>NC_091951.1:327641696-327993696 GCF_031021105.1 Erythrolamprus reginae | reverse complement strand
CAAAAATCACTGTTTTTATTCTATCACTCTTTTTGCCTTCTAAACTTTGCTGCGAGTTTCCATTTGCTGTTATCCACACATAAGAACTTCCTTAGACTACAGAAGTTCAAAGAGGTGTTTGAACACATCTTCTCTTACCACACAGTGTCTAGTTTCCACTTTACCTATAGCAGCTGTTATGATTTTTTTTGAAAAAAAATATTGCTAACATATTGCAGAATTACAGTGGTACCTCGTGATACGAACCCCCCCGTGATACGAACATTTCCACACACGAACCAGGGGTTCAGAAATTTTTTGCCTCTTCATACAAACTTTTTTTGACTTACGAACCCACCGCAGATCGCAAAAAGGTGCTCTGCTAGGCACCGCCGCCTGGCTGTCGCCTTTTAAAACAGCCGGGGGGCTTCTCGGCGTTCTCCCAAACCCAAACCCTAACTTTTTGGGTTCGGGTTCGGGAGGCCTCCGAGAAGCGCTGCTGCCCAGCTGTCACCTTCTGAAACAGCCAGGGGTCTCTCTCGCGTTCTCCCGGAAGTTCGGCAAAGGTTCGGGTTCGGGAGGTCACGGAGAAATTCCTGGCTGTTTCAGAAGGTTATAGCCGGGCGGCAGCGCCCGGCGGAGCACCATTTTTACAATCGGCAGCAGCATTTTCGGCCGATCTGGAGGCTGAAACGGAGGTGGGGAATCCCAATAAGGAATTCCATGGGCGGAGCTTTGACATCACGAAGACATCTTTCCTGGTCGGCCGAAACGTAGCCTCCAGGAAGGACGTCTTCGTGACATCAAAGCTGCCACTCAATTAAAATAATAACAAAAACCTACAAAATTTCCACAATGGCTTGGGTGATCCAGAGTTCTTTTTATGTTATTTTGGAAAAACACTAGAAATAAAGGTAAAATATTTTCACGGTTCACTGCTTATAAAATTGTAATGCTTCCCTTCCAGATGTGGACATTATGTTACCAAGATCTCCAGCAGAATAGAGAACACTTAAAAAAAAATTCTAATGAGAAAGTGAACAATGGCAAGTTAAGTGACTGAAGAAAGAACAATGCTTTATCATTAATATACCACACGGTAGATTTCTTCATTTAATCTCTGTTCATTTCATATGGTTGTGCACTCCAAAATAAAGTATATTTTGAAAAAGGGACACCCTAAAATATTTAACCTGCTATTTTACTGTGCTGCAATACTAATTAAAATTAAAATCTCAAGCGTAGACAAGTAGTGCCTGGGAGGGGAGGGTAAGGCTGTCAATGATGGGATCACCTAACAAAGAGCCACAGAAGGGCCTGCTGCTTTTGGACCAGAAACAAAAACAGATCCCTGTTTTTACAATTTTCATTTTATTTTAGCAGATATTAAAAGCTTAACAAGAAAAGGAGTAACAAAACATTGTTCTCTTACCACAAGGGTCTGTGCCACAAGGGTCGGTTCTGGGTCCTATTGTTTTTAATATGTTTGTGAGTGACATAGGAGAAGGTTTGGTAGGGAAGGTTTGCCTATTTGCTGATGACTCTAAAGTGTGCAATAGGGTTGATATTCCTGGAGGGGTCTGTAATATGGTAAATGATGTAGCTTTACTAGATAAATGGTCAAAGCAATGAAAACTGCAGTTTAATGTTTCCAAATGTAAAATAATGCACTTGGGGGAAAAGGAATCCTCAATCTGAGTATTACATTGACAGTTCTGTGTTAGCAAAAACTTCAGAAGAAAAGGATTTAGGGGTAGTAGTGATTTCTGACAGTCTCAAAATGGGGTGAGCAGTGTGGTCGGGCAGTAGGAAAAGCAAGTAGGATGCTTAGCTGCATAGCTAGAGGCATAACAAGCAGGAAGAGGGAGATTGTGATCCCCTTATATAGAGCGCTGGTGAGACCACATTTGGAATACTGTGTTCAGTTCTGGAAACCTCACCTACAAAAAGATATTGACAAAATTGAACAGGTTCAAAGACGGGCTACAAGAATGGTGGAAGGTCTTAAGCATAAAACGTATTAGAAAAGACTTAATGAACCTCAATCTGTATAGTCTGGGGGACAGAAGGAAAAGGGGGGACATGATCAAAACATTTAAATATGTTAAAGGGTTAAATAAGGTTCAGGAGGGAAGTGTTTTTAATAGGAAAGTGAACACAAGAACAAGGGTACACAATCTGAAGTTAGTTGGGGGAAAGATCAAAAGCAACATGAGAAAATATTATTTTACTGAAAGAGTAGTAGATCCTTGGAACAAACTTCCAGCAGACGTGGTTGGTAAATCCACAGTAATTGAATTTAAACATGCCTGGATAAACATATATCCATTGTAAGATAAAATACAGGAAATAGTATAAGGGCACACTAGATGGACCATGAGGTCTTTTTCTGCCGTCAGTCTTCTATGTTTCTATGTTTCTACCAAATACCTGAGACTGGTTTTGATGGGCAGCACAAAACTGATTGACATGCATTTTGCTTGCAGGTAAGTCAAAATAGAATCTAATATGTGAAAATGTATTTTAATACGTTAGAATTATTATAATGGAGGGTATCAATTCCTATTGTAGACAGAAATAGTTCAGAGTACCTTGTTTGTAACTAACTGTATTGTGAAGTCAAATCTTGTTTCTATTATCCAATTTGGCAGAATTTACTAGTCCCAATTTACTAGTCAATGATTTTTAAAATCCAATTACATGCTTTGTGGTCATACTCCCTTTTATATAAGCAAAACAAAATGTAAAATAATAATAGCAATAACACTAACTCATTTTACCAATCCCAAAAGGATGGGAGTCTGAATCAACCTTCAGCTGGTGAGAATCGAACTAATACTAAATATAGATTTCTCCGGGTCCCGTCAACTAAACAATGTCGGTTGGCGGGCCCCAGGGGAAGAGCCTTCTCCGTGGTGACCCCGACTCTCTGGAACCAGCTCCTCCCAGAGATTAGAACTGCCCCCTACCCTCCTTGCCTTTCGTAAACTCCTTAAAACCCACCTTTGTCGTCAGGCATGGGGGAACTGAGATATCTCCCCCGGGCCTATCCAATTCAATTTATGTATGGTATGCTTGTATGTATGTTTGCTTAATAATGGGTTTTTTAATATTTTAAATTGTAAATTATTAGATTTATGAACTGTTTTATTGTGTTGTGAGCCGCCCCGAGTCCACGGAAAGGGGCGGCATACAAATCTAATAAATAAATAAATAAATATTGGATGATGTGAGAATTGTAGCAAAGCAAGGTTGCAGAATAACCAGAAAATTACAGCTTTCAAACATACATGCTGTTAGAATATGTTTTACTATATTGTCTCTTAGTCTAAATACAAGACATTTCTTTCTTTCCTCAGCTTGGATGTATTGATTGATTGATTGCTTCAATAAATCAACCATCCAACCAACCAACCACTAATTATCTCTTTCAACTGTCAGCATAACCACCACCCTACGATGTAATTTGGGCTAGAAATTAATATGTCACTCAGAGTTACCCAATGAATAAGTGGCGCATTTCACGAGAGAGAAAGAGAGAGTTGAAACTATTGTGGTTAGGAAGAACCGCAGTGGTAAAAATCAAGTTTTTGCTTTAAAGAAAAGAACAAAATCCACTAAGAGTTGAAGATAAGCCACTAAATGAATGGCAGAGACAAACAACTAGTTTTATACGGTCTAATAAAATTTTAGGATAAAGCTTAAAATCTTACTAAAAAACAAGGTGGACTGGCAGTACCAAATGTTAAATTGCATCACAAAGTTAGTTGTTTAACTTGGATTATGGACTGGATTATCCCATCTCATGGGATGTCCAAATAGTATATACAAATATCTTTGGTCAGATAGTAAAAAGAGAAATACAAACTAGAGAGGATCATTCAATAGGAGCATTGTTATAAAAGTTTGGAATAAATATTGTACATGAAAACCGTCTAGATTTATTCCCTCTTGCTTCAATGTTAAATGTTTATTTTTATGAAAGATAATGTAGGAAGTATAGTTTGTAGATTGAAAATTTTGGTTTGTTATTGAGACTAAATCCTTTGATATCCTTATTCAGAATCATTATATTGTTCTATTTACAAATTAATGTTTTATTTAATGACTATGATTTTATTTACACTTGAAAGGCCTGAGTAAAATAAGTAGCATAATTCTAAATGAATTATGAAAATGGAATCTTCCAAGTGAGTTTGGATTTATTCTAAAGAAAGACTATAATATTTAATATCTTTATGTTCTGTCTGGGTTCCCCCAGACGCCAACACTAACTAAAAAGAGTATCCAGACACGCTGGTAAAAAGCAAAGTCATTTTATATCTTTGAAAACAAACACAGATAACAAAAACTGTTCTTACAAACTGGAATGCTGTGAAGCTTCACAGAAGAGTCACGACGGCCAGACAATACAACAGGCTTCTTGCTGGCACACACACACTGTAGATAATAAAACCCACGCCTCCTCCAAGTTTTCAGCCTTCGAGGCCACAAGCCAGAATCAGAGGACGCCAAGGATCGAAGGTCCTTGGGTCACAGTAATCCCAAAAGATAACTCTCCAGAATACAGGAAGGGCGGGCCTGCCTTTTCAACCTTTCTGAGGAGAACCACACCCAAACCCAGCTGTTGCCTATTAGGGGATGGAAGTACCTGGCTAATTGTCCCCCTTCGTTGTGCTGCCCTTCTCTGCCTCATATCTATGATGGCTTGTGCGTTCTCATCTAATGACTCCAGGCTACTCGCTGGGGAGAGCTCCTCCCTGGGGGTCTCAGGCTGTTCCCCCTCCTCCTCGTCCTGACATTCGTCTTCCCCGTCTGCCTGGTCCTCCTCCTCCTCCTGTTCCTCGTCCTCCCCCTCTGAGCATGGAGCCGGCAGAGTTCCAGCTGTTCCCTGAGGAGCCTCAGACTGAATCACAACACTTTATGATTTCTTATCTTTGTCAAATCACTAGCATCAAACAAAAATTGGTTAGTTACCTTTTACAATATGTACAGTGATTTGAACAATACAGGTTTCAGTTCAATAACCAATTTTAAATCGGCAGACCTTTAAATTGATATAAAAACTCAACAGACTCAAACTCAACCCTGATAAGACGGAGTGGCTGTGGGTTTTGTCTCCTAAGGACAATTCTATCTGTCCGTCCATCACCCTGGGGGGAGAATTATTGACCCCCTCAGAGAGGGTCCGCAACTTGGGCGTCCTCCTCGATCCACAGCTCACATTAGAGAAACACCTTTCAGCTGTGGCGAGGGGGGCATTTGCCCAGGTTCGCCTGGTGCACCAGTTGCGGCCCTACTTGGACCGGGAGTCACTGCTCAAAGTCACTCATGCCCTCATCACCTCGAGGCTCGACTGCTGTAATGTTCTCTCTACATGGGGCTACCTTTGAAGAGTGTTCGGAAACTTCAGATCGTGCAGAATGCAGCTGCGAAAGCAATCATGGGCTTCCCTAGGTATGCCCATGTTACACCAACACTCCGCAGTCTGCATTGGTTGCCGATCAGTTTCCGGTCACAATTCAAAGTGTTGGTTATGACCTATAAAGCCCTTCATGGCACCAGACCAGAATATCTGCGAGACCGCATTCTGCTGCACAAATCCCAGCGGCCAGTTAGTCCCACAGAGTTGGCTTTCTCTGGGTCCCGTCGACTAAACAATGTTGGCTGGCAGGACCCAGGAGAAAAGCCTTCTCTGTGGTGGCTCCGACCCTCTGGAACCAGCTCCCCCTGGACTGGTTCCAGAGGACTTCCCCCCACCCTCCTTGCCTTTCATAAACTTCTTAAAACCCACCTCTGCTGTCAGGCATGGGGGAATTGAAACATCTCCCCTTGCCTATGTAGTTTTATGTATGGAATGTTTGTGTGTATGTTTTTTATATAAGGGTTTTTTTAGGTTTCTAATGTAAAATTGTTATTTTAGACCTTAATATTAGATTTGCTATTGTATATTGTTTTATTACTGCTGTGAGCCGCCCCGAGTCTATGGATAGGGACGGCATACAAATCTAATAAATAAATAAATGAATGAATGAATGAATGAATAAATAAATAAATAACTAAATAAAATATTCTAATGTGGCATTATATCAATGTCATTTCAATTAGGGCTGCCATCAGAATTAGTTATTTTCCAATACTGGCAAATATTCTTTCTGTATCTATTCCTTTAAATTTTTCCTTCTTATTGTTTTGAATGTTCCTGTGAATATAATACAGTAATAAAAGGTTTATCAATGATTTAGCACTGGACATTCATTTTTATTGGCTTTGACTATTGTTTTAAATCCTTAGAAATCATGGCAATTTGGCTGCTCAAGCTTGCTTAAATATATTTTATGAGCAGAGAACAAATAGATGTAATAAACTCAGAATAAATTAGTATCATTCTGTGCATTAGCTGGTCTGCTATCCCTAATTCTGCATAATTTAACTGCTGTGAAGGGCAGAGGCATTCATTCTTCTTAAATAATGAACACATGGATTAATTTCACAGATGTGTGAATTGAGTAAATGGATCAGCTTAAAAGAAAATGATGCATTATTTATTTGGGTGATCAAGTAATTATAATGAAGATATACAATGAAAAGTTTCAGAAACCGAGGATCCTAGAAAAATAAGTCAAATACTGAAGATACTCAAAAGTGGCATTTTCATAAACTTGTTTTGTTATGAAAATGCGACCTTTTGGTATTTTTAGATGTTTGATTTTTTTTTCTAGGATCCTTGGCTTTTTGTTAAGAGAATAGAAGTAGCATACTTGGTCATAATTGACGTAGTCTTTTTTTAAAAATAAACATTTATGTTTTAAAAAAAACAGGTATCAGGTGCAATTCCCCCCTATTTTTTTCTGTATGTACAATTGAAAACCAACTTGCTTTTATAGCAGGACTCACAATTTCCCACTTTCTAGTCTGATGGCCAGTGTTTCTCAATTATTTTCTGTTATGCCCCCTCCCCCCAAGAAGTAAACATTTCGTGCCCCCTTAACTCTCCACCGGGATGATGGTTTGCTATATTTGGCACGTGTTGCATGATTGGGGTGTAATATGTTTAAGTGACACCTTAATTTATTTGGTTTCATGCTGTTAGCTGTCAACATCTTTAGACACAGTAAACATACTGATCTTTCCTTGTCTCTCACGAAAGTCACAGTGAAGCCCAGCACTACATACACTTTGTATATTTCTTCATCTTAGCTTTCGGTAGATTTAAGTTTGTCTCATTATCTCTGTTTTGCTCCTCCTTTCTTTTCATCCCTGTTACAACTTGGAGTATCTTCATCATTTGACTTATTTTTCTAGGATCCTCAGTTTCTGAAACTTTTCATTGTATATCTTCATTATAATTATTTGATCACCCAAATAAATAATGCATCACTTTCAATGGCATCTCTTAAGGATTTGCTGCACTTCATATCTCCTACTCTGTGCTGTGTGCTATTGTTGGGTGCAAAAAAACCCCCCTACTCCCTGTAGCAAAAAAAAAAAAAAGCATGTTCCCTGGGGCCACGCACCCTCCTGGCATCAAATATTGAGCATCAAATACTCTGCACATCCCCAGGGGGGCCCACCCCACTATTTGAGAAACACTGCACTAGACCAAACTTTTCTTCCAACCTCCAACTTCTTAACTTTCTGAAATGGGGGAAGGAATTTTCCTTTAACACTCTCACTGCAGAGTGATATTTACCCAGGGTTAAAGTGATTTTGGTTAATGTAAATCAGGAGAATGACTTTATGCAGAAGTTTCTCTTTCTTGTTACATGTAAAACAATGGAGGTTTCCCAGTCTTGAAAAAATGACTTACTCTCTGGAAATAAATTCAGTGAGTTTAAGAAACCACTAGTACCCCTCGGTGTGTGTGTGTGTATGTTTGTGTGTGTGTGTATTCCAGCAGCGGGACCCAGGGGAAGAGCCTTCTCTGTGGCGGCCCCGACCCTCTGGAACCAACTCCCCCCAGAGATCAGAATTGCCCCCACCCTCCTCGCCTTTCGCAAGCTCCTTAAAACCCACCTCTGTCGTCAGGCATGGGGGAACTGAGATATTCCCTTCCCCCTAGGCCTATACAATTTATGCATGGTATGTTTGTGTGTATGTTTGTTATATGTTGTTTCACTATTGTTTTTAGCAGCCCCAAGTCTGTGGAGAGGGGCGGCATACAAATCTAATAAATAGATAGATAGATAGATAGATAGATAGATAGATAGATAGATAGATAGATAGATAGATAGATAAATAAATAAAAATAATAATTCTGGAATGCCTAGGCCATTAAGGAGAGCAAGCATGGCATCCTAGAGTAGCAATTGCTTCTAATATCACTTCTGTTACAACTTCCTCTGGAAAGGCAGCCATAATGTTCACCCTCCACTTGACCTTCATCCTCCACTAGACCAATGGGGAAGTGCTTGATATTCCCTTCTCTTGACAGATATATGTGTGTGTTCAGTGAAGGGCTACCAAAATTTTTACTATCACACTGTGGGCATGGCTTATGCAGGATGCCCTGCATTTTCTTTCAACATTGCAAATTGGGTGCTCTGGGGTGGAGCTCCATTTTCGCTACTCCACTGCATTCCCCCCATCCAGGCAGTAACCAACCAAAGTGCGCTTGGCCCCACACAACATGGCCATGCGGTGCGGGAGGCAGCAAACCAGTAGCAAAGTAAATTAGAACCCACTCCTGAATGAGAGTCATTCTATGACAGCCTTGATCTACATTTAATCAATGTGCTATATGGAAACTGGATTGAAAGAACATGAGCATGGGCTTGAAATTGGAGTAAGATCATCAAACTATGAAGCTATTATACTAAAAATAGGTGGGAAACGTATCTCTGGGCCTCATGCCTCTGTCCTGGAAGCAGCCATTATTTTCAGTGTCCCTGTCATTCATCCCTGGGCCATGGAGTAAATACTCTGAAAGCTGTTGCCATTTTGCCACATTAGATTCAGGGCCAAAATGGCGGCTGCTTCCAGGACGTTGTCATGCAAGACAGGGAGAAACTGCTTTTTTTTTGTCCCTTTAGACCAAATTAGGGTGCACTGAAAATGTTGGCTGCCTCTGGGATATCTTCAACAGTTGTGATGGGTGAAGGGTGTATGAGTAGTAGGCCAAAGGCCTAGGTTAAAAAGCAATGTAAAATTTCACATGTAAACTCTGTTCCACCTTGCAGATCAACCTTATGGAGACAATCTCAATATTGAGTTGAGAAAAGGGATGATCATAATAAGGGGTTTTAGTGACTTTTAAATTATTAGATTTGTTATATATTGTTTTATTGTTGTTGTGAGCCGACCCGAGTCTACGGAGATGGGCGGCATACAAATATAAATAATAATAATAATAATAATAATAATAATAATAATAATAATAATAATCACAATTCAAAGTGTTGGTTATGACCTATAAAGCCCTTCATGGCACCAGACCAGATTACCTCAGGGATCGCCTTCTGTCGCATGAATCCCAGTGACCGGTTATGTCCCACAGAGTGGGTCTTCTCGGGGTCCCGTCAACTAAACAATGCCACTTGGCGGGACCCAGGGGAAGAGCCTTCTCTTTGGCGGCCCCGGCCCTCTGGAACCAACTCCCCCCAAAGATTAGAATTGCCCCCACCCTCCTTGCCTTTCGTAAGCTACTTAAGACCCACCTCTGCCGCCAGGCATGGGGGAATTAAGACTTCTTCTCCCCCTAGGCCGTTACAATTGTATGCATGGTATGTTTGTATGTATGTTTGGTTTTGTATATTAAGGGGTTTTAATTCGCTTTTAGGATTGGATTATCATTGTATATTGTTTATGATTGTTGTTAGCCGCCCCGAGTTTTCGGAGAGGGGCGGCATATAAATCCAATAAAACTTGAAACTTGAAACTAATAATAATAATGCAAATTGATTCCAATTCTAGTTGACTGACTGGTAATTAAAGTCAAGAGGTTCAGTGAAAAATTGGTACTAGGATTAAATCTAGACATGGCCAAATTAACAACAACAATCAGAATAGCTAGGCTTAGAATTGGCAGTAAAGATACTGAGGTAGCCGATAGCTTCTATCTTTTAGGATTATCTCTCAGTAGTAAAAGAACAAACAGTCATGAAATCTGCTATAGAAAGCCTTGGAAAAAAATGTTTATATGCTCGGATGTGTCTGGAGTATAAAGATCAGAATTGCACAATCAATGTGAGGTTTATGGGAGTGAAAGTTGGACTTTGAAGAAATGGGGTAGAAAGGGAGCTCGGCTTTAGAGATGGGGCACATTCTTTGAATAGCAGACCACAACAAAGCTTTATGGGGTACAAAAGACTTTAAAAAGCACAGGCCCCAAAGAGACAGGTGTGTTGGAGTTTCTCTTCAAATGCCAACATTAAGAGCACAAGCCAGTAAGGGTTGCACAGCTGACAAATTAAGAAAAAAGAAGCAGGCTATCTTAAAAGTAATCCATTCTGGCTCATTGAAGTTTAACATCTGAAACACCTGATCTTTTTGTTGTGTCAGGCTGCTTTGCTACAAAAGAGTTAAATTACAGGGATCAGTTTATTCTACGTTCAAATAATTTTTTTTCTCTCCCAGCAGGTAACACCTTCATGTTCAAAGCGACCATGTATACTTTGAAAAAAAGTGTTTGAGGTCACTCTGTAACTTTTAATGGTACTGAGAGTAGACAGTTACATTGAATGTGTATTAGGTTGTAATGGCTGCATGTTTGCTGCTCTTTTCTTAGTTGTCTACTGTGTCTAAATTTGGTTGCACATAATCTTGATGAGATGAGAGGAGGAAAATCCATTCTTCGATTCCATTTCAGGCTTCCAAGGAATAATGTTGTCCAGCAAAATGATCAGGAAAATTTTAGCTTTCCCCAATTTATTTTATTTATTTATTTATTTTATTTATTAGATTTGTATGCCGCCCCTCTCCGCAGACTCGGGGCGGCTCACAACACAATAAAACAGTTCATGACAAATCTAATAATTATAATTTAAAATATTTTTAAAAACCCATTACTAAGCAAACATACATACAAACATACCATGCATAAATTATATATGCCCGGGGGAGATGTCTCAGTTTCCCCAAGCCTGACGACAAAGGTGGGTTTTAAGGAGCTTACGAAAGGCAAGGAGAGTAGGGGCAGTTCTAATCTCTGGGGGGAGCTGGTTCCAGAGAGTCGGGGCCACCACAGAGAAGGCTCTTCCCCTGGGGCCCGCCAACCGACATTGTTGACGGGACCCGGAGAAGGCCCACTCTGTGGGACCTAATCGGTCGCTGGGATTTGTGCGGCAGAAGGCGGTCTCAGAGATATTCTAGTCCAATGCCATGAAGGGCTTTAAAGGTCATAACCAACACTTTGAATTGTGACCGGAAATTGATCGGCAACCAATGCAGACTGCGGAGTGTTGGTGAAACATGGGCATACCTTGTTTATATTGTATTATTATTGTTGTTAGCCGCCCCGAGTCTGCGGAGAGGGGCGGCATACAAATCTGATAAATAAATAGATAGATAGATAGATAGATAGATAGATAGATAGATAGATAAATAAATAAATATTACTGACACACACTGTATAAAAGAATACAAAAATCAATATGCGGCTCATAGATTTCACACTTAATTTGATGCACAAGAGATCAGGCCAGTGCAAAAGTTAATCTGAGAGGCTATAGAGAGACTATTGTCCCAAATGGTTGCTTTTTCAAGAGGCAACAGGACTTTCTGATATTTTTAAAAGACATTTTACTTCTGATCCAAGAAACTTTTTTTAGCAGAGTTGAAAAAGTCCTATTGCAAGTCCAGTTGCCTTTGGGACAGTTAATCTGAGAAATACTAATTGGTTGAAAATCTTATCAATTGACTCAAAATAAGCAGGTCATTGAATTCACCCACATCCTAGACGTGAGCAGCTGCAGAACAGTGAAGTGACAGAAACATCTCACTTAGAATTTTGAAAGCACATTTTGAGCATTGTCATAAAGGTGCTTTCGTGATTAAAATGGCCACTCACAAAAGGTAACTATCTAAAGTGTTCCTTGCTACTTTCACAGCCTAAGTGAACATCCCAAAATGCTCCATTCCACATAACAGTTTTAACCCTCCTTCCTGCAGACAACCTAACAAAATCAAGGTTTCGGGCAAAACATTAGGTTTCAAGCATTATTCATTTTATTTTCTAGAGCAGGGGTCCCCAAACTTGGTAACTTTGAGACTTGTGAGTTTTAACTCCCAGAATTCTCCAGCCAGCTATGAAGACCTCTGTTCTAGAGAATACTATAGCCATTCGGAAAGGAGGGGGAGGCAGAAACCCAGATCACATAGAATTAATTCCAGTTTGTAGCAGAAACACCAGGTTTGGGGTTTTTAAACGCTTTCGGGAAGAACGCACAGGCTGCCCAAAAAAGACACCCTGCCTTTTTTTCAACATCTTTCGGTGCAACCGTCCCCTGTCCTATTGTCTCTCCTATATCTCTTATATCTTCTCTTCTATACCTATATCTTTTCCTGCTATTCTCTCATAGTTATATTTTACTCCTTTATTTTCTCCTCTATTCCCCCCTTTAATACATTCTACCTGATTATATCCTCTATAACCCTCATTGTGTATTATTGTGTATTGGACAAAACAAATCAATCAATCAATAAATAAATTTGGGTGCTCTGGGGTGGTGCTCCATTTTTGCTACCCTCTTTCTTTCTTTCTCTCTCTCTCTCTCTTTCTTTCTTTCTTCTATGCAGCCCAATCCCGAAGGACTTGGGGCAGTTTACAACAATTCTAGGTGCAATCTGCAATTATTATATCAATGCGGAATGAGGTTAATCAGTTAAACCATTAATTAGACAGTACATAAGAATAAGCCAAATATTGTGTTTGCATACATATATATGTGTACTTTATCATACGTTAAGTTTGATCACTAATTGTTGACATTTATCTCTGTGAACATTTTGTTACGTTGGGAAAGATGTTTCCTAAATTGATTAGATCTTTTATCAATGAGCCAGGGTGGCGCAGCAGGTAGAGTGCTGTACTGCAGGCCAGTTACCCTCCATCTAGAAACTAACAACCTACTCTCTAACAAACAATTTGGTTTCAGAAAAAAATTATCTTGCAACCTGCAGCTCCTTCACTGCAAAAACATATGGACTACATATCTCAATCTGATGCAATTTACATTGACTTCTGTAAAGCCTTCAACTCAATGGTTCATGACAACCTACTTCTAAAACTCAAATCCTACGGCATCTTAGGATTCCTCCATAGTTGGATAACTGCGTTCCTATCAAACAGACAACAAATTGTCAAAATAGGGAGTGCCATATCTAATCCAGTTCTGGTTAAGAGCGGTGTACCCCAATGTAGTGTACTTGGACTAACATTTTTCATACTCTATATAAATGACCATTGCGATCACATTACAAGCAACTGTGTTCTCTTTGACGACAATGTAAAACTTTTCAATACCACCGATAACACAGCTACTCTCCAGAAAGACCTTGACTTTGTGTCTGAATGGTCAAACATCTGGCAACTCCAAATCTCAACTAGTATCATGTATATGAATATTATTGTATCTTTGTATACCAACAATATGTACTTAACAAAACAAACAAATAAAAATAAAATAACTATGAATTTGTCTAATTTATTTTGCTTATATTCATAGAGGATGTCAGGAGTTGCTTTGCAGTTGGGTGCATTTAACAAAGACCTTAAAAAATGGTTTCACACATACATACAGAGAAATGCATGTGTCAGATGCTCATGTTTTGGGCTAGAGGAGAATATCCAGATTTGGAGATTTGGCAACTTGTTTTGAAAACATGGGGAAGTGATGTATTGCAGAAACTTTTTGTCTCAGTACATATTTTTGGGGGGATATACTCTTCTCTTCTTTCTCTTCTCTCTCTCCCTCTGCCTCTCCCTCTCCTTCCCTCCTTCTATCCCTCACTCTTCTTAAATTCAATACCACATTAATAGGACTGTTGATGTTTATGAAAGCCACAAGGACCTGACTATTTTAAATAAGCATTTTGAAGACTGACTAATGTCTGATAAGCAGTCTGTTTATAATTATAATATCTTATTTAGAGGCATATATAAGTCAATAGAGGAGATGAGCCAAACTTTTAAAAATTATTAGCTGAAAATAAGGTGATGATGATATGATGGTGAGAAAGCCCTATTCAACAATACTGAATTGATCATGTCTGAATGTTACTACGGAATTTGGACATCAAATATGAAATACATAAACATCCTAATAAAAAAACTACTGAAGCAGGTGCAGCCATTTAAGAAATATACAAAAGGATATAATGTTAAAGGAGATGAAAGGTAAAAAGCCTTTTGATAATAATAAATAAAGTTCAAAAGAACTCTCTTTGACATTTCTGATGTGGTCTCGAGTGTCTGAGATGTTTAAGAATAAACATCTGTTGTCTCCAATGATTTTATCTCCATGATGGATGTGAAACATTCAAATCAAGACACAAACTGGAGAACATTGACTCAGATAAGAAAAATTATAGGATCATGGGACTGTTTTATTCACAATAGATTGTTAGTTAGGATCTCCCATGGATAGAAACTGTGTCCAAAGTCTGATAAATTTTAACTTGGTGAAAATACTAGAAGAATTTTATGGATATAAAATTGTGGATAATTTTATGGAACAACCCAATTTGGTTGTTTTTCTACTTTTGAGGCATGTGCAATAAATGCTGATAATCACATATAAATAGCTATCTGTGGTCTTAAATATGTTTATTTTTTTGAATGTTCAAAATATTTTCTAAATTATTTACCAAATATAGACTTTTTCCTCTGATGTACATTTTCTTTCAGGGTTTTGGCCACGTTGAAATGATTTATTAACTTGCATGTGTTTAAAATTAAAAGAACTTGTGAAATAGTTATTTTGTTAAATTGGAAGTAAACATTTTCAGGAAGAAAAATTAATCCGGGATTAATTTCTCATTAAGGGATAGGAATGGGGGGCGGGGGGGCTAGTCTTACATAACAATCATTTTGTGTCTGTTTAATTTCCTTTATTTAAAAAGGAAGGAAAGAAGGGAGAAAAATAGCATTCCTGATATGTTGTTTATTAAGAAAGTTGCAACTGTATTTTATATCAGATATAGTCAGATTTGAGGGGGGAAAAAACAAGGCCTTCAAAGATAACATTGCTGAATATAGAGGACTTTTATAATTTACAGCCCTGGCTTTTCAGTTGTCTGTTTTTATTTAACAATTCACTATATTGCCAATCACATATTAATAATAGTAATAATAATAATAATAATAATAATAATAATAATAATAATTTATTGGATTTGTATGCCGCCCCTCTCCGTAGACTCAGGGTGGCTAACAACAATAATAAACACAACATGTACAATCCAAGAATAAAAACAACTACAAACCCCTATTATAAAACCAAACATACACACAAACATACCATGCATAACTTGTAATGGCCTAGGGGGAAGACCTATCTCAACTCCCCCATGCCTGGCAGTATAAATGAGTCTTGAGTAGTTTACGAAAAACAGGGAGGGTGGGGGCAGTTCTAATCTCCGGGGGGAGTTGGTTCCAGAGGGACGTGGCCGCCACAGAGAAGGCTCTTCCACTGGGGCCTGCCAAATGACATTGTTTAGTCGACGGGACCCAGAGAAGGCCAACTCTGTGGGACCTTATCGGTCGCTGGGATTCGTGCGGTAGCAGGCAGTTCCAGAGATATTCTAGTCCATTGCCATGTAGGGCTTTAAAGGTCATAACCAACACTTTGAATTGTGACCAGAAACTGATCAGCAGCCAATGCAAGCCACAGAGTGTTGAAGAAATGTGGGCGAATGTTGGAAGCCCCACGATGGCTCTCGCGGCTGCGTTCTGCACGATCTGAAGTTTCCGAACACTTTTCAGAGGTAGCCCCATGTAGAGAGTGTTGCAGTAATCAAACCTCGAGGTGATGAGGGCATGAGCGACTGTGAGCAATGACTCCCTGTCCAAATATTATTTTTCACCCTCCAACTTCAGTGGTTAATATCTACCTTCCCTCTTAATGAGATTACAGTTTTGATGTATTTTCATCACTCCTTTCTGTAGATTTGAGAAATTAAACAGTTTCATTCAACAAACAAACAATTGCTGCTCTCAGAGTTCCTGCTATGCAGTAATTTCCCATTCCCTTATATTCAAGCTGAAATAAAGGCAGAAAAAAAGTCAAGGGACCCTGTAAAAAGGATGAGAATTTTTAAATGTGAGCCGCCCCGAGTCCTTGGAGAGGGGCGGCATACAAATCTAATAAATTATTATTAATGATTATTAAATATACTCACCCTCCAGGCAGAAAATAAAGACAATCACAGCTGCCCTGCTCTAGTTCTGGATTTTATTAATGTCATGGAACACCGACTTCTCTGGAGCTGTAAACTGGATTTTCCCTGCCTTCAATAGGCCTCTGAGTGAACTGAAGTTCACCACACTTTCTGCCGCTAAATAAACTTTCTATTACTCGGAGGTTTCCTCCAGAGTATAAAAGTACAACAAATGGGATGTTGTTAGTACAATGACCGCACCAAACCATTTGATGTCTGCAAATTGACTCCTCTGCTGTTAAAAGTATATCAAGGAAAGAGTGGAAAGAGGGGGAGAACTGCTACTCCTCGTGGCTATAACTTGTTCTTAACACAGTGTAAATCACTAGTTGTGGGAGGCACAGCTACAGTATATTGTCTCCCCCTAATCCTTTTTGCCCTCAGAACCTCAGTTTAGTCAGCCACTGCTTTGGCAACCTTGTTAGATTTAGAACAGAACAGAATAGAATAGAATAGAATTCTTTATTGGCCAAGTGTGATCGGACACACAAAGAATTTGTCTTTCTGCATATGGTCTCATTCATGGCATCGGACCAGAATATCTCCGGGACCGCCTTCTGCCGCACGAATCCCAGCGACCGGTTAGGTCCCACAGAGTTGGCCTTGTCCGGGTCCAGGCAATGAAACAATGTCATTTGGCGGGCCCCAGAGGAAGAGCCTTCTCTGTGGCGGCCCCGGCCCTCTGGAACCAACTCCCCCCAAAGATTAGAACTGTCCCCACCCTCCCTGTCTTTCGTAAACTACTCAAGACTCATTTATACTGCCAGGCATGGGGGAGTTGAGATAGCTCTTCCCCCTAGGCCATTACAAGTTATGCATGGTATGTTTGTGTGTATGTTTGGTTTTATAATAGGGGTTTTTAGTTGTTTTTTATTATTGGATTGTACATGTTGTGTTTATTATTGTTGTTAGCCACCCCGAGTCTGCGGAGAGGGGCGGCATACAAATCCAATAAATTATTTTTTATTATTATTATTATTATTATTATTATTATTATTATTATTATTATTATTATTATTATTATTATTATTATTATTAAAGTATTGGATTTGTATTAAGGGTTTTAAATTGTTTTAAGTATTGGATTTGTACTGTTTCTTGTTGTGAGCCTCTCCGAGTCCTCGGAGGGGGGCGGCATACAAGTCTAATTAATAATCATAATAATCATAATAATCATAATAATCATAATAATCATAATAATCATAATAATCATAATAATCATAATAATCATAATAATCATAATAATCATAATAATCATAATAATCATAATAATCATAATAATCATAATAATCATAATAATCATAATAATCATAATAATCATAATAATCATAATAATCATAATAATCATAATAATCATAATAATCATAATAATAATAGTACATAAAAGAAAATATGCATTTGTCAAGAATCATGAGGTACAACACTTAATGATTGTCATAGGTAGGGTTGGGCTACAATGCATAATGATTATCATAGGCAGGGTGGGAACCAGTGGGGTAGCAAAAGTGAGGCTCCACACCAGAGCACCCAATTTGCACTGAAAGATGTTGAAAGAAAATGCAGGGCATCCTGCATAAGCCACGGCCACAGCGTGGTAGCAAAAATTTTGGTAGCCCTTCACTGATCATAGGGGTCAAATAAGCAATGAGGAAACAATCAATATTAATAAAAATCGTAAAGATATAAGCAACAAGTTACAGTCATACAGTCATAAGTGGGAGGAGATGGGTGATAGGGAAAAACTAGTAGTAATAGTAGTGCAGACTTAGTAGATAGTTTGACAGTATTGAGGGAATTAGAAGAAAGCAGAGGTGCTGTTTAACAGGCGTGTGTTAAATGCCATACCTGCAGGGTACAACTCACACATAAAGCAAGTGTTTGAACTTTCCCCTACCCCCCTCTCTCTTTATGATACATTACAGATATCATTACATTTTATAGGGGGGGAAAATCCCACCACCTTCCTTTTGAGGCTATCATTAGCTTTATGGATACCTTTTTGTTATCCTGCTGTTTAGCAAATTTAAGACTGCTTTAAAAAGATCCCAGGAAGCTGGGATGCCTTTTATCAACACAGATCATGTTATATTTGTGTCTTATAGACTGAATCTAACCAGGGTTGGTGGGGGGAGGTGTTGAAAATATAGCTGTTAACATGACCATGGGTGCCTTAAGCAATATGTGGGTTTCTCTGCTCGCAACCAACTAAGCTTTTGGTCTTTAAAAAAGAGTCCTGTATTTATACAATAAGAACAGCACCATTTATCAGGGGAGTCCCTTTCCAGGATTCGGGCACAACACTACAATGTGTTTGCAAGAAGCTTGACTTATGGCAAGTAATAAAAGTAAAATGATTTCCCTTCTGCTGGGAATTGTCTGCTGCTTCCAGTTTCTACAGCTTCATTCTCTTCTGCCCGCCACTGGAGTCTATTTAAAAGCTACAGAGAAAGGAATATGCACACATGAGAAGAATTGTGGGGAAGTGTGATGAAGCATGTTGGCATATAATAATAATTAATAATTTATTGGATTTGTATGCCGCCCCTCTCCGTAGACTCGGGGTGGCTAACAACAATAATAAACACAACATGTACAATCCAATAATAAAAAACAACTAAAAACTCCTATTATAAAACCAAACATACACACAAACAAACATACCATGCATAACTTGTAATGGCCTAGGGGGAACGGCTATCTCAACTCCCCCATGCCTGTCAGTATAAATGAGTCTTGAGTAGTTTACGAAAGACATGGAGGGTGGGGGCAGTTTTAATCTCCAGGGGGAGTTGGTTCCAGAGGACCGGGGCCGCCACAGAGAAGGCTCTGAAGGCCCGCCAAACGACATTGTTTAGTCAACGGGACCCGGAGAAGGCCAACTCTGTGGGACCTTATCAGTCGCTGGGATTCGTGCGGTAGCAGGCAGTTCCAGAGGTAACCTGGTCCAATGCCATGTAGGGCTTTAAAGGTCATGACCAGCGCTTTGAATTGTGACCGGAAACTGATCGGCAGCCAATGCAAGCCAGGGAGTGTTGAAGAAACGTGGGCGAATCTTGGAAGCCCCATGATGGCTCTCGCGGCTGCGTTCTGCACGATCTGAAATTTCTGAACACTTTTCAAAGGTAGCCCCATGTAGAGAAGTAAGCTCACTTCTGATACAGGGATCACCCAGGAAGAATGGTATGTCTCTTCCCTTAAAAGGCATAGGTGTGGGCCTGTAGAAACAGGAGCAGGCAATGCTTGACACCTTCAGAAGGCAGGTGATTGATAAGCCTTCCATCAAGCAGGAGTGATGGATCCCAAGAAGTTAGGGTGCCATGAATCACCAGAGGTCTGCATGATTAGATAAATAGGCACCATCTCAGTTGTTGTCTGTTCCACTAGGTGCGAGGGTCACCCAGAAGGTAATGCACCTTTTTTTTCTCAGCCTACAGTAATGATACAGATGCAAAACTTTAGATGTACGTTATTTGAATTGTCAGCAGTGCATGTGTACATTTTGCATTTCTTCAGACAGATAGTTTAGCTGCAGCGGTGTTTTGAAATGGCGTCTGTAAATGATGTATGTTACAAGCAGCGTGTCATCGTTGAATTTCTTCTCACTGCGGCTGTTGGGAACATTCACAAAAAGTTTGTACAGTGTACAGTGTAAGTTTATGGAGAATCCGCAGTCGACAGAGGTACGGTTAGTCATGGAAGACATTTTGAGGATGACGAAGAGGTGATTCGCACAGTGCAGAAATGGCTTCATGACCAGAACAAGGAGTGGTACTGTTCTGTCGGGCTCTCTGATAGAATCCTCCCAAAAATTCACAGGTACAAATTTCAGACACACACACATTTGAAAATTCAAAACAATGTTCTTTATAATGAAAAGTCACTTAAACCAAGCCCTCTTTTGGTATAGCAAAGAGCACTCATCTCCAAACAAACTGGTAATTTGTACAAGTCCCTTATCAGTTCTGTGATACTTAGCTTGCAGCTGTGAGGCAATTCACAGTCCTTCTTCTTTCACAAAATGAAACACACTTTGCCCTGGTTTAGTTTCAAAGCGGGGGAAAATCAGCACACAAAAGGTCAAAGTCAGTAAAGCAGTCACGAAACACAATGATCAGGTAATCCTCCACAATGGCCAAACCCACAGGCTGCTATTTATAGCAGCCTCACTAATTACCACAGCCCCACCCAACCACAGGTGGCCTCATTTTCTTTGATAATAATCTCTCAGCTGTTGTTCCCTATGCATCGTTCTCCGCATGCATGGCTGTATCATTAACTCTTGCTCTGAATCCAAGGAGGAGCTAGATAATTGATCTCCTTCTGAGCTGTCTGCTACACTCTCCTCCTCCCTGTCACTCATGTCTTCTTGGTCAGAGGAGCCTTCGTCAGCAGATTCCACCGGGGGCAAAACAGGCCTGCAGCATGTGGATGTCTCCCCCACATCCACAGTCCTTGGGGCAGGAGCTGGGCCAGAGCTAACCACAACAGGTACCAACAGGGCAAACACGCCCTTGTGTCTCGCTGGAGGAAGGCCATAGAAAACAGGACAGAGATTAAGTGGAAAAACAGGGAGTGTAGAAGAAACATCATTCTTTCTTGTGTGTAAGTTTCATAGTGTTCAATAAATAATTGTTGAAGAAAAAAATGTGGTGCATTACTTTGTGGGCGACCCTCATAGATCAAACCAGGAAATTAACCCCATTGGGAAGCTAAAACTACTTCTTTTGAGATTGGCTCTAATAACAACCTCACATGTCTAATTTTGCTGTTCCTCCAGCTCTCAACTCATACCTCCAAGGAGTATAAGGAAGGTCAGATTCTTCATCCATATCCTCCTTTAATGTTATTACTTGCTCCATGGTCTCCCTCCTTCATCTTTTAATTTAATTTATTTAAGTTATTTTTGTCTCGTCAAGACAAGACTATTTGATGGCTCGGTCCATGAATTATGATTAACATACTGTCTACAGCAAGTCATGATTACTTATCATTAACAGATTAAAAGAGTTGGAAAGGTTCTTGTAGGTCATCTATTCCAACCTCCTGTCCAAGTAGACCCTACACCATTTTTGACAGATGGCAGTCCAGTCTCTTCTTGAAAGCTTCCAGTGATGAAGCTGTTACAACTTCTGATGGCAAGCTGTTCCATTGATGGATTGCTCTCACTATATTTCTAGGTTGAATGTCTCCTTGTTCATTCATTCATTCATTCATTTATTTATTTAGTCCAATACACAATGAAGGTTTTAATGGGTATATACAGTATATATATATACACATAGTAAAATACATTATTATTATTATTATTATTATTATTATTATTATTATTATTTAGATTTGAATGCCGCCCCTCTCTGTAGACTCGGGGCGGCTCACAACAATAACAAAGACAATGTAAGAACAAATCTAATAATTTAAAAAACACTAAAAACCCCATTATTAAAAGCAAGCATACACACAAACATACCATGTATAAACTGTATAGGCCCGGGGGAGATGTCTCAGTTCCCCCATGCCTGATGGCAGAGAGGGGTCTTAGGAACTTTATAAAAGGCAAGGAGGGTGGGGCAGAGGGTCGGGGCCACCACAGAGAAGGCTCTTCTCCTGGGTCCCGCCAAACGACATTGTTTAGTCGACGGGACCCAGAGAAGGCCAACTCTGTGGGACCTAACCAGTCGCTGGGATTCATGCGGCAGAAGGCGGTCCCGGAGATATTCTGGTGAAGGTTATAGAGGAGATACTCATAGTAATAATAAGAAATAATAGAAAAGAAGATATAGTAATAGAACATATCGATGAAAGAATAGAAGAAGTGATATAGGAATAGAAGAAAGGTATAGGAGATATAGGAGAGCAATAGGACAGCGGATGGAAGGCACTCTAGTGCACTTGTACTCGACCCTTACTGGATAGGTCAACCATAGATAATCTAAGGGTAAAATGTTGGGGGTTTGGGGATGACACTATGGAATCCGGTAATGAGTTCCACGCTTTGACAACTCGGTTACTGAAGTCATATTTTTTACAGTCAAGTTTGGAGCGGTTAATATTAAGTTTAAATCTGTTGTGTGCTCTTGTGTTGTTGTGGTTGAAGCTGAAGTAGTCGCCGACAGGCAGGACGTTGCAGCATATGATCTTGTGGGCAATATTTAGATCTTGTTTAAGGCATCTTAGTTCTTAGTTCAGTTTCCATCTGTTACTTATTGTCTGGCCTTCAGGTGCTTTGGAAAATAGCTTGATGCCCTCCTTTCTGTGGTAGCCCCTCAAATACTAGAACACTGCTCTCATGTCTCCCTGGTCCTTCTCTTCACTAGACGAGCCATGCCCAGTTCCTGCAACCTTTCATTGTATGTAGTAGCCTCCAGTCCCCTACTCATCTTGATTGCTTGTCTCTGTACTATTTCTAATCATCCTTTTTCCTAGCATGGTGACCAAAACTCAATGCAGTATTCCAGATGTGGACTGCCATCTGTCAAAAATGGTGTAGGGTCTGCTTGGACAGGAGGTTGGAATAGATGACCTACAAGAACCTTTCCAACTCTTTTAATCTGTTAATGATAAGTAATCATGACTTGCTGTAGACAGTATGTTAAGACTTTATAGAGTGGTATTAGTAACTCATTTGATTTTGATTGTATCCCCCTGTTAATGCAATTTAGGTTTGCATTGGCTTTTTGGCTGCTGCTGCACACTGCTGGCTCATATTTAATTTATTGTTCAATTAAAGACTCCATGCTCCCTTCCACAATTACTGCTATTAAGCCTGGTTTCAGCCAGTCTTTATGTATACATTTTGTTTTTCTTGCCTAAGTGTAAGACTCAACTTTTCTCTATTATGGTTACTTATTTATTATTAAATTTATTTGCCACCTATCTTGTTTTGAAGGGATACTGGGTGGTTTACAGCATAAAAACATTAAAATCATCCGAAATAAATATCCCTATACCAATAAAATGACAATACAGTGATCCCCCGATTATCGCCAGGGTTCCGTTCCAAGACCCCTCGTGATAATCGATTTTTCGGGATGTAGTGGTGCGGAAGTAAAAACACCATCTGCGCATGCGCGCCCTTTTTCCATGGCCGCACATGCGCAGATGGTGGAGTTTGCGTGTGGGCGGCGTGGAAGACCCAGGGAAGGTTCCTTCGGCCGCCCAACAGCTGATCTGCTCCGCAGCGCGGCAGCAGCGAGGAGCCGAAGATGGGGTTTCCCCGTTGCCTGGGCAACGGGGAAACCCCATCTTCGGCTCCTCGCTGCTGCCGCGCTGCGGAGCAGATCAGCTGTTGGGCGGCCGAAGGAACCTTCCCTGGGTCTTCCCGCCGCCCAGGCAAAGGGGAAACCCCAAGATCGCTTGCCGCTTGCCCGTTCACCCACCCACCCGGCTGCTCGCTTGCCCGTTCATCTGCCCGCCCGGCCGCTCCGCTTGCCCGTTCACACGCCCGCCCGGCTGGTCGCTTGCCGCTCGAGAGCAAGAGGGGGAGAGATAGAGAAAGAGAGAGAAGGAAAGAAAGAGATGAGAGAGGGAGGAAGAGAGTGTGAGAGAGGAAGAAGCAAGATAGAGAAAGAGAGAGAGAAAGAAAGATGAGAAAGGAAGGGAGTGACGTCATCGGGTGGAAAAATCGCGATATAGCGTTTCGCAAAGATCGAGATCGCAAAACTCGGGGGATCACTGTACAATCAAATGTTAAAAGGGGGGTGGGTTGATTTGCTTAAGGAATAACAATATGACTCATTTACATGTCTGTGAAGATACTTTTTTTCATAATGCTGTTTTAGTTTCTTTACACAGGGTGATATGCAAAAATGAATGGAAAAATCTTGGGGATTAGTTGATTAAGGATCCCTTGGAAAGTATTTGGCAGAATAAAGGCTTCATCATTAAGCATTAAATAGATCAAAGATGTATAATGTTCCTTTGGGGTTTTTTAAAGCATATTTGTGTGTACATTGTATGTGAATATGAAATATGTCTACTTCTGAATGCCAACAATGCCATTTGTGAACTGAGAATCTGAATGATTTGCAGCAAATGAAAGCATATGAGAAAACACTTGAAAATTAGTGAATTGAAGACCGCGTTTGTTGGGGAAAATGAAACAACTGGGGGTATTAATGAGTGGTGAAAAAACAGAGAAAGTATTTGAATGTATGTAGAATGTTTCAAACCACAAGGAAATTGAAATGCAAATGCTGGTAGAAGCACAATGGATGGTATATAACAAGTTGGGGGAATGAATTTTTGTTAAAATTATTGATAATATAATCAGAATGGTATTCTGGTCAACATATTGTACAGAAATAGAATAGAATAGAATAATTTATTGGCTAAATAAATTCCTTGCACAAACAAGGAATTTGTCTTTGGTGCATATGGTCCCAGTGTACATAAAAGAAAAGATACATTTGTCAAGAATCATGAGGTACAACACTTAATGATTGTCATAGGGGTCAAATAAGCAACGAGGAAGCGATCAATTTTAATAAAAATCTTAAGGTCCAAGCAACAAGTTACATACAGACATAGGTGGGAGGAAATGGGTGACAGGAATGATGGGAAAAAACTAGTAGTAATAGTAGTGCAGAATTAGTAAATAGTTTGACAGTGTTCTGTGAAATATTTGTTTAGCAGAGTGATGGCATTCGGGAAAAAACTTTTCTCCTGTCTAGTTGTCATGGTGTGCAATGCTCTATAGTGACGTTTTGAGGGTAGGAGTTGAAACAGTTTATGTCCAAGGGTCAGTAAATATTTTCATTGCCCTCTTTTTGACTTGGGCAGTATACAGGTCCTCAATGGCGGCAAGGTGATAGGTAAAGAAGTTGAATTGAATAGGATTTGCATATTTAATAAGTATTATGGTTAAAAAAATACATAAAAATGAGTTGAATGGAAAACAGAATGACACATAAAGAAAAATTTTGAAATCTTGGGTCATACTTAAGGAATGAATAAAAAATATGCTGCAAAAAGAAAGAAAAGTAAATGTGCAGTAAGCAAAGGGAATAAAAAAAAGTCATACTTGGAAGGAGCTGTTGATATGCAAGGAAGGAAGAGAGGAGGGGAGGAAGGAAGGAAGGAAGGAAGGAAGGAAGGAAGGAAAGAAGGAAGGAGAGAGAAACGATAGCATATGTAACAGATATAGACAAGATAGCAGCAAGATTGGTCTGCAAGAGTACAAAGCTATGGAGTAGTAAATTATGTTGGTATAAACTTGTCAAGCCCAGGGAAACAAGAAAAAATATGAGGAATTATTTCAGGGTAGTTTCCTTAGTACTACTCATATAGAGAGAGGAATCTTATCTGTATTAGATCTATCCTGTGAATGGCCAGGGAGAATCTGATTTCACCCTCTTTCTGCATGCCAAAATTCCAAGCTGAGTTGTTGCCTTGCTCTTTGGGAAAGACAAACACCCCTGCCCGCTTTCTCCTGCAATTCTTGACTACTTTCCACCACATTGCTAGATTGCCTTTTCCTTTACTTCTTTCTTTCTTTCGTTCTTTCTCTCTTTCTCTCTTTCTCTTTCATTCTTTTTTCTTTCTCTTTCTTTCTTTCTCTTTCTTTCTCTCCTTCCTTCTTTCCTTCCATTTCTTTCATTCCCCCTCTCTATTTTTATTTCTCTTTCATTCTCTTTCTTTCTTTTCTCTTTCTTTCTTTCTTTCTTTCCTTCCTTCTTTCTTTCTTTCTTTCCTTCTTTCTTTCTTTTCTTTCTTTTTCTTTCTTTCTTTCTTTCTCTCTTGCTCTTTCATTCTTTTTTCTTTCTTTTGCTTTCTTTCTTTCTCTTTCTTTCTCTCCTTCCTTCCCTCCTTCCATTACTTTCATTCTCCCTCTCTATTTTTATTTATCTTTCATTCTCTTTCTTTCTTTTCTCTTTCTTTCCTTCTTTCCTTCTTTCCTTCTTTCTTTCTTTCTTTCTTTCCTTCTTTCTTTCTTTCTTTCTTTTCTTTCTTTTTCTTTCTTTTTCTCTTTCTCTCTTGCTCTTTCATTCTTTTTTCTTTCTTTCTTTCTTTCTCTTTCTTTCTCTCCTTCTTTCCCTCCTTCCATTTCTTTCATTCCCCCTCTCTCTTTTTATTTCTCTTTCATTCTCTTTCTCTTTCTTGCTTTCTTTCTTGCTCTTTTTCTTTCTCTCTTTTACCTTCCCTTCCTCTATTTCTTCTTTTCTTTCTCCTTCCTACCTTCTTCCCTCCCTCCCTTCAGTCCTTCCTCTCTTACTCTCCCCTTTCATAAGTTTCCTTCCTTCCTCTGTTCCTGTCCCTTCCCCCTTTCTTTCTTTCTTTCTTTCTTTCTTTCTTTCTTTCTTTCTTTCTTTCCTTCCCTCCCTCCATTTCTTGCTTTCCTTCTCCTTCCTCCCTTCTTTCCTCCCTCATTCCCTTCTTTCACTCTATCCTCTCTTACTCTCCCCTTTCACACCTTTTCTTGCTTTCTTTGCACACTTCCTCTGTTCCTGTCCCTTCCCTCTTTCCTTCCTTCCTTCCCACCCTCCGTCCATTCATTCACCCATTCCTCTCTTGATTGCCCCTTTTACCATTCCTTCCTTCCTTCCTTCCTTCCTCCCTCCCTCCCTCCCTCCTTCCTTCCTTCCTTCCTTCCTTCATAGCTCACCCTCGCCTTTCTTCCCTTCCTTCCAGATGGGAGTGCCCCCTCAAGACACCTGCCCGACTGCTGGTACCCTGCTTTTTCTCTCCCCTCGTCCTTTCCAGCTCCTCGCCAGTGGCTGCCAGGTGTGGGATCCCCCTCCCCTCTCCCCTCGCTAGAAAGCACATGGTTTTGTCAACAAGGCCTCTTCCAAGAAGGGAGAAGTGCCAATGAGCCGTAAATAAGCCATGCTCCGCCTGACCAATGCCAGGAGGCTCTTTCTTTCCCTTGCCGCTCCCGCTTCTTTCTTTCTCCTGGATGAGTCCACACAATCGGCTTAACCCAGTTCCTGAAATAGCCTATGGCAGTGTTTCCCAACCTTGACAACTTGAAGATATCTGGACTTCAACTCCCAGAATTCCCCAGCCAGCATTCGCTGGCTGGGGAATTCTGGGAGTTGAAGTCCAAATATCTTCAAGTTGGAAAGGTTGGGAAACACTGGCCTATGGGACTGCCTCGCTTGGCGTGAGTGGGAAATGATCCCCGGGGGATGGAGTGGCTCGGCGACTTAAAATAGTTTTAAAATGGCGGGGGGGCCCAGACACTTAGGCTGTATGGGGCCCCAAAATTCCTGATGGTGGCCCTGCATCCGGGCTCTGGAGGCCCTCTATAGTGGGTAGGGGAGCGCGAGTGGGGGTGTTTACATGTGCATGCGTGGCAATTACACATGCATGCATGGGGGTGTTGTGCCAGCATGCACACATGCACGCTTTCACACACACACACACGCTTTTGGCACACAACAAGAAAAAGGTTATCCATCACTGAGGTAGAGGAACAAGAATTGATGACTACCAAAATGCACCAAATAATAGGCCCATGATATATTTAGGCCCAGGGGAAGAGCCTTCTCTGTGGCGGCCCCGACCCTCTGGAACCAACTCCCCCCAGAGATCAGAATTGCCCCCACCCTCCTCACCTTTAGTAAGCTTCTTAAACCCCACCTTTGTTGTCAGGCATGGGGGAACTGAGATATTCCCTCCCCCCTAGGCCTATACAATTTATGCATGGTATGTTTGTGTGTATGTTTGGTATTTTTTTAAAAATAATGGTTTTTAAAATTATTTTAAATATTAGATTTGTTACATGTTGTTTCATTATTGTTGTTAGCCGCCCCGAGTCTATGGAGAGGGGCGGCATACAAAACTAATAAATAAATAAATACAAATACTTCAGAAGAAAAGGATTTAGGGGTAGTGATTTCTGACAGTCCCAAAATGGGTGAACAGTGCAGTCAGGCGGTAGGGAAAGCAAGTAGGATGCTTGGCTGCATAGCTAGAGGTATAACAAGCAGGAAGAGGGAGATTATGATCCCGCTATATAGAATGCTGGTGAGACCACATTTGGAATACTGTGTTCAGTTCTGGAGACCTCACCTACAAAAAGATATTGACAAAATTGAACGGGTCCAAAGACAGGCTACAAGAATGGTGGAAGGTCTTAAGCATAAAACGTATCAGGAAAGACTTAAGAAACTCAATCTGTATAGTCTGGAGGACAGAAGGAAAAGGGGGGACATGATCAAAACATTTAAATATATTAAAGGGTTAAATAAGGTCCAGGAGGGAAGTGTTTTTAATAGGAAAGTGAACACAAGGACAAGGGGACACAATCTGAAGTTAGTTGGGGGAAAGATCAAAAGCAACATGAGAAAATATTATTTTACTGAAAGAGTAGTAGATCCTTGGAACAAACTTCCAGCAGACGTGGTAGATAAATCCACAGTAACTGAATTTAAACATGCCTGGGATAAACATATATCCATCCTAAGATAAAATACAGAAAATAGTATAAGGGCAGACTAGATGGACCATGAGGTCTTTTTCTGCCGTCAGACTTCTATGTTTCTATGTTTCTAATTATTCCTCAAACAAAATTTGTTTTCCTCCCAAATTCAGGGCAAGTGAGGAAATATCCTGCTGACCAGGAATGAGGGATCTACATTGTAGCACTTGAAACATCCCAATTGTAAAAGCTGTTCTATGAATTGAATTATTCCAGAGTAATCCATTTGTGATTTTCTGGCATAATCAAGAAGTTAAAGTGTTTTGTATGTGCTTCTGATTATGTTGTAAACTTTGAAAGAAATAGGGTAGAAATATACTTTCTAAGATATTTACTTTATTTAGCTTTTCTCTGAAACATCCTTGGATATGTCAACGGAGGTTCATCAGCTGTCATCTTCTAAGAGTATGAAGTTGATCATAACAACCCATTAGGAATAAACATGGAACAACGAGAGCCATTTCTCTTGTATTTGGACAAAATACAAAACCGAGAATCAAGAAAAGAGATTCTCGGAAAGGGGAAAAAAAATCCCGCAGAATAAGTTAACAAATTGCACTGGTGCCACAGTCCTTATCTCTATATCACTTAAATATAATCTTAAGTGAATTAAGGCATCACAGCATACTGTTGACTTTTTGAAGACTTGTCCCGACCTTTTCTATGTCACAATGTTGGAATAAGTTGAGATTCAGTTTTCTAAACATAAATGGCTTCAAAGATATGCCTCCACAAATTGTCTTTTAAGATGGAATTCTGCTAATAGTAATTAGACACTGATAAAACAAAACAAAACAAAAAGATTATCCAATGGTAAGATGATTTCAAAGAAATATAGAGAAATTAAATAACGGAGCATGTATTAGTAAAAATCCATAGGAATGTGGGAGGTAAGGAGACAATAATATATGTTCATCTTAATGGCAAAGTTAAGGAAAGTCCTTTTCACATCCATTAGCCTTTGATTCTGGCAGTCATTACAAATAATCCATACAGGGAAAGTCAATTTTTGGTTTGTGGTCATCCCTGAATTGATTAATCTAGTGAGGATAGTCAAGATTCTTCAATGATTGTCTCATACTGTAGCAGTTTTCTCATTGACTGAAAAGTGCCAACTACTAAAACCTTCTTTCTGTTATTTCTGCATAGAATAGAATAGAATAGAAGTTGGAAGGGACCTTGGAGGTCTTCTAGTCCAACTCCCTGCTTATACTGGAAACCCTATACCACTTCAGACAAATGGTTATCCAATATATCCCTTAAAACTTCCGGTGTTGGAGCATTCACAATTTTTTGAGGCAACCACTCAATGCAGAATACATCAATTTTTTAGGATCTATTTATATTTATGTATATGCTTCTTTTTTCCCCTGTCACTGGTGCCCTTATCATCTTTTAAAGATAAAATTCCTACTGTGACTTTCAGGTTTTTAAAGCTTCTTGATAGAAATCCAATTCATAAATATGCTCTTTGATTTTAAAACTGGCAACCTCATATTGTACCTGTGTTTTTTGTGCAGTGTAATTTGTTTCCTTCAGATAATGTGATGTTGCCAAATTTCATTTGATATCTGATTCCCTCGACAGTTCATTTCATACTTGCTTAAATAAGTGCAGTGTAGGGTCTTACCTTTTATTTAGAATAGAATAGAATAGAATTTTTTATTGGCCAAGTGTGATTGGACACACAAGGAATTTGTCTTGGTGCATATGCTCTCAACGTACATAAAATAAAATATACATTTGTCAAGAATCATGTGATACAACACTTAATGATTGTCATAGGGGTCAAATAAGCAATGAAGAAGCAATATTAATAAAAATCTTCGGATATAAGCAACAAGTTACAGTCATACAGTCAACATGGGAGGAAAAGGGTGATAGGAATGATGAGAAAAACTAGTAGAATAGAAGTGCAGATTTAGTAGAAAGTCTGACAGTTTTGAGGGAATTATTTGTTTAGTAGAGTGATGGCGTTCGGGAAAAAACTGTTCTTGTGTCTAGTTGTCTTGGTGTGCAGTACTCTGTAGCGACGTTTTGAGGGTAGGAGTTGAAACAATTTGTGTCCAGGATGCGAGGGGTCAGTAATATGAGCATAAAATATTTTGAGCTGTTACTTTTTTTACTTTATACCCTCTCTTCTCCTTCAGCATCTTTCAAGGCAAAGCAATGACAAAACAATTATAATTTAACGATTAATCAACAATAGCCATGAAAGGCCTGTTGGATTTCTATGTGATTTATGTTTTTAAGTGACTTCATCCAGCAGTCTCTTCATAGCAGAACCGTGCTACAATGTATATTTGAGTATACAATACAGTACAATACACTCCGCAGTCTGCATTGGTTGCCGATCAGTTTCCGGTCACAATTCAAAGTGTTGGTCATTACCTATAAAGCCCTTCATGGCACCGGAGCAGGGTATCTACAAGACCGCCTTCTGCCGCACAAATCCCAGCGACCGGTTAGGTCCCACAGAGTGGGCCTTCTCTGGGTCCCGTCAACAAAACAATGTCGCTTGGCGGGGCCCAGGGGAAAAGCCTTCTCTGTGGCAGCCCCGACCCTCTGGAATCAACTCCCCCCAGAGATTAGAATTGCCCCCATCCTCCTTGCCTTTCGTAAGCTCCTTAAAACCCACCTCTGTCGTCAGGCATGGGGGAATTGAGACATTCTTTCCCCCTAAGCCTTTATAATTTATGCATGGTATGTTTGTTATACGGATGTTTAGTTTTATAATAAGGGTATTTTAGTTGTTTTTAGTATTGGTTTTGCATGATGTTTTTTATTACTGTTGTTAGCCGCCCCAAGTCTACGGAGAGGGGCGGCATACAAATCCAATTAATAATAATAATAATAATAATAATAATAATAATAATAATAATAATAATGACTATATAAAACTTATGCTTTTATTTCTTCTACTCTTATTGAACTGGTTTCATATTTACATAAATAAACAACTTGACAGTATAACTATATTCCTCTATACATCTGCTCTCTATGATGCAGATTCACCAACAGTCAGAATACGAATCCCCAGAATTCCATCCTTCCAACTGCCAAAAACTGATTTACATACCAATATGCAAATTAGCTCTCGCTTAACATTCAATTCCCCTTTTCCATGCTATATGCTAACAAGGCCATAGAAGGGAAGTACTGGTTTAAGTATATCAATATACATATATCATTATTATGAGACGTTTCTGGCTTTCAGTTGCATGCTAAATATAGAAGTCAGAACATCTTTCCCAAAAAGTTTTATTAGTCGAGCAAATCCCAGAGTATGTCTCATGAGCTATTTTTATTCTTTTTATATACATAAATTTTATTAAAAGTTTTAACGAGAACATAAAAATTAACACAAACTGATGTAGAATAAAGAGAACAAAGAAAAAAACAAAGAGGATGGAAAGAAAGCATAAAAAATAGAAGCTTCTGATTTCCTTTCCAGTAAATACATGTCTAGTTACAAAGCCATCTCTTATTTTATTATTACAAAAAAAAACCTACTTTTTGTTCTATTATCCCTTCTTTTTATAACATCAAAACACCATTTCGTAAGTACATCTTTTTTCTGTTTCTTCCAGTCAGGCATAAATTTAATTTTTTCCCTGACCAAAGATGTCCATTTGGCCATCACAGCAAGTCCTAATCTTTTTGCCAACCATTCCTCCATGCTTATTGTCCTCTTTATCCTCCATATAAAAGGATCTAATGGAACTGGAAAAGGTGCAAAAAGAGCAACAAGAATGATCAAAGAAATGGAGCATCTTCCTTATGAAACCAGGTTGCAACAGCCTTGAAAGATGCCGTTGATCGAAGTGTATAAAATCATGCATGGGATAGAAAAGGTGGCTAGAGAAAAATTCTTTTGCAGAAGAGGCAGAGTAACGACACGACACAAGAGCTGGATTTAAAACTGGGTCATTTTTATTAATTAAATTTGCATAATTTAATTAAATAAATCAGCATAAATTAGCATAATTAAATATAACCCCTAACAAAGGACCCGCAGGGTCAAACAATTGCTTCCGGGGGGGGGGGGGGGGAAATGACATCAGAAAAACTTCCGGGGCAACTTATGGGCGTAGCTCCACGCCCTCACCTGAGACCCTGCCATGCACTTGCATGTGGGAGGTCCCGCCTGCTAACCCCTACAAGGGGAATTAAATGGGCGGGACCCAAAGACAGGTTCCCCCCAATAGCTCAGGTCACTCAAACCACAAGCCCTTGGAGAGAACCTGTCAATCATCCCCAAAGATGCCCAACGGAGAACATGCAGTTGCTAAACCACCACCCAGTTTTCCGCCCCTAACCTGCCTCCCAAATGACCAAAGGTAAGCCAATTAGCCTACACAGGGGCGAAGCACCCCCTAACCGCCTATCCGTTGCCGCAGTGTGGAATAGGCGAAAAAACGTTCATAGCAAATGCCATGACTGCCAAAAATTCCTATCCAGCCCCCTAGGGCAACCCTCTGTAGCACACTGAAAGGGAGGGAGAGTGGGTGTTCGCTGCTGAGTCCAGGGTGAAAAGGAGGTTTTCGAGCCTGCCCAGCCCTTTTATAGGGCTGGCAGGCTCCGCCCTGGACTCATCATCAGGCAGGCCGAAGCCTCCTGATGATGCCGAGATCTCGTGAATTCTCACGAGATCTCGGCATTTCCAAGATGGCGGCTGCCAGAGATCGTGTCCCCTGGCCCTGCTGCAAAATGTGCTGGGGATGAAGACACCAACAAGTATTCTCTATCACACAATATTAGAATGAGGGGGCACTCCCTAAAGCTCGTAGGTAAGAAAGTGAGGACAAATAAAGGGAAATATTTCTTCACCCAGAGGGTAATTGGTTTATGGAATTCATTTCCAGAAGAGGTTGTGACAGCTGCCAGCCTGGATAGCTTCAAGAGAGGATTAGACATATTCATGGATGCCAAGTGTATTGGTGGTTATTGAAACAGATGTCCAAGTGCCGCCTTTATGTTAGTTGAGGCAGGCAGGATTCCCTTGAGTACCATTTGTTGGGGGTCAAGGGAAAGGGAGAGTTTTGCCTTCTCTTTCTGCTCAAGATCCCCATGTACAATTGGTGGGGCATTTTGTGACACAGGGCTTTGGCCTGATTCAGCATGGCTCTTCTTATGTTTTTAGTGTTGACATTTTTCACTTTTGAACATATCATCTCTCTATAATGATGATATATATCAAAGTTTCATGACCATTTTTCAGTTTCCTACCCATTAGTCCCAAAAGCAAAGCTCCTGGTTTCGTTTGTAATTGCAATTTGTTTTTAAAATAATCTGTAAGAGTTGCAATGTTGCAGTGGTTAGAATGCAATACTGCAGGCTACTTCCTCTGACTGCCGGCTACCAGAAGTTTGATAGTTCAATTCTCACCAGCTCAAGGCTGACTCAGCCTTCCATCCTTCTGAGATGGGTAAAATGAGGACCCAGATTATTGGAGGAAATATGCTGACTCTGTAAACCTCTTGGAGAGGGCTGTAAAGCACTGTATACATAGGTTACTTACAGGACCGTCTTTTGCCTCATGTATCCCAGCGGCCAGTCAGGTCCCACAGAGTCGGCCTTCTCCAGGTCCCATCAGCTAAGCAATGCCAGCTGGTGGGGCCTAGAGGAAGAGCCTTCTCTGTGGTAACCCCAGCCCTCTGGAATCAACTCCCTCTGGAGATTCGCACCACCCTCACCCTTCTGGCCTTTCGTAAGTTCTTAAAAACTCAACTTTGCCAGTAGGCCTGGGGCCATTGAGCACTAACATCTTGCTCCATCCAATGATATAAATGGAGAATCTTAGTTAGAATGAATATGAATGTTAGGTTTTTAAATATCTTCTAGGGTTTTAGTAGTAGTTTTATGTTGCTGCTGTATTTTGTATTGTATTACTATTTCTGTAAGTCGCTCTGAGTCTGTGGAGATATCAAAATAAACACATAAATAAAATATATAAGTCTAAGTGTTATTGCTATTAAAAACATATGCAGAGCAACAGATAGTCAACTTACAAGTATATGTTTAATGACCATTCATGGCACTGAAAAAAGTGAGTTATGACCTGTTTTTGCACTTTCAACTACTGCAACATCCCCAAAGTCGCATGATCAAAATTCAGGTGCTAGCAACTGGCCTGTATTTATGACAGTTGCACTTCTCATGGGGGAATATAATCACCATTTGTAATATTTCCTGCCGGCTTCCAACAAGCAAAGTCAATGAAGGAAGCCAGATTTGTTTAATAACTGTACAATTACACTTAATAACTGCAGTGGTTTGCTTGTGGCAAACTGTGGCAAAAAAGGTCTTACAAAGGGACAAAATTCACGTAATAATTGCTTACTTAGAAACAGAAGTTGTGGCATCAATTGCTCATCTGTCTGGAACCCACACCACATTTCGGACATAAACACTCTAGAAAATGTCCAGAGATACTTTACTAGAAGAGCCCTCCATTCCTCCACTCACAACAGAATACCCTACGCAACTAGACTTACAATCCTAGGATTAGAAGGAACACGACCTAAGCATAGTCCATAAAAACATCTGGTACAACGTCCTTCCTGTCAATGACTACTTCAGCTTCAACCACAACAACACACAAGTACACAACAGATACAAACTTAAACTGCTCTAAACTCGATTGCAGGAAATACGACTTTAGTAACCAAGTAGTTGATGCATGGAACTCACTACCAGACTCTGTAGTTTCATCTCCTAACCCCCAAAACGTTACCCTTAGACTATCCACTGTTGACTTCTCCCAATTCCTGGGGTCAGTAAGGGGCATGCATAAGTGCACCAGATTGCCTTCCGTCCCCTGTCCTAATGTTTTGATTTTACTAGTATCATGTATATAAACATTGTTATATCTTTGTATACCACCAATATGTACTTGACAAAACAATTAAAAAAAACCCTATATTTTTGTCCTTAAAGCCTATTTGAGTTAGTCTTGGCATTTTCATAGAAAATGAAAATGAGAATTTGCACACACACACACACACACACACACACAAATACACACACACATACACACACATGTGCATTTCAGAATCTTGGGTGGTGAGCAATAACTAAAAAACCAAACAAATCACCCCAGTTAAAAATGGCAATAAAACAACTTTTTTAAAATGCCATGTTATAAAGGCAGGTTCATACATTATCCATCATCAGTTTCAAAGCTTATATATAGTGAAGTAGACCCAGAGACAGGGTTCAAGCAAATCGGTACTTTTATTCAGCTCAGAGAACAAGTGACAGCTCAGCAAGGCAAAGTGACAATTCAGCGAGTACCGACTGACTCTGCTTGGAAAAGCCGCTTCTTTTATACATTTGCGGCTCCCGCCAAAGCAAGAGCCAGCCGCATCTGAGCCAATCAGGAGCGACTTCCTGCTTCGGCTCAGACAGCGCTGGAAAGCGGAACAAACTATTTACAGGAAATACAAGGTAGCCATTTCAGGATACAACACCCCTCCCCTCATAGTTGGACACATCCATCATGAAAGCCATGTGACAAAGTCGTCCAATCGGTGGGGCCTCCGTGGAGCTCGCTCTGACCTGCGCAGTTCAATTTCTCCTTCGACACCGACTGTGGAGGATGGCTCGCCGCTGTTCTCCTGGCGCGGCGGACTTGGCCTGGCGGGCCCAACGAAGGCTTCGGAGGATGAGGATGGCTCGGCGTCGCTGGATGGCTCCCCCTGGCCCGATAAGTCTCTTTGCGTATTTCTTAATTCGGGCAGTGTGTTAAAGTCTGTTGAAGGGGGAGAGTCCATGTCAGCGGTTTGTGGCAATTGGTTTTCTGTTCGCTTCCGAATGTGGTCTATGTGTCGTTTCCACAAACGACCATCCTCTAGTTTTACAATATAAGTTTTTGGTGCATTTTGCTTAACAACAATTCCTTTCATCCAGTTTACATTTCCATCAAAACTTTTTACATATACATTTTGTCCCAAATACATTTCTCTTTCAGGTTTTACACACATTTGATTATTATTAGTACAGAACCTTGGGTTCAACCTATCTAGTGGTGACCTTAATTTCCTTCCCATTAATAACTCTGCAGGGCTTACATGTGTGTGCGAGTTAGGGGTGATGTGTTGGGTGAGTAAGAATTGGTCCAAGTTTTGTTGTACCTCCCCAGGGCCTGACCTGCGCAATGCCTCCTTTGCCACACGAACGTAACGTTCTGCCAATCCATTAGCCCAAGGCGAGTAAGGCGAGATGAGGGCATGCCTGACCCCTAGGCCATCTAGGAACAATTCGAATTGCCTGGCTGTTAGCTGTGGCCCATTGTCAGACACTAAGATATCTGGGCACCCATGGGAAGCAAACAGTCTACTCAATACCTTGATGGTGGCACTTGTGGTGATGTTGTTCATTGCTATTATTTCCACCCATTTGGAGAACGCATCAACCACTATTAAGAAATACTGGGACCCCACTGGACCAGCAAAATCAATGTGGACTCTTGACCAAGGACCAGTAGGCTGCTCCCACTCAGCTGGAGTTGTTTTGGGGGGATTAGGCCGTGACTCTTGGCATGGTTCACACTTCGAAACCCAGTTCTCAATATCAGCATCCAGACCTGGCCACCATAAATGCCCTCTTGCTAGGCTCTTCATCCCGACAATCCCAGGATGGCCCACATGTAACATTTTGAGTACCTTTTCCCTTAGGCTTTTGGGGATGATCACTCTATCTCCCCACAGCAGACAACCCTTTACATAAGATAACTCAAGTCTTTTGGTTTTGAAGTCACACAATTCAAGTTTCACAGCATCATTTTGCCATCCCTTAAGTACACAGTTTACCACTTGTTTAAGGATTTGATCTTGCTGCGTGTGTGCAGCTACCTCTTTGGCCGTGGTTAGTGGGTTATCCTCGAGTTCTATCATTAGTACATCTGTGGAAGGAGCAGGGTCCTCCACTAAGTCTGTTATGGGGCACCTGCTGAGGCCGTCTGCATGATTGATTTCCTTCCCCCCCTTGTGGGTGAGATCATACTGGTACCCTGAGAGGAAAAGGGCCCATCTGATCAGTCTTGGAGACATAAAAGGCGGAGTGGGCTTGTTGGGGGCTAGCAGACCTAGTAAAGGCTTGTGGTCAGTGACTAATTCAAAACTTCTTCCAAAAATGTAATTGTGAAATTTCTTTACCCCTGCCACTAAAGCTAGAGCCTCCTTGTCTAACTGGCTATAATTCCTCTCTGTGCTGGTCATGGTTCTTGAAAAAAATGCTATTGGGGCCTCTGTCTTATTAGGCAGAACGTGAGCTAGGACTCCTCCTATGCCGTACGGTGAAGCGTCGCACGTGAGCCTAATGGGTAGTGAAGCACTATATTGGACTACTACACTTTTAGAAGTTAATAATTGCTTTATTTGGAAAAAAGCTTCACGTTCAGTTTCCCCCCAGGTCCAGCGGGCTTCCTTCTGGAGTAAACGATGTAGAGGCTCTGCTACTGTTGCCTTCTGTTTTAAAAAAACGGAATAAAAATTAAGGAGGCCTAAAAATGCCTGCAGCTCATTCTTATCTCGTGGCTCTGGGGCTTCCCTAATGGCTCTCAGCTTCTCTGTTGTGGGGTGGATACCTTCTTTGTCTACTTTATATCCTAGAAATTCTATACTGTTGGTTCCCCAGACACATTTGTCAGGCTTGATTCTTAAGCCTTTGTCCTGTAACCTCTTAAGTACTTCCCTTATTCTTTTGTTTACTTGTTCCTGGTTTTCCCCTGCAATTAAGATGTCATCAAAATATGGAATGGCCCCATTTACCCCTGACAATAGGCGTTCCATAATGCTCTGGAATATTCCTGGGGCTATGCTTACCCCAAACTGTAACCTCGTGCATTTGAAAGCCCCCCTGTGCATTACAATTGTTTGTGCGTTTGCTGTTTGTTCATCGACCGGGAGTTGCTGGTAAGCTTGCGCGAGGTCGATCTTTGCAAACCTTTTCCCTTCCCCCAGGGAGTGTAGGAGTTGTTGTACAACCGGGATGGGGTAGGGGTGGTGTTGGAGGGCCTTATTTAGGGTAGATTTGTAGTCAGCGCAAACCCTTAAAGAACCATCTGGCTTCAGAGGCGTAACTATGGGAGTTTCCCATGGCCCTTGTTCCACAGGGACCAAAATACCTTGGCTTATAAGTTTATCAAGCTGCAGGTCTAGTTTGGGGAGAAGCGGAAGGGGGACCCTGCGAGGTTTTAGCCTGACTGGTGGGACCTTGGGGTCAATAGAAAATGATATAGGGGGCCCCTTATACGATCCTAAGGTGGGGCTGAACACTTCAGGGAACTCTTGCACAAAGTTAGGCATATTATCACAGTTTACATTACACACACCTGAAATTTCAATCCCCAAAGGTTCCATCCAAGCCAACCCCAATAGAGAGTGCTTAGCCCCCGTTACAATAAGCATGGGTAGGGTACATTTGACATTCTTGAATACAATAGGTACATTTGCTGTTCCCAGGACCGAGATTACCCCCCCTTGAAAATCTCTGATCACTAAAGAGGTTTGTTTTAGATCAGATTTAGACATATTAGGCATATACAGTTTAAACTTCTCCCAAGGCATGATGGTATATCTAGACCCAGTATCAAGCTCCATTGAGCAAGGTTGATTATTTAGTAACAGTGAGATAACAATTTTGGCCCCTTTTTTTGTTGCCGTGTTATTCACAGAAAATTGAGTGTTACCTCTATAGTAGTCGCGGTTAGCGGTTGAGTAGTTCCTTTGACCCGCATTGCGGAACGGTCTATTTTCTCGCGGTTGGGGGGGTCTGGTTTTGTGGTCGTTGGTATTGCGGTGTGGCGAATGTCTCTTCTGGTGCCGTTGCTCTGCATGTGATGGCGATGTGGCCTTGACGGTTGCAGCGGCGGCATGTGGCGTCTCGGAAAGGGCATCGATGGCGCTGGTGGTTTCCCCGGCAGCCCGCGCAGGGGGCTGGGTGAGTAGCTCTGTGGTGTCTCGGCTGGTCTTGTACCAGGAAGCAGTTGTCCCCGTTGTGAGCTGGTTGGCTGGGGTCGTCTGATTCCACGGCGCGGGGAGACGCGGAGTCAATCTTGGCAATGAGTTCTCGCCTTCCGTGTTCTTTTAATTCTCTAGCTGCTGCGTCGGCGGCTTCTGCGGTTTGCGCTAGTTTAATCACGGTTTGTAGAGTCGGCTCTTCTTCGGTGAGAAGTTTGTTTCTCACTGTGGCGCTTTTCATGCCGAAAACCAGGGCATCGGTGAGGCGAGCTTCCGGGTCTTTAAACTTGCATTGAGCAAGTACCGTCCGAAGTCGCGTTGTAAACTGGTTGATTGATTCAGTTTCCTTCTGAGCCATGATGGAAAACTGATGCCGAAAAACCATGGCTGGTTTGGTCGGTTTGAAATGGCTCGCTAGCTTTTCCTGTAGGACATCCCAAGCTACGGTTCTTGCTGGCTGCGGGTCGGTGAGAGTCTGGGCAAGGCCATGGATTTCTGGGCCGCAGTAATTTAGAAAGATAGCCCGTCTGCGATCGGCTTCGGCGTCCTGTATCCCTGCCGCCTCGAGGAAGATCTCGAAGGTGGCCATGTATTCGTCCCAGGACGTTTTTTCGGGATCGAAGAGTTCCGGAGCCTGGCCGATCTGGACTTTGTTCATGTTGCACGCGATGTTTCTTCCGTCCGTTCGTCGCCAGTGAAGTAGACCCAGAGACAGGGTTCAAGCAAATCGGTACTTTTATTCAGCTCAGAGAACAAGTGACAGCTCAGCAAGGCAAAGTGACAATTCAGCGAGTACCGACTGACTCTGCTTGGAAAAGCCGCTTCTTTTATACATTTGCGGCTCCCGCCAAAGCAAGAGCCAGCCGCGTCTGAGCCAATCAGGAGCGACTTCCTGCTTCGGCTCAGACAGCGCTGGAAAGCGGAACAAACTATTTACAGGAAATACAAGGTAGCCATTTCAGGATACAACATATAGTCCACCAGAAACTCTTTTCTGGATTTTAATTTGATGTTATTTTGTTTCAACTAATCCCTCACAACCTCCAGGCAATGTAGATCTTCTTTGCATCCTTGGCCTGGCCTGAAGTGGCAAATTACTAGAGTCTATTAACATATTGAAGATACTTCATTTCATCCTCCATCAAATTTACATTTACCAACCAAGAAATAAAGGCAGACAGTGGAACAACTTGCCTCCAGAATTTGTGAATGCTCCAACACAGGAAGTTTTTAAGATGTTGGATAACCATCAGGGATGGTTTCATGTACTATAGATATTAAACAACATGGGAAAATTACAAAATTAATCTATGTAATGAAAATGAAATAATTGAAGTGCTGATGATTGAATGAAGTTGATACCCTGAAAAAAAGAGATTTAAAGAAATTAAAAGCCATTATTAGGCACAATGAACCACAATTAATGATATTGTCACCTATCAGAGAAACTTAATTTTTCGATTTTTATAGTTTATTTTTTTGTGTTCAGCAATACAGTACCTTCCGTTTTTCCTAGAATTTTCTCCAGTTAAATAGATTACAGGAATAAAGCTGAATAGGTAACGTTTAAGCTTGAAATACACCTATAAGAGTTCTGAGGTAATGAGAATCTGCTGGTATTAAGTGTCAGAAAGGAAAAACAAGCAGTGGGAGGTTTGGGGTGAGAGAGAAAGTTGATCCTGGGAATAGGATCCGGTGAAAGGAAAACAATCCACCAATCATATGTACTTAAAATATTTACAGCAATGATTTTTTTTAAAGAGAATATTTTTAATGTTTAAAATTTAAAGTATTTATTCTTATGGAGAATATATTTTTCAACATTAGAACTGTCTGTCTGTCTGTTTGTTTGTTTATTGATTGATTGATTGATTGATTGATTGAAAGGGACCATGCAGGTCATCGTCCAACCCCCTGCCTGAGCAGGAACCCTATAGCACCCTAGCCAAATGGCAGTCCAATCTCCTGTTTAAAATATCCAGAGTATTGGAGTTCGCAACGTCCGCTGGAAGGTTGTTCCACTGGTTGATCGCTCTGACCATCAGGAAGTTCTTCCTTATTTCCAGATTGAATCTCTCCTTGGTCAGCTTCCAGCCGTTGTTCCCAGGGCCACCATCAGGAATTTTGGGGCCCCATACAGCCTAAGTGTCTGCCCCCCCGCCATTTAAAAACTATTTTAAGTCGCCAAGCCACTCCATCCCCCGGGGATCATTTCCCGCTTCACGCCAAGCGAGGCGGTCTCACAGGCCAGTGTTTCCCAACCTTGGCAACTGGAAGATATCTGGACTTTAACTCCCAGAATTCTCCAGCCAGCGAATGCTGGCTGGGGAATTCTGGGAGTTGAAGTCCAGATATCTTCAAGTTGTCAAGGTTGGGAAGCACTGCCATAGGCTATTTCAGGAACTGGGTTAAGCCGATTGTGTGGACTCGTCCAGGAGAAAGAAAGAAGCGGGAGTGACAAGGGAAAGAAAGATCCTCCTGGCATTGGTCAGGCGGAGCGAGGCTTATTTATGGCTCCTTGGCACTTCTCCCTTCTTGTTGACAAAAAAACATGTGCTTTCTAGCGAGGGGAGAGGGGAGGGGGATCCCACACCCGGCAGCCACCGGCGAGGAGCTGGAAAGGACGAGGGGAGAGAAAAAGCAGGGTACCAGCAGTCAGGCGGGTGTCTTGAGGGGGCACTCCCATCTGGAAGGAAGGGAAGAAAGGCGAGGGTGAGCTAGGAAGGAAGGAAGGAAGGAAGGAAGGGTAAAAGGGGCGAGCAAGAGAGGAATGGGTGAATGAATGGACGGAGGGTGGGAAGGAAGGAAGGAAAGGTGAAAGGGGAGAGTAAGAGAGGAAGGAGTGAAAGAAGGGAGTGAGGGGGGAAAGAAGGGAGGAAGGAGAAGGAAAGCAAGAAATGGAGGGAGGGAAGGAAGGAAAGAAAGGGGGAAAGGACAGGAACAGAGGAAGGAAGCAAGGAAACTTATGAAAGGGGAGAGTAAGAGAGGAAGGACTGAAGGAAGGGAGGGAGGGAAGAAGGTAGGAAGGAGAAAGAAAAGAAGAAATAGAGGAAGGGAAGGTAAAAGAGAGAAAGAAAAAGAGCAAGAAAGAAAGCAAGAAAGAGAATGAAAGAGAAATAAAAAGAGAGAGGGGGAATGAAAGAAATGGAAGGAGGGAAGGAAGGAGAGAAAGAAAGAGAAAGAAAGAAAGCAAGAGAAAGAAAAAAAGAATGAAAGAGCAAGAGAGAAAGAGAGAAAGAGAGAATAAGAAACAAAAGAAAGAAAGAAAAAAGGAAAGAAAGAAAGAAGGAAAGAAAGAGAAAAGAAAGAAAGAGAATAAATGAGAAATAAAAATAGAGAGGGGGAATGAAAGAAATGGAAGGAGGGAAGGAAGGAGAGGCTCACTGAGCGGATGCATGAAAAGAGGGACCTTGCCTCCCCCTCACACCTCGCCCTTCCCACCCGGCCTGCCGCGCGCACTTACCTGCTCCCAGCGCCAGCAGCAGGAAGGCGAGCGAGTAAGCTAGTGCCCGCCCAAAAGAAGCCATTGGCTCCGGGCGGCGGGTGATGTTCACGCCCCCCCCGAATCCCGGGCCCCAGCACCTCCGGAGGCCGAAAGGCGCTGCTCTCTTGCCCTCGCAATCCTTGGAGGACACACAAGGCCAGCAGAGAAGCCGGCCAGGCTCAGTCCTCTCCTGGCTTCCCCAGCAGCGCGGCTTGGCTTCCAGAGGGCCAAGTCACCCCCGTGCTTTCTTCCACGGCTGCGATCGGGGCTCCCTGCCTGTCTGCCAGCCTCCCTGCCTTCTTTCCTCGTGGGGGTGGGAAGAAGGTGTGGGCCGTGGTCAGAGAAGCTCCGCAGAGGCGAAGTTTGGCGAGGTGTCTCTGGTCCTTTTGCTTTCCTTGGCGCGCTTTTCCCCATCGCAATCTGGGTTGGGGAGTTTTTGGCGGGCGCCGGCCCCCCCCATTTTCCAATTTGGCCGGGCCCAGTACGCCACTCCCAGTAGTACCGCCCTATCGGCGGCCCTGGTTGTTCCTCATCCAGCCCTCTGATGCCCTGGAGATTAAAGTGACCCCCTCCTCTCTGTGGCAACCCCATTTTAAACCTGGGGTGGACAAGAGGGCCTTTTTTCCATCAGCAGCAGAGGAAGCAACATCCAAGCACTAAAAAAATCATCAAAAATTCCAAAAAAGAGAGTTGGCGGCGTCCACAGACCAGCACTGATCAAACTGGGTCCATGATGCCATCCTGACATCACCACTGGGTTGCTAGTTGTTCTGGGGATCTGGTCTGAGCCAGGAGGAAGCCACCCTTATAACCATTTGTCAGAAGTGGTGTAGGGTTTCGTGCCTAAGCAGGGAGTTGGACTAGAAGACCTCCAAGATCCCTTCCAACTCTGTTATTCTATTCTAGACTAGTATAGATCTATTTCAACCCTTTTGGGAGTTAGCTGATGAGAGCCAAATAGCTTGTAATAGATATACAGTGGTAGCTCTACCTACAAATGCCTCTACTGTACTTACGAACATTTCTAGATAAGAACCGGCTGTTGAAGATTTTTTTTGCCTCTTCTCAAGAACCATTTGCCACTTACAAACCCGACCCTCCGAAACTGTAACTGGAAAAGGCAGGGAGAAGCCTCCGTGAGGCCTCTCTAGGAATCAACAGGGAAGAAACAGGGCCGGAAAAGGGATATGGGATAATAACGTGACTGTTTCAATTAGCATTTGTGTTTCCAGAGAGGAAGTTGGTGGAACTAGGATTCATCTAAAGCATTGGTTCTCAACCTGTGGGTCATGACACCTTTGGAGGTCGAACGACCCTTTCACAGAGATTGCCTAAGACCATCGGAAAACACATATTTCTTGGTCTTAGTAACCGAGTTGCCACTCCTCTATCAGTCTCCAAGCGGGTTTTTGGCTTCTTTTTGTCTGCAATTTTTAAAAAGAAAATCGGCATTGCGTATGTATGTATGCGCAAAGCGCATGCGCGGCCACAAATGCAGCCATACAGCTCAGGAGGAAGCAAACTGGTAGCAAAGTAAGTTAGAACCCACCCCTGAGTTTCCTAATAATTTTATTATTTTATGGTTGGGGGGGATCATCACAATATGAGGAACTGTATTAAAGGATCAGTCGTGGAACCAATGAAAAGCAGCCTTGAGAATTTCTGCATGGACAAATAACACCACTGTTTCTCAGTCGAGCCGGGGCCATAAAATAGATATATACAGTCATTCACAAATATTTTCCAGTGGTATCTTTAGGAAAGAGAACAAAAAGTCGGTTGTGATCACACAAGCAAACTTTCCTTCTTTTGTACATTTATGTCACATTAATGTACATATAATGGTAATGGAGCTTCTATGACTATCTTGATTTTTTGGGCTGTCCTGAGAATTCCCAACTGGTTGTCCTGAACCAGTGATTGCAAACCTATGGAACAGGTGCCACAGGTGGCACGCAGCGCTATATCTTCTGGCACACGAGCCATTGCCCTAGCTCAGCTCCAACATGCATGTATGTGCTGGCCAGCTCATTTTTGGCTTGCACAGAGGCTCTGGGATGGCGTATTTGGCTTGCAGAGAGCCTCCAAGGGGATGGGGAGGGCATTTTCACCTTCCCTGGACTCCAGGGAAGCCTTTGGAGACTGGGGAGGACAAAACATGAGCCCACTGGCCCCACCAGTAGTTGGGAAACAGGCTGTTTCCAGCCTTCAGAGGGCCTTGGGGGATGGAGGGAAGCTATTTTCACCCTCCCCAGGCATTGAATTATGGTCTGGGCACTCGCGCATGCATGTTAGCGCACGCACGCACTCTTTCAGCACCCGAGGGAAAAAAGGTTCACCATCACTGTCCTAAACCATTTGGCTTGGAATATCTGAAGCCCATCACCAACAGATTGAAGGATTCCTTACAGCTTAAGAAATTACCACCATCAAACACCATTACAGGGTAACATATATTTAGCGTTATTTTTTAGGTTTTAGATCAATAATAGGGAGAAGGTCAGGGTTGTGATTTTAGGACACCAGACAAGTGAGCCAGGGCAATATCGAGCGTTTGAAGCAGAGGTGGTATTCATCCAGTTGGGACCAGTTCAGGCGAATCGGTAGTAGCAACCTGCGAGCCTACCCACAACCCTAGCGCTATGCTGTTGGATTTAACCACATTTTCAAGTCATACATATGCATGTAAGCCACTCATGTGACCAAAGTGCGTGCATAGAAGACTGTGTGCATGCTCACATTTTCCATGCTGGCTGAATTGGTAGGTGAATTATGTGAATCCCACATTTGGTTTGTGTTCTGCCGGGCTGTCTGGTAGGAGCCTCCTGAAAATTCAAGGGTACAAATTTCAGACACACACACGTTTGAAAATTCAAAACAATGTTCTTTATCCCAAAAGTCAAAATAAACTAAGCACTCTTTTTGTATTGCAAACAGCACTCGTCCCAAAACAACCGGGTAGTCTGTACAATTAACCTTAAGCAGTCATTAAGTACTTAGGTAACAGCTGTGAAGAAACTTCACACCCCTTCTTCTTCCAACGAAGTGAGACACACACACACACACACACATGTTGCTCTGCTTTGTTTTCAAAGGCATGAAAAATCAACAAGCAAAGTCCAGAAACCAGCAACCCAGGATTCCTGACGAACTGCGATCAGATACTCTTCCACAACGGCCAAACCACATGCTGCTATTTATAGCAGCAGCCCTAATTACTGGAGCCCCACCCAAACACAGGTGGCCACTCTTATCTCCTATAATATGTCCTTACTTAGTTTCTTCTACGCATAATTCTGCGCTTGCGTGGATCCAAAATGTCTTCATCTGAATCAATGGAAGATAAGGGAGATTGACTGCCTGGGCTGTGTGCCAAGCCCCCCTCTGCCGAGTCACTCCCACCTTCTTCTTCATCCAAGGAAACTAATCTCTGAACTGACTCTGTCGGCAATGACACAGGCCTGTGACATGTTGAAGTTTCCCCTGCATCCACCTCCACATTCCCTGGGGCAGGAGCTGGGCCAGAGCCAACCACAACAGTTTTGAAGGGAAGAGATAGCTTAGGTAAACTAAGCGGATTTTGTTTTGGGTAAACTAAGCGGATCTGGAGATCAGTTTTGTTTTTTGCTGGAAACCAGTATAAAGTTAGGCTACTGATTTCTAGTAATATAAAACTGAGAGAATCTAATTTAAAAACAAGATTTATTTTTTTAAAAAGATTTGGAAGCATGTGTGGCCCACAGTTTCAATTTATGAAATAATGTCTGAAATATTTAGTCATTGTTATGGTGATTCAAATACTTTTTCTAAAGAAAATGCTATGAGATCACCATTTCTCATTTCCAGCCTAAGGTATAATTTTTCTATGCGGTATAGCTAGTTTATGTAACATTAGTATAATGAAATTATCCATTTAAAATAATGTAATACAAGCTATAAAATGTGAATGTAAAATCAATACAATTAAAATAAAATTAAACTCCATATTGCATCATTACATTCAAATGTTCGCTAAATAAATGCATTTTTGGCATTTTCCTAAAGAACAAGCCCAAATACACCTTTCTTAGGAAAACATAACAATCACCTCTGAATTATGAAGAATTTCTGGCAGCAGGGCTATTTTTGAAAGTACCTGTAACTAGAAAAGATTAGAAAGGCATAAAACTATAAATTATTATTTTTCCCTTATAAACCTTTTCCACTTTTCTGTTGCTATATAGATTGTGAGACATGCCACTTTTTGCCCAAACATGCTACTTTTTTGTCTCTTTTTTTGCCAAAAAGACATGATAGTAGACTGTAATCTGAACTTTTATTGTAACAAAATAAAATGAAATTTGTCATTAATACTTAACCTGAATTACAACCAGATTTGAAGTACGAAGGTCGCCCAGAAAAGAATGCACCACATTTTTTTTCTTCAACAATGATTTATTGAACACAATGAAACTTACACACAAGAAAGAATGATGTTTCTTCTACACTCCCTATTTTTCCACATAATCTCCATCCCATTCCATGGTCTTCCCTCCAGCGAGATACAAGGGTGTGTATGCCCTGTCGATACCACTCCTTGTTCTGGTCACAAAGCCATTTCTGCACTGTGCAAATCACCTCTTTGTCATCCCCAAAATGTCTTCCGTGAATGGCTTCCATTCAGATCCATGCAGATTCTCCATAAACTGTACACAAAAGTTTGTGAATGTTCCCAACAGTTTCTTTCTCCACAGTGAGAAATTCAATGACGACATGCTGCTTATAACGTACATCACTTACAGGCGCCATTTCGAAACACTGCTGCAGCTATGCTATCTGTCTGAAGAAATTCAAAATTTACACACGCACTCCTGGAAATTCAAATAATGTATATGTAAAGTTTCACATTCGTTTCATTACTGTAGCCTGGGGGGGGGGGAATGGGTGCATTACCTTCTGGGCGACCCTCGTAGTTTGTTCAACCAGTATTACCAGATATATTCAATAAAGTTCTTTAATCCTGTATTAACAAAAATTATCCTAGTCTTGGACTGAAATAAAGTCAACTTGAGTTAGTTTTCCATTCTGTTTGTTGTACGACAGCAGTAAGAAATAAAACAAAGAATTTAAATTTGTATAAAGGAAAAACAAGTATTTTTCTACCATAATTGGAACTGAGAAACATCCAGAAGCAATGGCTTTAGTCATTATTTTTCTGAGCTTAATGTTAACCAGACTTCCTCAGCTTGATGTCCTTGAAAGAGATGGAGCCAATAGTCACAAAAATTCCAGTCTTTGGCAACCCTGCCTGAGAATTTTCAGAATGAGGTTCCCAAAGCATACGAAGGTTCTCAACTTCGAAAAACTGGTTTAAATGGGATGGTAGGTCTTACTACCTTTCTCATAATGAAGGGGATAAACAGATGTGACAAATTTGAATAATTTGATTGATAGGACACACTGCTCCCACCAGCACAGACCAACTGTTTTGGATGATTCTTTCAGCAAACTTTTATGGCCCATTTGGATATTTTTAACCACTCCAATTCTCCACAGGTTCTTTCAAGAAGATTATGTAATGCATATTTTATTTTTTTATGGCTTTCCCCAAGGCTCTAAGATTTCTGCTAATGCAATCCTGAAAAGACATTACTCATGTTTATTTTTATGCCATTCTCCAATTCTAAGGAAAGTAACCCAAAAGGCTCAGGGGGGAATTCCCATTCCCGCTGCTACCAGTGCATTGCTTCTCCTGCCTGTGTGCGTGCTCATCCCAGTGTGTTTTTTTAATATTTATTATTATTATTACTTATTAGATTTGTATGCCGCCCCTCTCCTTAGACTCGGGGCGGCTCACAACAATAACAATAACAATGTAAAAAACAAATCTAATAATTTAAAAAACACTAAAAACCCCATTATTAAAAGCAAACACACACACAAACATTCCATGTATAAACTATATAGGGCCGGGGGAGATGTGTCAGTTCCCCCATGCCTGACGACAAAGATGGGTCTTAAGAGATTTACGAAAGGCAAGGAGGGTGGGGGCAACTCTGATATCTGGGGGGAGTTGGTTCCAAAGGGTTGGGGCCGCCACAGAGAAGGCTCTTCCCCTGGGTCCCACCAAATGACATTGTTTAGTTGATGGGACCCGGAGAAGGCCAACTCTGTGGGACCTAACTGGTCGCTGGGATTCGTGCGGCAGAAGGCGGTCCCGGAGATATTCTGGTCCGGTGCCATGAAGGGCTTTATAGGTCATAACCAACACTTTGAATTGTGACCGGAAACTGATCGGCAACCAATGCAGACTGCGGAGTGGTGACATGGGCATATTTAGGAAAGCCCATGATAGCTCTCGCAGCTGCATTCTGCACGATCTGAAGTTTCCGAACACTTTTCAAAGGTAGCCCCATGTAGAGAGCATTACAGTAGTCGAGCCTCGAGGTGATGAGGACATGAATGACTGTGAGCAGTGACTACCGGTTCAAATAGGGCCGCAACTGGTACACCAGGCGAACCTGGGCAAATGCCCCCTCGCCACAGCTGAAAGATGTTTCTCTAATGGGAGCCGTGGATCGAGGAGGATGCCCAAGTTGCGGACCCTATCTGAGGGGGTTAGTAATTCCCCCCCAGGGTGATGGACGGACAGATGGAATTGTCCTTGGGAGGCAAAACCCACAGCTACTCCGTCTTATCCGGGTTGAGCTTGAGTCTGTTCACACCCATCCAGACCCCAACAGCCTCCAGGCACCAGCACATCACTTCCACTTCTGCGCATACACAGAAGCAAAACAAAAAATAGCCGAAAACTCTCATGCATGTGCATCCCCTCGCAAGATGTTGCTTCCTGCACATGCACAGAAGCAAAAACATACTGGGACACAACTATGCGCATGCAAGACACCTGAAGCTGCATGTCCAGCTCAACTGTTACTTTGTGTGGCATCCTTTATCGTTCTGGTAGGAACCCACTACTGAAAAGGCTGCTCTCTTTTTTATTTGAAGATACGAAAAAAATTCATCCAAACCCATATTGCCCCTTTTCTGTAGATTTTCTTGGCAACCTTGAATACAGGTCATCTGTCTGGAACCCATACCACATCTCGGACATCAACACCCTTGAAAATGTCCAAAGATACTTCACCAGAAGAGCCCTTCACTCCTCCACTTGAAACAGAATACCCTACGAAAGCAGACTATCAATCCTAGGTCTTGAAAGCTTAGAACTACGACGCCTAAAACACGATCTAAGTATTGCCCACAAGATCATATGCTGCAACGTTCTCCCTGTCAATGACTACTTCAGCTTCAACCGCAACAACACAAGAGCACACAACAGATTCAATCTTATTATTAACCGCTCCAAACTTGACTGTAAAAAATATGACTTCAGCAACGGAGTCATCGAAGCGTGGAACTCATTACCTGACTCAGTAGTGTCAACCCCTAACCCCCAACATTTTTCCCTTAGACTATCCACGATTGACCTCTCCAGGTTCCTTAGAGGTCAGTAAGGGGCGTGCATAAGTGCACCAGTGTGCCTTCCATCCCCTGTCCAATTGTCTCTCCTTATCTCATTTATCTTTTCTTCCTTTCAAATATGTTCACCTATACTTTTATATCTTTTCTTCTATTCTTTTCTTTATTTATATTACTACATATCTATTCTCTTCAATGTGTATTATGTATTGGATTAAATAAATAAATAAATAAATATAATAAACAAATAAGCAAACAAATAAACAAACAAATAAACAAACGAACGAACGAACGAACGAATGAACGAATGAACGAATGAACGAATGAACGAATGAACGAATGAACGAATGAACGAATGAACGAATGAACGAATGAACGATTCAATGAATAAATAACTGCTCCATGTTTGTGATGGTTGCAGCATCCCAAGGTCACGAGATCTCCTTTTGTGACCTTCTGACAAGCAAAGTCAATGGGGAAGCCAGGTTCGCTCAACAACTGCGTGACTAATTTAACAACTGTGGTGATTCACTTAACAACCATGGCAAGAAAAATGATGTAAAATGATGTATGTCATTATACTGTAAATAAAAACAGTAAAAATATATATACATAAACACATATAAACACATATAAATAAGACATCGTGATGGCTTAATTGGGAATGCTTACAAATGTTCTCTACCGTTAAATTATGCCAACTTCTGTGAGATTAATATTAATCTTGAGATGTAGTGAGAAAGTATAAATAAGAAGATGAGCAAGAAAAGACTTGCTGATTTATCTATGTATCTGTGCTTGGCGAGAGGCCAGTGTGGGTGGAAGTCAAATGCTCACCTCCATTGTAGGACATCCTTGCCAATGGAGGCTTTTTGAATACTAAAAATATGTTTTCCTTGAAAGACAGATCTTGAAAATAAGCTTTTCTTGAAAGACAGCCTAAGTTGATTGTCTTCAATCATCTTTGACCGTTTGCACATGCTGTGGTTTTCACTGAGTGCACCTGGAGAAAATCAACTCATTCAAATTATTTTACAAATTAACTTGGCCTGTTTCAGAGCTAGCAAGGGTGTTACCCATATATACTTTCACTTGGAAAGTCAGTCAAACTATTCTCAGAGTTTATTTCTGTATTTACTTGACTCGTATGGCTAACTATCTCATACAATGACTCTTAATGGCTCACACATATTCACATATACCCTTGAATCTGCTGTGTGAATCCATTTTAATCTCTACATTTGGATAAAGAAAGTTCAGGTTTTCTAGACAACCTGAGAGTTTTCTTTTTTTTAAAACAAACAAACAAACAAACAAACAAACCTGTTTTCTGGTTCCCTTCCTATGATGATAAACTAGATCTTTCAGATTGCAGATTTACTTATTGTGTGGTATAAATAATTTGATTTTGCTTTTGGAATGCTGTAGTTTGACCTAAATGGATAGAGAAGTGTTTCTCAAATAGTGGGGTGGCCCCTCATGGGGGGGGGGGCGCAAAGCGATGCTGGGGAGGACACGTGACCCCAGGGTATGTGATTTTTTTTGCCACAGGGAGTAGGGGATTTTTGCACTGAACATTAGCACACAGCACAGAGCAAGAGATATGAAGTGCAGATAACAAACCCTTAAGAGACACCATGGAAAAATATTTAACAGGGATGAAAAGAAAAGAGGAGATGTAGATAATGAGAAAAGTATAAGTCTCCCAAAAGCTAAAGCAAGGAAATATGACAAAGCTTATATAGTGCTTGGCTTCACTGTGACTATGGTGGGAGATGAGGAAAAACTTATATGCTTACTCTGTCTCAAATGTTGGCAGAGGAGGGCATGAAACATAATAAATTAAGGTGCCACTTAAACACATTACACCCCAATCACCAGTCAAACAGTCAGCGAACCAGTGGAAGTGATATGCCGGTGCCTGGAGGCTGTTGGGGTCTGGATAGGTGTCAACAAACTCAAACTCAACCTGGATAAGATGGAGTGGCTGTGAGTTCTGCCTCCCAAGGACAATTCCATCTCTCCATCCATAACCCTGGGGGGGAAATTATTGACCCCCTCAGAGAGGGTTCGCAACTTGGGTGTCCTCCTCGATCCACAGCTCACATTAGAGAACCATCTTTCAGCTGTGGTGAGGGGGACATTTGCCCAGGTTCGCCTGGTACACCAGTTGCGGCCCTATCTGGATCGGGACTCACTGCTCACAGTCACTCATGCCCTCATCACCTCAAGATTCGACTACTGCAATGCTCTCTAAAGAGGGGCTACCTTTGAAAAGTGTTCGGAAACGTCAGATCGTGCAGAATGTACTGCTTATAGAAATTTAAACATTTCCATTTCAGTTATGTAGGTTGATACATGTATGCGGGGACTACATTTCCTCCTGAGATGTTCCTCCTTATGTCAAGCAGACAGGTAAGCAGAAAATTCCTGATCTAGTATAGTAAGTCTACGTTTCCGAGGCCTAATGCAGAGTTTATGATGAAAGGAATAAAGACTATGTTCTCCAGCAAATTTAGAAAAACAATGAGTCATAACATTGACCCCCTATTGCAGTGCTGGATTGACAAGTGTGCAGTAGTATCATCACCTAACCCCCAAAACATTACCCGTAACTATCCATTGTTGATCTCTTCTGATTCCTAAGAGGTCAGTAAGGGGCACCAGAATTCACCAGTAAGTGTACCAGAATGCCTTCCATCCCCCGTCCTAATGTTTCTCTCTCACTAGTATCATGTACATAAACATTGTTATATCTTTGTATACTATGAATATGTACTTGACAAAACAAACAAACAAACAAACAAAATGCTTGTTTAATTTTATATCTAGTCTGAATACTTACATGGGAAAATGGAAATAACTCATCAAACGTCTGCCAGCTTTATTGTTCATATCAGAAAAGCAGCATTCAACTCTGACCTTTTTTTGTCCCTGTAGACCTATTGGAGACTTTATCAAAGTTATTCCTATTTAAGCAACTATTAAATTAATTGCACAAGTTGCAAATGGATTAAATTTATTAAATTTAACTTATAAGCATCCCTAAGGTAGAGTCTGAATTCAAAAGCAAAATTCTAAAAAACAAATTACAGCTGACTTATCAAGGCATATAAAATGCCAGTGGGTTTGCTTATTTTACAATGTGAAATCATCCAGACAGATGAGCAACATTGTCTGTACTCTTCATCTGGGTAGCCCATCATCTTATTGGGTCTAAATAATGCAAGCTCACTGCCCTGAGAAGGGAGAGAGCAGCAACAATGGCTATTTTTGCAGTGCTTATGATTTGTTGCAGTCAGCCAGATGTTTATTTATTTATTTATTTAGTCCAATACACAATGAGGGTTTTAGTGGGTATATATCTATATACACATAGTAAAATACATGATGAAGGTTATAGAGGAGATACTCAGAGTAAAATATATCTAAGAAATAATAGAAAAGAAGATATAGTAATAGAACATATCAATGAAAGAATAGAAGAAGAGATATAGGAATAGAAGAAAGGTATAGGAGATATAGGAGAGCAATAGGACAGGGGACGGAAGGCACTCTAGTGCACTTGTACTCGCCCCTTACTGACCTCTTAGGAATCTGGATAGGTCAACCGTAGATAATCTAAGGGTAAAGTGTTGGGGGTTTGGGGATGACACTATGGAGTCCGGTAATGAGTTCCACGCTTCGACAACTCGGTTACTGAAGTCATATTTTTTACAGTCAAGTTTGGAGCGGTTAATATTAAGTTTAAATCTGTTGTGTGCTCTTGTGTTGTTTTGGTTGAAGCTGAAGTAGTCGCCGACAGGCACGACATTGCAGCATATGATCTTGTGGGCAATACTTAGATCTTGTTTAAAGCATTTTAGTTCTAAACTTTCTAGGCGTCTTAGTTCTAAACTTTCTAGGCCCAAGATTGAAAGTCTAGTCTCATAGGGTATTCTGTTTCGAGTGAAGGAGTGAAGGGCTCTTCTGGTGAAGTATCTTTGGACATTTTCAAGGGTGTTAATGTCTGAGATGCGATATGGGTTCCAAACAGATGAGCTGTATTCGAGGATGGGTCTGGCAAAAGTTTTGTAAGCTCTGGTAAGTAGTGTGAGATTGCCAGACTGGGTTTTAGACTGGGTTTGGCATTTTTGTCCACCTTTCAAGTCCTTTCTAAGGCCTGGGATAGGTAGATGTGGGTGTTTGATGGTGTTAGAGGTATTGTCACAGGCTAGAAGCATTGTGAGTCTTCGGAGAGGGGTGGCATACAAATCTAATAAATTATTATTATTATTTCCAAGAAAAGCTGTTTTATGCAATTGGATGATGGTGAATTTCTCAACCCTTATGTACTATTATTCTGAATCTTACCTATCTATATAAATCTATCCCAGGCTGCTTTCTTTTCTTCTCCTAGTGCTATTGAGATGAAGTCTTCCTAGTTTTTATTTCACTTAAAGCCTATTTGCTTTCAAAGTTACTTTAGAAAGAGATTTTGTGAGTGTGAAATTCTCGTGGCAGACCGTGACTTTCCTGCACTTATTTAGTTACGGGGATGCTGGTGTCCCTGCCTCCTATAAACATGACATGCTACTATTCTGTCTGAAAATTATGGAAACTGTCCAATACACTTGAAAAGCCATGTTGGGAAAGAATGGTAAACAGTATGTCGTATCTGTAAATATTAAGCAATGAAGAAAATATTTAGCGTATAACATTCTCAAAGAATCTTGGAATTGCTATTTAGTGTGTGAGCTTCTGTTGGACATTCTGCTAAATTCTAAGATCTTTCAAACAAATAAAGTTAGTTTGAATTTGACCTATACAATGCCAATGAATATAACTGTTAAATTTGTGCTTTTTTTAAAAAAATGGATCACCAAGTAGTGGGCAATAACAGGACTTGAAATTCAACTGCTATTTGGAAACGATCAGGATTTGATAGATTATAGAACTTAACCATCACTCTCAGCTTTACTATCAGCTTCATCGTACTGAGAATTCATTCATTATGTAATGAGTGAGATTATTTTTCAAATTTGGGAGTGTAACTAGCATTTCTCTGCAACTAATTATCCATATGGGGACCACTACCCCCCATTTCCATTCTCTTTCAGACGTTTCATGCAAGTCATGCTAGTTCTTTTTGTATTCCTGATCTTTTACAATAGTAAAACAAAAGGAAATTTATGAGTCACTGCAATTTTGGAATGCAACGCCAAACAAATGAGAAGCAGACTGCAAACTATGAAGCCAAGTACATCATTACAGAGTGAGTAATGTGAACGACTTACATAAACTTTGGCTGAGGCTCAGTTTTTAACAGAAGACCATAACCCTTTGATTACATCAAGAACAGTTAAAAGTTCTTTAATCTGGATGTTGTCTTTCAGGAAAGGTAGTTTTGGAAATCCAAATCAACATTTTTAAAACCTGTACTGTAATTTCCCACTTTGATTTCACTTTCTCCCTTTCTGATTCTATTCAGAGAATAATTTGAATTCAGCTCCACTATGAGTTCCCGGGATAACTGATCATTTCTGTTAAAGTTGTAACAAGATCAATAAACCGTGTACTAGTTTAGGACATTCATTCATTAGCCCAGTGATTTTCAACCTTTCTTGAGCCGCGGCACATTTTTTACATTTACGAAACCCTGGGGCACATTGAGCGGGGGGGGGGGGGGGGGGGGGGGCTAAAAAAAGTTTGGACAAAAAAATTCTCTCTCTCTCCCTTCCTTTCGCTCTATTTCTCTCTCCATCTCTCTTTCTCCCTTCATCTTTCTTTCTCTCTCTCTCCATCCCTCTTTCTTTTTCTTCCTTCCTTCCTCTCTTTTCTGCTCCATTTCTCTCTCCCTCCCTACCTCCCTCTATGTTTCTCTCTCTCTCCTTCCCTCCCTCTCTTTCTCTCTCTTGCTTTGTTTCTCTCTCTTGCTCTCTCTCTTTCTCTCTTGCTTTCTTTTTCTTGTTCTCTTTCTCTCTCTCTTGCTTTCTTTCTCTCTCTTTCTCTCTCTCTTTCATTCTCTCTTGCTTTCTTTTTCTTGTTCTCTTTCTCTCTTGCTTTCTTTCTCTCTTGTTCTCTTTCTCGCTCGCTCGCTCTTTCTCTTGCTTTCTCTCTCTCTCTCTTGCTTTCTTTCTCTCTTTCTCTCTTCCTTTCTTTCTCTCTCTGAGCTTCGCGGCACACCTGACCATGTCTCGCGGCACACTAGTGTGCCACGGCACACTGGTTGAAAAACACTGCATTAGCCCATAATGCCCAGTTTCTGTCTTAAAAGCAGTTTAAAAACCTATATCCAAACCCTCATTTAAAGAGATATAGAGTGGGTTTTTTTAAACTAACAATGCCCTTGGGTGCATATACACTGCTCAAAAAAATAAAGGGAACACTTAAACAACACAATGCAACTCCAAGTAAATCAAACTTCTATGAAATCAAACTGCCCACTTAGTAAGCAACACTGATTGACAATCAATTTCGCATGCTGTTGTGCACATTCAACTTTGTGCAGAACAAAGTATTCAATGAGAATATTTGATTCATTCACATCTAGGGTGTGTTATTTGAGTGTTCCCTTTATTTTTTTGAGCATTATATTATGCTAAACTCTGCATTTTATATGCATTTTAATTGGGACTTATAAAATTTGGGGAAGTGCCAGAACCAAGACATAGCTATATCGCTATGAATGCATTCACTTGGGAAATACATGTCACATTAAGTATGCTTAAAAATGTGAGGTCAACAAAATTCACTAGTATTCCGAATTCATGCGACAAATGTTAGCATAAGGCCAAATGGCAGTAGAATATACATAGTATTCTTATTTTCACTCCTCAAATATATTGACAGTATCTATTTTATCTGTTTTACATCCAAAATACAATGTTTTTCTGGAATAACAAACATTGAGCTCCCCTATTCAATAAATGTGAACAAAACATGACAAAAAAACCCTTCATTATTCTTGACAAATGTTTCATCTTTTCTTTTATATACACTGAGAGCTTATGTACCGAAGACAAATTCCTTGTTTGTCCAATCACAGAAAGAATTTTATTCTATTCTAAATTCTAAAAACATGGGAAAGCTGCTATCTTTACAGCTAGCTTGTGAACCTAGATTTTTTTTCACACTGAGGATTATATCCAGAACACGTTGGAGGATTTCTACTTCCATAGCAAGTATTTTTCTTACCTTCTTATTCTTTGTATTTTCTACATTTCATTTTTTCCCCTGTACTGAATCTTTAATCACTAGAGCAGATGGAGAATTCATGATGGGACAGAGGAAGATTCCAATTTACCAAGGTTACCATCCTCCCAGTAGAAAACCATTGTTTTCTTTAAATAAACCAAGTAGTCTGATGCACTTGGTAAATCTGCTTATTGGAACATATGTTTCTATGAAGCATCAATTTGCTTCTCTCACCACTCAACTTGTTTTTGTTTCCAGCCTCCCCTCTGCTGATCTATTGGACAAACAGCCATTACAAAGTGGGGACATTTTTTCAGTTCTTAAGGAATAAAGTGATAGACAGCAGGAGGTCACAAAATTGTGCCAGAGGAATTTTTAAAAATAATGTTAATTTGGGAATTAATACAGTTGCTGCTGTACCCCAGAAGGCTGGGTTGCAGAGCTGATTCCTCGGGAGAATTTTGTTCCACTCCTATAGAATTTTAGACAAACATATTACTAAATCTTCCACCACCAAGCGACTTTCTCCTACTTCTCTGAATCTAGAGGATCTTTTAAATCCGTTACTTCATCAAGGGCTACTCTCTTGGACCAATCTCTAAAGACAATTGACAACAATGTCATAATCATATGCTGCAATGTCCTGCCTGTCAATGACTACTTCAGCTTCAACCGCAACAACACAAGAGCACGCAACAAATTCAAACTTAATATTAATCGCTCCAAACTTGACTGTAAAAAATATGACTTTAGCAATCGAGTTGTCGAAGCGTGGAACTCATTACCGGACTCAGTAGTGTCAACCCCTAACCCCAAACATTTCTCCCTTAGACTCTCCACGATTGACCCCCTCCAGGTTCCTAAGAGGTCAGTAAGGGGCGTACCTAAGTGCACCAGTGTGCCTTCCATCCCCTGTCCAATTGTCTCTTCTTATCTCATATATCATATATCTTTTCTTCCTTCATATATCTTCTCCTCTATTTTTATATCTTCTCTTTATATATAATACTTCATGTCTATTCTCTTCAATATGCATTGTGTATTGGACAAAATAAATAAAATAAATAAATAAATAAATAAAGAAGAATACAGTATTCTTAAATAATGCATTATTTGGGAATATGTCTAAATAACGATAAGGAGAGATCTGAAATCTTAAACTTGTATCTTCTACCATCCAAAAGGACAACAATGAAACAGGTAACTCGTAGGAGTTATTTATTTAATCTAAAGAGAAAAAAAATATGAATAAAATAATCCTGATCTCTTCATTGCTCTATCAATCATTCAACCAATGCTATTTCCCAGATTTAAATATTATTGGTCCAAAAAATATGTAGTTTTATATTCCAGTGTGTTGCAAAAGAAAATTTGGTACTTAACAACTCATACTGAATTCATGTTTTATGTTGAACTATTTTATATGCTTTTGAAAAAAATACAACAAAAGCATAGTAAAATGTGGTTGTTAATACAGTGGTACCTCGACATATGAGTTTAATTCGTTCCAGACCCGAGCTCGTAAGTCAATCAATTCGCATCTCAAATGAATGCCTTTAGACTTTGTTTTTCGCACCGAGATAACTGGAAGCAAGGAGATTCTTGTGCCACCTAGTGGAAGCTCGGCTCATACCCCGAATTTGAGCTCGGGAGTTGAACAGAAATTTCACTCATGTTGCGGCTCATAACTTGGAATACTCGCATGTGGAGCAGCTCGTATCTAGAGGTACTACTGTAAACTCAAAGGTATTTAGGTGTTTCTTTCAATTTCTTCAGATTGTTTCAATAAAAATGACTAACTCAGTAAATTCTGCCAAGGAAGATAGCAATATGGACTAATTTGATTAAAATATCACTATTACAATATGTCACTAATACAGCATCTTATAGAATTAAGACCAAAAATGATGTCCTTACTGTCAAAGAGATTTGGAATGCTAGAGTAGGAAGCCAAAAGATAACCAGAATAACAGGCAAGTTTGGCCTTGGAGTACAAAATGAGCAGGGCACAGGCTGGTAGAATATTGTCAAGAGAATACAATGGTCATGGCAAACTCTCTTTTCCAACAACCCAAGAGATGACTCTACACATGGACGTCAATAGATGGTCAACACAGAAATCAGATTGACTATTTGCTCTGCAGCCAAAGATGGAGAAGCTCTATACAGTCCAGTAAAAACAAGATCAAGAACTGACTATGGCTCAGATAATGTGTTCTTGTTGCAAAATTTAGGCTTAAATTGAATAATTGGGGTTTGCCCAATCAAAAAATCTCTCTTGAAGCATTAAAGCAGGTACAGCAAATGCTTTCTTTATGTTTCAATGGTTGTTTCAATGATTGCTCTTACTTGCTGCTACTGGTGTGCTGAGCATGCAGCTTGAGTGATTTTGCTTCCATGCATGGGCAGGAAGCAAACATGCACTGAAATCTCGTGTGGAAACGGCCACACATGTGAGATGTTGACAGTTTTTGCTTTTGTGCATTGCGCAGAAACAAAACATTGCCAAAATCTCATATTTACGAGCATCCTCTTATGAAATTTTGCTTCTGCACATGTGCAAATTTTTTTTAAAAAACCCAAAAATTAAAGAAAAAATGGTGGTGCCCAAAGGGCTGGCAATGGAGTGATCGCTTACAAATTGCACAAGCTGGCCGCCGCTACTGGTGCACAGCTGCCTACAGCACTGGTAACAACCCATCCCTGGTGTGCAGGCTTTATGACTTCATTTTGATGGTGGTTTATCCAGCAGCAGTATAGATCTCATACAGTCAAGGGCTGCAAAAAATGTTGCTACCACACTGTCGAATACAGCTCATCTGTCTGGAACCCACACCACATCTCAGACATCAACACTATCGAAAACGTCCAAAGATATTTCACCAGAAGAGCCCTTCACTCCTCCACTCGAAACAGAATACCCTACGAAAATAGACTATCTATCCTGGGTCTTGAAAGCTTAGAACTGCAGTGCCTAAAACACGATTTAAGTATTGCCCACAAGATCATATGCTGCAACGTCCTTCCGGTCAACAACTACTTCAGCTTCAACTGCAACAACACAAGAGCACACAACAGATTCAAACTTAATATTAACGGCTCAAGACTGCACTGTAAAAATATGATTTTAACAATCGAGTTGTCGAAGCGTGGAAATCATTACCGGACTCAATAGTGTCAACTCCCAACCCCCAACACTTCTCCCTTAGACTCTCCACGATTGACATCTCCAGGTTCCTAAGAGGCCAGTAAGGGGCGTATATAAGTGCACTGATGTGCCTATCGTCCCCTGTCCAATTGTCTTTCCTTATCTCATATATCATATACATTCTCTCCATATATATATATATATATACATATATATATATATATATATTCTCTCCTTATCTCTTATATCATATATATTCTCTCCCTCCCATCTACTTCTCTTCTTTTTACTTTCTATTGTTATATATATTACTTAATGTCTATTCTCTTCCATATGTATTGTATATTGGACAAAGAATAAATAAAATAAATAAAATAAAACTGTGGCCGTGTCTTATTTTGTGGGTATGGCTTGCTGGCCATGGGACCAGGTGGGAGTGGCTTGATGATCATGTGACCAGGGTTGGCTTAAAGGCCATGTGACTGGCTTAAAGGTGGCAAACTTGACATCACTTGTGTCAAAGGTTTGGGTTAGGGTTAGGGTGCCTGGCCTCTCCTTGCCTCAAAGAGATACAATTTCCCTATCTATTTACTATTATTGAACATCCAAAATATGCTATTTAATTCTATGTACATATGCTATATGTGTACATACATAATACACACAGGCACACAAAAATATACATTATCTACTATATAAACTGTATGTGTATGTACACACACACACACACAGGGATGCACAGCTCTTCTAAAATTATAGATATTCAACCTCATTTATTGAGATAACCAAAGCCCAGAAGGAAAAAAAAGAAAAAAAATCAAACATTTTCTACTGGGTCTGCGTACTTGACCGTACCTATAGGAGCCCATCATTGACTTCATATGAATATGCCCGTGAAAACTCCTGAGAAAGGCTTTTGAAGCAGTTGTGTCAACTCTTGAAGACTACAGCCTCACTCTGCTTCAAAGTAGAGTTGTGATCATGATAACACATCGTATGAAGAGTAGCTTTAATAAAAAGTAATAGAAAAAAACCACCCTGATTAATCTGAAAAGAATGGATCTAACAGTAAAAAGTAATTGTCCAAAAAGTATTATGAAATTTCTGTAGTCCAGTTTTGTCAAAAATAATGGGAAACCTTAGTTTGCGTAAGCAGCACATATTTATCTCATTGACTTTGGCAACGTATCTATAATCACATTTTTGATGAAGAAAGTTATTAGGAACAATAAAACATAAAACATCTGTAAAAGTAATTGACATAAAATTGTAACAATAAATCATTACAAGGCAAAGCATATCTGGACACTAAGGTGGCAACTTATGAGAATATAATAGAAACATATGAAATGGAGAAGAGCAACCACACAAATTTTGATTAGAAAAAAAGAAACAGGTGGGGAAGATATTAAAAATCATTTTCTAGGGTTGCTCATATACAGTATACATTGAAATGTATAAAACCAGAGAATAATAAAAAAGGCATAAAATTGTCAGTTTATCAAGGAATGCTATGGATGATGGAACTGGAAATAATACTTGAAAAGCACAATGACACACAAATACAGTGTTCCCTCGATTTTCGTGGGTTCAAACTTCGCGAAAAGTCTATACCACGGTTTTTCAAAAATATTAATTAAAAAATACTTCACGGGTTTTTTCCCTATACCACGGTTTTTCCTGCCTGATGATGTCATATGTCATCGCCAAACTTGCCTTTAATAAATATTTTTAAAATAAACTTTAATAAATAAACATGGTGAGTAATAATCTAAATGGTTGCTAAGGGAATGGGAAATTGCAATTTAGGGTTTTAAAGTGTTAAGGGAAGGCTTGTGATACTGTTCATAGCCAAAAATAGTGTATTTACTTCCGCATCTCTACTTCACGGAACGCATCCCCGCGAAAATCGAGAAAACACTGTAATTGGAAGGACTTGATTGATAATGTGCCAACAAGTTGTTGTTACTTAGTAGCAACATACATTTTCTCCTTGAAACCAGGTATATTATAATATAACTATAGCCTTGGTAGTTTTCATTTCATCATGCAAGGAAGCTCCTCTGGAGGTTAAATGCCATCATTATAAAACCTAGGCAGAACTCACATTGTTTACAATCGCTTTGGAATCTTATCAGAAATTGGTGATGGGAGTAGGGAGACAGGATTTACAGATTACCTTTTGCCTGGTTGCTAAAATTTATGAACACTGCATAGCTCTAAACATTTGAAAAGCTTCAAAACATCTTCCCTTGAATTAGAAATATTAATGCAATAATAGAAATTTATCTGTATCTGCGGGGCAAATAGTATTACTTTCCACAGCCAGGTTCCCCCCCCCCCCCCATATTTCTGGATTGACAAGGAAGAAATACTCCCGAGCAATTCCCAATCATTGAAGAGGAAAATCATGTCTGGATGGATTGTACTATAGGAATTCCATAACAAATTTAAAGAGTGTCAACATAATTTAATACATATTTACTGAAAAAACCCAAAAAGTGCAGTGCGATTGATTCCCGTGCAAAGATGTATAACCTAATTCAGCTTGTCCCAGTCTGTGCCATTCAGTTATGTTGGAATGTAATTCCCATCATTTCAATGTGGCAAAGATTAGCCAGATATACTACGGGATGAGGTCAGAGATGTAGAGATACTCTGCGTAATCTTATTGTGCTATGCTTTCTATTATAGAAATGGATCTTCTTTCCAATGACTGAATCTGATTTTGGGATCCCGTTGTAGTAAGGTTCCTTATAAATAGCAAACCAAAATGATTAAAACTTAGAGTTGTATAATGGAGGCATGCCTTCGTTTTAAAGTTAGGGTTGATAATCCTTACGTTTGTTCTATGAAGTTGTAGATTACAAAGTCGTCTGGGACCCAAAATAGAATTTTGCTTCCTAAACAACATCCTACAGCAGTGATAGTGAACCTTTTTTGGTTTGCGTGACAAAAAGAGTATGTGTGAGTGTGCTAGCATGCATGCACATGTCCACACCCCTCTCCTCCCCCATGCATGCATGCACACACTGCACTATCCCTGCACATGTGCACAAACCTCCACACATGCACAGGCCCCATTGAAGCCTGAGACGGTGAAAAAAATGCCCCAATGGGCAAACCAGAAGTTCAGAAAATGCACTTCCTGTTTGCCTGTTATGCTGTTTTTTGCACTCAGGAGGGGTCAGGGAAGCTTCCTGAAACCTTGGAGTGCAGAAAACAACCCAAAGGGCACACTGGAAGTGCATTTTCCAAACTTCCAGTTTGTCCGTTGGGGTGTTTTTTACTCTCCAGGGCTTCAAGAAGCTTCCCTGAATCTTCTGGAGTGCAAAAAACAGCATAACAAGCAAACAGGAAGTGCATTTTCTGAACTTCTGGTTTGCCCATTGGGCTGTTTTTTCACCATCTCAGGCTTCAGTGACAAAACTTCTGGTTTTTCCATTGGGGAATTTTTTGCACTCCAAGACTTTAGGGAAGCTTCCCTGAAGTATCTGGAGGGCGAAACGGCCTTCTCTAAGGTAAAAAACAAATCAGCTGACTAGTATGTGCTGACATAGGGCAAAAGCTCACGTGCCCTTTGATATGTGTGCCACCTGTGGCATGTGTGGCATAGGTTTGCCATCATGGTGCTCTAGTCTTCAATTCTCTTCAAGCAGTTTGGCCTTAGTCCTATGCTTTGCTGAAATTTTTCCCAATAAGTTTAATTATTTTTATTATAGGTATCCAAAACTTCTTCCAACACAGTCTTGTTCAGAAGATTTTACTTCATATTGGACGGTTGAATTGATAATTCTGAAGTAATTTTCCAGCAAACAGACGTTCAATGTCTAATTTGCTTTGAACTTGGTCCCAACCACTTTTAAATCAGGTGTCGTCTGGTTTATTTCAAGATACAATTATGCTATCTTTAAAATAACTGAATTTGACTTCTGAATTTCTTTGTCATTGTAAAACCGTTTAATGATTACATCATGGCCAAATAAGGATATGGACACATTCCCAGGGAAAGAGTACAGAATGTTATTGGTTCAAACACAAATGGGATTAGTTTATTAAGTCTCTGTAATCAGGGTATGTATCCCCATGAGATTTACTTCCAGCGACTGGTTAGGTCCCACAGAGTCAGCCTTCTTCGGGTCCCGTTGACTAAACAATGTCGTCTGGCGGGACCCAGGGGAAGAGCCTTCTCTGTGGGAGCTCCGACCCTCTGGAACCAGCTCCCCCCTGAGATTAGGATTGCCCCCACCCTCCCTGCCTTTCGTAAACTCCTTAAAACCCACCTCTGTCGTCAGGCATGGGGGAACTAAAACATCTCCCCCTTGCCCATGTTGTTTTGCCGTTTGATTGATTGACTGTGTGCCTGTTTTTTATATATATTGGGATTGTTTTATGAATTTTTTAACTTAAAATTGTAATTAGATTGGTGGGCATTGGATTTGTTACTGTGTACTGTTTTTATTATTGTTGTGAGCCGCCCCGAGTTTGCGGAGAAGGGCGGCATATAAATCCAATAAATCTAATCTAATCTAATCTAGTAGATCTCATTTGGGGGCAATTTTTTCATGAATGTTATCATCATCATCATCCTTTCCTGGTGGGGAGTTCTGGGAATTGAAATCCACAAGTCTAAAAGTGCCAAAGTTAGAGAATCCTCTCCTAGGAGTCTAGTAGTCACGGCTCCCACCTTCTCCTGCACTTCGTACCTGCTCAATATTAACCAGGGTAATTCGTTTACTAAGTGTCAAGCTTTATCTCAACTTTGAATTCTTCTTTTATTAGCTGGCACCTAAAAATAGGATGCTGGTTGGCATATATAATCAACATTTAGCTCAGAACAACTTTCAAATTATATGTTTAAACAAAATGGAAGAGTGTACATTTCACAGACTCCAATAAAGCCTTAGGAAAGATAATGTTGTTTTATACAGATAAAAAAGAGGACCAGAGCTTACTGCAGTAGCTCATTGCTGTGATTACCAAGGACAGGAGAGCAGACGTTTCTTGTCAAACAGACAAGCCAGGCTGTTTGAGGGCCTACTCTCACATACCAATGTCGTTTTAACAGCTTGATTTTGATCTTTTTCCCCCCTGATATAAATCAGGAGTAATTCAATCAAAGTCAGTGGAATGACATCACTGTGAAAACATGCTAGTCCGATGAAAATCAGGCAGCAGTCTTACTGCCTGGGTCCATGGTGCTTTCTTTCAATTGATCTGATGTATCCTCAGAACAAGTAGGCAGGTTCAGTCATGGACCCAAGCTGTTCTTTTTGCTGATAGCTCATTAGGGCAACCACAAATTTACAGCTATCAACAAGTGATATGACTACCACCTTTATTTAAACTGGGGGGAATTAATCTGTCAGTTTCACCTTGATCCATAGTCTGTCTGTCTATCTATCTATCTATCTATCTATCTATCTATCTATCTATCTATCTATCTATCTATCCATCCATCCATCCATCCATCCATTCATTCATTCATTCATTTATTTATTTATTTATTTGGATTTGTATGCCGCCCCTCTCCGAAGACTCGGGGCGGCTCACAACAAGTGGAACAAATCATAAATAATCCGACTAAATTTAAAATATTTGAAGATTTAAAAAACCCCATATACTAACAGACACGCACACAAGCATACCATGTATAAATTAAACATGCCCAGGGGGAGATGTTTCAGTTCCCACATGCCTGACGGCAAAGGTGGGTTTTAAGGAGTTTACGGAAGGCAGGAAGAGTAGGGGCAGTTCTAATCTCCGGGGGGGAGCTGGTTCCAGAGGGCCGGTGCTGCCACAGAGAAGGCTCTTCCCCTGGGGCCCGCCAACCGACATTGTTTAGTTGACGGGACCCGGAGAAGGCCCACTCTCTTATTATAAGGCTAAATTCTTTCCAACTTGTTTACTAAGAAAGTAGTGGAGATTTTCTATGCATACTTACAGTTTTTATAGGTCTGAATCTAATATCTAATATTCAACCCTCTGGGTTTTTTCTTTTTTTCTTTTTTCTTATTTTTCCATTATGGAGAAGACTATATTTCTATAGTCTATAATATTGTTTTATTACTGTTGTGAGCCGCCCCAAGTCTTCGGAGAGGGGCGGCATACAAATCTAATAAATTTAATTTAATTTAATTGATTTTCATCTGTTTGCCATGTAGATAAGAAAACCAACCAAAAGAGATGGCAGCCTTGATTTATAATACAAAGGTTGAATACTTGCAGAATTAATACAAAATATTGATTAAGTTCTCAAAACCTTTCTGAAGAATGACAAAGGACTCTTCTTCTTGCCCAAGTCATAGTTATTATTGATTAAATATATATGCTGTTGTATCTTTTAAACTGCCAGCAGTCTATCATAACACAATAGAATATCCAAAATAAAATAACTATGTACAACATTGGTAGGTTTAATCATCTGTTGATTGATCTAAGATGGCACCACTGAAAGCTTCCTTGGTGAAATACTCTCTAATTGTTTCTTTAGTTTTTTTATTATTCTCTTAGGCTCACTATGGACTTCATACTCATGAGACCATCTACTAAAAATTAAGGGACATTTATTTAAGGAGTAGCTTTCTGTGATCCCACCATCTCCTGTCTTTACAAATGCAGAGGACATTCTAACACAGCAAAAAGCAATTTCCCTGGAGCTATGGATAGCCAAAAAAAAAAAATTAAAAGGAGGAAACAAAGATGAAGAGGTAAAAGGATGAGAATTTTAAACAGGCTAAGGAATAGGAGAAATAACCTGCCCTCCTGCTATGAATCTTCTAACCAACTTACCTCCACTTGCAAATAAGATGGATTAAATATTTATTTAAACAAATACATGGAATGGAATGAGCACAATGATGCTCTTTACCTAGCAAAGAGGACATATGTAATAATTGCATAAACCATGATAGAAACTGCAGCTGCCTTAATCCTGAGAATGTTGCTTGGTTAAATCTACAGTTATTGCACCCTTGCACAAACCTTTAGAGGTAATAAATGACAGAATCAATAAGCAGTACAGCCATCCAAAAACAATCAGAAACTGCTGAAACCTATGATCAAAACTAGCAGTTGGTAAAGTTGTCCTATGAAGCACAAGATTAGGGGAATATTGATCCCATGGTTCAGATGCAATGCACTTTCAAAAGAGTTGCGAAAATGTATCTTTAAGGAGCTTCCATAAGAACTGACAAGTGTTTCAGAAAGGCAATATAAAAGCAGATTTGCCAGGTCAGATATCTTGTTTCTCCTGCAGCTCATGCTTAAAACATAATTGAGACCAGTTCCTAGCTCCAGATGGGTATAGTATAGTGCCCACAATTGTTAAACAGACTTTTGGGGAGTTGGACAGATCCCAAACTCCAAGGGTTTTAGCAACCAGATTTTATTCATGGCATGAACTGAGTTGTGAAAAGAGGGAAAACAGTACATTAAAACTGGAAGAAATGAAGATGACTAAGGTATAATGAGAACATGGCAGGGAAAAATCAGTTACCACCAAAGGAATCTGTAGGGTCTGGTGCTTTTATTCAAAATTATGAAAGTAGCACGGTGTTGTCCTGCCACACGCTCTGCCCTTTCCATGTGGGTGTGTGAAGTGGGAAAAATGGCAGTGTTCAATGCTGATTTTATGATTTACTCCAACATGACCCTACTTCCATGGATATTTCAGGTGATCGGGCATGTTCTTAAACTGAGTTTGCCCTCTCCATCGGTCAATTTTGCTTTCTCGTTATTTGATGTTCAGTATGTCTCTTTACCTGCCTATTTAGTATTGGTATCATCCTAGCTAACAAAATAAACTATTATGTTTCCAAATGTAAAATAATGCACTTGGGGAAAAGGAATCCTCAATCTGAGTATTGCATTGGCAGTTCTGTGTTAGCAAAAACTTCAGAAGAGAAGGATTTAGTGGTAGTGATTTCTGACAGTCTCAAAATGGGTGAGCAGTGTGGTCGGGCAGTAGGAAAAGCAAGTAGGATGGCTGGCTGCATAGCTAGAGGTATAACAAGCAGGAAGAGGGAGACTGTGATCCCCTTATATAGAGCACTGGTGAGACCACATTTGGAATACTGTGTTCAGTTTATTTATTTATTTATTTATTTATTTATTTATTTATTTATTTATTTGTTTGTTTGTTTGTTTGTTTGTTTGTTTGTTCGTTCGTTCGTTCGTTCGTTCGTTTGTTTGTTTGTTTATTTGTTTGTTTATTTATTTATTTAGATTTGTATGCCGCCCCTCTCCGCGGACTCGGGGCGGCTCACAACAAGGTATAAACAAATCGTAACAAATCCAAATAAATTTAAATATTTAAAAAAGTTTAAAAGAGAACCCCAATATACTAACAAACACACACACAAGCATGCCATACATAAATTATACATTATATATCTGGAGACCTCACCTACAAAAAGATATTGACAAAATTGAACGGGTCCAAAGACAGGCTACAAGAATGGTGGAAGGTCTTAAGCATAAAACGTATCAGGAAAGACTTAATGAACTCAATCTGTATAGTCTGGAGGACAGAAGAAAAAGGGGGGACATGATCGAAACATTTAAATATGTTAAAGGGTTAAATAAGGTTCAGGAGCGAAGTGTTTTTAATAAGAAAGTGAACACAAGAACAAGGGGACACAATCTGAAGTTAGTTGGGGGAAAGATCAAAAGCAACGAGAGAAAATATTATTTCACTGAAAGAGTAGTAGATCCTTGGAACAAACTTCCAGCAGACGTGGTTGGTAAATCCACAATAACTGAATTTAAACATGCCTGGGATAAACATATATCCATTGTAAGATAAAATACAGGAAATAGTATAAGGGCAGACTAGATGGACCATGAGGACTTTTTCTGCCCTCAGTCTTCTATGTTTCTATGTTTCTAAACTGAATGTAAATTAATGAAACCAGTAATTTAGTTACAAACTGAATGTGATCTTTGCTTTCTTAGTTCAGGAATTTAATCTCTATATAATATCACTTCTTTCTAGCTTAACCTTTTCTATCTTTGGTGGAAGGCCTATGAGCCAGGAAGCAATAGGCTATTTAAAAATAAAGTATAATAGATGTTAAAGAGGCCATAGACTTCATAGGTACACAGGTAGAGAACATCTAGACTGCATAATATTCAGCAAGGATAATATCTCCCTTTACAGGGCACTTTAAAACTCAAGCCAGGAGTTATCAGCCAAATGGAGAATGGAATGTGCTTATCTAGCTGTAAATAACTCTTGACAAGAACAGCTGTCAAAGCTAAAAGTAAAGGTTGTTTAGTGTTTTGAAAGGGGAATAAAACTCAAGAGGTATTTTTAATTATACCTTGTAGCAAACCTGACTGTGGTTGGGTCACCAAACCCCCAAAACTTTACTCTTTAGACCAGGGGTAGGCAAAATTGGCTCTTCTATGACATATGGACTTCAACTCCCAGAACTCTAGAGCTAGCACGATTGGCTCAGGAATTCTGGGAGTTGAAGTCCACAAGTCATAGAAGAGCCAATATTGCCTGCCCCTGCTTTAGACTGTCCACTGTTGACCTCACCCAATTCCTAAGAGGTCAGTAAGGGGCATGCATCAGCGCACTGGTGTGTCTACTGTCCCTATCCAATTGTTCCCTCTTATAGTATCCATCTTATGTATATAAACAATGTTGTATCTATGTATATTACAAATATGTACTTGATAAACAAACAAACAAATACATAAATAAATAAATAAATAAATAAATAAATAAATAAATAAATATACTTTGCTTCAGTTCCTCCAACTGTAGTATAAAACTGGGTTCCTTCCTCCCTCCAAAAATTGCCTCAGGAAATATCTTTTCTGTGTTTCCATCACTAACTGTGAAGGAAAAATGCATGCTAAGGGGGGCTTTGAGCCTACACACAGCCTTCTAAATCAGTTAGACTAGCCCTTTTATTACAAAATGTACATATAAAATTAAAATTAAACAGTAGGGAAATAAGCTAAGCAAAAAAGCCTGCTAGTAAAACTCTCAACATACCTTTGCTTGATTAAAGTAAAGATGGGGCTCAGTTAAATTGGTGCACTTTCATCCCAGGTGGATGTTTTCATAATAATAATAATAATAATAATAATAATAATAATAATAATAATAATAATAATTTATTAGATTTGTATGCCGCCCCTCTCCGAAGACTCGGGGCGGCTCACAACAAGCAATAAAACAATATTGTACAGGCACAAATCTAATATTAAGAAAAAACTAAAAAACCCTATCAATTAAAAACCAAACAGCACATACATACCAAACATAAATTATAATAAGCTTGGGGGAAAGGTGTCATGCTAATTTCATGCTAATTTTCCTTTCAGATCCTCATTCCAACTTTAATAAAGAAATGGCAAATACTTCCTATTATTTGATTAAAACTTTGCTGTTCTGCTTGGGTCAATATGACCCAAAATGAAATTTGAGACCTGTAGATTATTTGTCATACGGATCTGAAACTTATGATTAATTGACTTTTCCTCATTTGAGGGGTTTTTACTATGAGTGTGGCAGTGGTGGGCTATGAGCTGGAACACTAAATTGCGCTCGCCGCCACGGCTCGTAAGTTCTTGCGGGACCAGTGCGATTTTGCTGCTGCACCTGTGGAGGTAGTAAAATTGCACCTGTGTTTCAGCGAGGTTTTACCTGTGGCTCTGTGCACGATTTTGCTACCTCCACAGGTGCAGCAGCAAAATTTCGCTGGTCCCACAAGAACTTACGAGCTGTGGCGGGGAGTGCAATTTAGCCCACCGCTGGAGTGGGGGGGGTTGTTTTGTTTCCTTTTTGTTACATGCTGATTGTTACATTTCATTACATAGAAACACAGAAACATAGAAACATAGAAGTATGACGGCAGAAAAAGACCTCATGGTCCATCTAGTCTGCCCTTATACTATTTCCTGTATTTTATCTTAGGATGGATATATGTTTATCCCAGGCATGTTTAAATTCAGTTACTGTGGATTTATCTACCACGTCTGCTGGAAGTTTGTGCCAAGGATCTACTACTCTTTCAGTGAAATAATATTTTCTCATGTTGCTTTTGATCTTTCCCCCAACTAACTTCAGATTGTGTCTCCTTGTTCTTGTGTTTACTTTCCTATTAAAAACACTTCCCTCCTGAAACAGTACAAGTGTATAGTAAATGCAAACACAACAGCAAATTAAATAAATGTTGCATCATTGGCTCATACCAATTTGAAAAAGCTGTTGGATTATGGTACTTATGCATGTTTCTCAAAGCTCCATCATCAAGAAGAGTTTCTAAAACTTAGCATCACTGTGTAACCATTCTATAAGATTGTTCTCTATATCATGAAGAACAAAGCAAAACAACAACGTTTTGATACAAAGGTGCTTTTTAAAGAGGCAGCTGGACTTTCTGGTTTTTATTTGAAGATGTTTCACTTCTCATCCAAGAAACTCCTTCATCTTCTCCTTCTTCTTCAGTCATTTTGTGTGTTTTTGCATTGTGTGCGAGTCACTTGTGTGGCTTTTGTGTTGTTTGGGTGAGAAGTGTGAAAGTTGGTTTTTGAGCTCAACTGGTCACATGACTATGACTACTAAGCCATGCCCACCCAGTCACATAACCACCAAGCCACGCCCATCAAGCCACACCCACAGAACCAGTGGGAAAATATTTCGTTTTCACCACTGGTTTGGCCCCTTCTATATGGTAAAAGCATTACCATATAATCAGAATATTTTCTGTAAGGTTATCAGTTGGTTCAGAGGCTAAAATATACATAGCTAAGGGTCAAGAAAAATTTGCCACTCCATATTAAAGTTTTAGAGTTTCTATTATCTACACATGTTCCCAAGTAATGACATCTGACATGGGACTTCTTCATTCTTGCTCAGGAATTGATTTATCAGTAATTCAAAGAATGTTCACTGCCTGCTCTGAAATATCAAGCTATTCATGTAAAGCTGATGGGAAATGATAGATGGTTATAATTCAATTGTAACCTGGGAAGGTTCATTCTCTGCATCTCTTTTCAGATTCCTGATAATGCACAAATGGATTGTTTGTATTGTGGGTTTTATAATTGGGGTTTGATTGTTTTAACGTTTATATATGACTTCTTACATCATTGTAATTTGTATTTTTATATTGTTGTAAAATGCCCTTAGTCCCATTTGGATAAGGTGGCATAGAAGTCAAATGAATGAATGAATGAATGAATGAATGAATGAATGAACGAACGAACGAACGAATGAACAAACAAATTAAGCATGATTTGCTTTTCTTACCAGAAAGTGAAAATGGTAGATATGGGAATAAAGGGCCTAACAAAGACTAAAAATTGAAGAAGAAGAAAAATCCAATTCAAAGGAGCTGAAATGGAGATTTGGATTTTACATTGTTTTTAGAAGTACGCTTAGAATTGTGTTTGGAAAAGCAATATCGAAAGCAATAAAATATTCACTAGAATAAATATGTTGATTAATGGCTTAGAAAAGCTTAAGGTTAACTATGCTGTCCATCTTCTATTGCCTACAATAGACAAGGGAGAAAGCAATAGACTCTGAGTTCTAGTCCTACCTTAGCCATGAAAGGCACCTGAGTGACCTTGAGCCAGTCACTCCCTTTCAGTCTAACTCACCTCACAGGACTGTTGTTGTGGAGAAAATAGGAGGAGAAAGGTTGGATATGTTCACCGCCATGATTTATACGAGATAATAATAAAGTCAGGAAATAATTTATTAATGAGTTACAATCATAGTAATATTAACTTGGAGTGGTAACTGGAGAAATGTTTTCATGAAAATAAAGTGGAAATGCAATGGAAATGAATTTGGGACTACTATAAAATGGCAGCAGAACATTTATTTATTATATTTGTATGCCGTCCCTCTCCGTAGACTCGGGGCAGCTTAATCCATACTTACCCAAACAAAGGGTACATACTTTCAGTCTTCATTCAGAATCATGACACACAAAGATTGTTAAGATTGTTCAGGGTTGAATTAATACACAGTAACATATGTCAATTGTTAACTCCATGCATATGTGATTTGTTTTGTAAACTGCCCTGAGTCTATGGAGAAGGACGGCCTCAAAATCCAAATAATAAAATAATAAATAAATACACTGCAGATTAAAGAACTTAATTTCACACTATTTATCAAAGCAAGTATATAAACTATCACTGAGAAACTGTGGATCTGAAAAAAGATATGGCTAGTTAGCTATGAGTAGCTTCGATCAGTTCAGATTAGAAATATTCCTTTATCAATAATTGCACAAGCCATGTCTATAAAGCAGCTTTACTTCTCTTCTCTAGCAGGAAATAAAATTTTCCTAAATCTTGATGCTCCCTACAGGGCACCCTTATCATATCGTATCACTGGGATCACTGGGATGTGATCCACAAATTTAAAGAGCAACATTCCTCAAATGAAATTTCATCTCTATTCAACAAGATCTTCATAAGAAAAATTGCACCCAGTCAATTTATGACTGCATTTTCTCCCCTCTTTGTCTCATTACCATATCATCAACTACAATTAGCTTAAAAAAATACCTAATAGATCAATTATCATACCATTCAATTGCTGGGTGGCAGGAAAGAGTTAGATTGTTTTGTCTCTTTTGGTTGACATCTAGAGATTATCCAGATAGATTCAGCTATGATTCAGCCATTGGGTAAGTGTTGTCGAAAAGCTGGAGTTTATCTACAGCTTATTAGCTTGATGAGTCAACCACAATATATACCACAACATAAAACAAATGAACAAAAAACAAAACAGTTGTACAAACCAAACCAAAGATTAGAGTTTTTAGCTGAACTTTCCATAGTATTTAAGACATGACGATCCCATAGTGTCAAGTATATGTATTCGGTCCTTTATCTGAATGATTGCTTGATCAACGTATTTACATTTGAAAGAAGAAGAAAAAAAACAGGTGGGGCAATGAGGAAACCATTCTTTCTTTCTTTTTTTTAATTTATTTATTTATTTTGTCAAACAATTATAGGGTGGTAATTTGTACAAATAAAACATTAGATAAGTAATGATAAAAAGTAACAAAAGAAGACAATAAGACAGGGATGGTAGGCACAGTGGTGCACTTATGCACTCCCCTTACAGACCTCTTAGAAAGGGGGAGAGGTCAATTGTAGACAGTCTAAGGTTAAAGGTTTTGGGGTTAGGAGTAGAAACCACAGAATCAGCTAGTGCATTCCAGGCGTTGATTGCTCTGTTGCTGAAGTCGTACTTTTTGCAGTCAAGTTTGGAGCGGTTGACATTTAGTTTAAATCGATTTCATGCTCATGTGTTGTTGTGGTTGAAGGTGAAGTAGTTGTTAACAGGTAGGACATTTTGGTATATGATTTTATGAATTATAATTAAGTCAGAACAGAGACAACAAAGTTGTAAGTTGTCTAAACCAAGAATTTCAAGTCTGGCAGAGTAAGGTATTTTGTTGTGAGAAGAGGAGTGAAGGACTCTTCTTGTGAAATATTTCTGGACTCTCTCAATTGTGTTGATGTCAGATATGCAATGTGGGTTCCATACAGGTGAGCTGTAGTCTAGGATTGGTCTGACAAATGTTTTGTAAGCTCTTGTTAGCAGTTCAAAATTACCAGAGAAGAAGCTGCGAAGGATTAGGTTAATGCCTTTTTGGCAATGTTGTTACAGTGGGCTCTAGGACTTAGGTCATTGGATATGAGTATTCCAAGGTCTTTGACAGATTGAGGGTTATCAATAAGTTCAATTCCTCCAAGTTTATATTTAGTATTCTGATTCTTTTTACCAATGTGTAAGACAGAGCATTTAGTGGTGGAGATTTGAAGTTGCCAGGTTTTAGACCATTCTGCTACATGGTCAAGGTTTTTTTGAAGGGTAGCAGTATTGTCAGTGGTATTAAATAGTTTGACATCATCTGCAAAGAGAACGCAATTGCTAGTGATGCAATCGCAAAAATCATTTATGTATAGTATGAATAGTGTGGGTCCTAAACACTACCTTGAGGGACACCACTGTTAAGAGGAGCAGGAAGAGAAGTGGCACTTCCTATTTTGACCACTTTTTGTCTGTTAGATAGGAATGCTGTTAATCAACTGTGTAGTAGTCCAGATTTGAGTTTCAGAAGAAGTTTGTCGTGGACAAATGAGTCAAAGGTCTTCCCTGCAGCCAATTCCCATGGTAGTATGAGGAGGCTGGATGGATAGCGGAAAATTTCAAGGACCAGATTGAAGGCAGGTTCACACGGTGAATTGTCAGATCCAACTGGATAAGTAATTTTGCTGGTGTGAAGCACATCATATCAGATTGTGGTGAACATCAATATGCCCTACAATGCGTCATTTTGAAGAGGTATAATGGGGGGGGGGATCACATTCATAGCATAGCATCTTGGCCTGTGCTTGATCTGACTTTCAGCTTTGGGAGGAAACTGAGAATCTGCTGAAAGCATGGAGTCATGTACTTCAGAAACAGTGAGACATTCTTGTATGGGACAAAGATTTGTGTGGATTTGCTCAGACCTAATGACAAGCTGTCTTAAGGAACTGGCACCTGAAACATAATATTTTTGCAGGGGATGCGTTCCGAGACTGCCTGTGAAAGCTGAACTTCCGCGAAGTAGAAATGCGGAAGTAAATACACCATTTTTGGCTATGAACAGTATCACAAGCCTTCCCTTAACACTTTAAACCCCTAAATTACCATTTCCCATTCCCTTAACAACCATTTACTCACCATTATTACTGGTACTCACCATTGAAAGAGACACTTAGTGATCCTGATAATTCTAAACATAATTATTTATTAACAATAATAATTATTATTTTTTGTTATTTATTTGCAAAAAAATATTAGTTTGGTGATGACGTATGACATCATAGGGCAGGAAAAAATGTGGTATAGAAAAAAAAGCGAAATATTTTTTAATTAATATTTTTTGAAAAACCGTGGTATAGGCTATTTGCAAAGTTCAGACCCGCGAAAAGTTACCAACTAACTTCTATCACAATGCATTTTGGCTTTCATAGTACATCTAATAGTGCACATGTGTCCACCACAGTCTTGCTGATGAAGGATGGAGTACAGCTGGGGTGGATATTCCCTAGAGAGAGAGATAAGCCCCCAAATGAGGTCCTCAACAGCTTCTCATATTTTCTTTCAACGCGGACTTGAATGCAGCAACAGAGTGACTACAGCCACTAAATAAAGTACTAAAACAATTAAGACATTAATAAAGCAGTAAAACCATCAGCAACCAAGCAACAATATAGCATTCAACAGCCAAAGGGCAATAAAGCAATAAAGCCTTCTGCAATAAAAGAGTAACAACAACATTCATATATCAGCCTGGAAGAAAACTCTGATTCGAGACAAAAAAAAAAAGTACTGCTATATAATACTAGTAAAAATAGATGCCAGATGAATGCTCTGGAGCAGGGGTCCCCAAACTTGGCAACTTTAAGACTTGTGGACTTCAACTCCCAGAATTCTCCAGCCAGCCAATTTGAAGACCATTGCTCTGGAGAGACCATTCAGCCATCAGGTGCCACCATCAAAAAGACCTTATCGCTAGTTGCTATCCATCTATCCATTGAAAGTTGGATCTCTCGAAGGACTCCTGCTGTTAATAACTTGTCTGGTTTCTTCGCAAGAATTCCCTTTGATTTTGTTATGTATGGATTCTGATCTAAAAGAGAAACTCAAATCTGAAAGAACAGTTTTTTCTTGGTGGTCTTTATGGGCATTTTCTATCAGAAGAGCAGAACTGTGTCATTGTATATTTGATATCTGTTCAGCATTGTTCTTGTTATCTTCTCTGGTCCAAATGAGTAGGGGAACCAGGAAACTAGGGAAAAACAAGGCCAATAAAAATGAACAAGAAAAGTCCCATAAGCTAAAGTCTAGACCAGTGATGGCAAACCTATGGCGTGAGTGCCACAGGTGACATGCAGAGCTATATCTGCTGGCATGTGAGCCATTGCCCTAGTTCAGCTCCAATGTACATGTGTGTGTTGGCCATCTGATTTTTAGCTCACACAGAGGTTCTGGAAGGGTGTTTTTGGCTTCCAGACAGTCCCTGGGGGATGGGGGAGGGTGTTTTTACTTTCCCCCAGCTCCAGGGAAGCCTTTGAAGTCTGGGGAGGGCGAAAGTTGAGCCTATTGGGAAATTGGGAAATGGGCTATTTCCGGCCTCCAGAGGGCCTTCAAGGGTGAGGGAAGCTGTTTTTGCCCTCCCAAGGCATTGAATTATGAGTGTGGGCACTCATGTATGCGCGATAGCATGTGCACATGCACTTTTGCCACTCGAGGAAAAAAGGTTCGCCATCACTGGTCTAGACAATGAAAGTTGAGGTTTACATGCTTACTTATGCGAGATCATCCATGGGGTGAGGTATCATCAGTACGCTGATGATACCCAGCTGTACATCTCCACCCCATGTCCAGTGAATGAAGCAGTGGAAGTGATGTGCCGGTGCCTGGAAGCTGTTGGGGTCTGGATGGGTGTCAACAGACTCAAACTCAACCCTGATAAGACGGAGTGGCTGTGGGTTTTCCCTCCTGAGGACAATTCCATCTCTCCGTCCATTACTATGGGGGGGGGAGTCATTGAGCCCTCAGAGAGGGTCCACAACTTGGGCGTCCTCCTCGATCCCCAGCTAACATTAGAGAACCATCTTTCAGCTGTGGAGGAGGGCGTTTGCCCAGGTTCGCCTGGTGCACCAGTTGCAGCCCTACCTGGACCAGGAGTCACTGCTCACAGTCACTCATGCCCTCATCACCTCGAGGTTCCACTACTGTAATGCTCTCTACATGGGGCTACCTTTGCAGAGTGTTCGGAAACTCCAGATCATGCAGAATGCAGCTACGGGAGCAATCATGGGCTTTCTCAGATATGCCCATGTCACATCAACACTCTGCAGTTTGCATTGGTTGCCGATTAGTTTCCGGTCACAATTCAAAGTGTTGGTTATGACCAATAAAGCCCTTCATGGCATTGGACCAGAATACCTTCAGGACCACTTTCTGCCGCACGAATCCCAGTGACCGATTAGGTCCCACAGAGTTGGCCTTCTCCGGGTCCCGTCAACAAAACAATGCTGTCTAGCGGGACCCTGGGGAAGAGCCTTCTCTGTGGTGGCCCCAACCCTCTGGAATCAACTCCCTCCAGAGATTAGGACTGCCCACACCCTCCTTGCCTTTCACAAACTCCTAAAAACCCACCTTTGCCGCCAGTCATGGGGAAATTGATTCCCCTCGGCTGCTCTGATTTATGGATGGTTTGTTTGGGTTGTATGATTGTTTTTAAATCAACGGTTTTTTAACTGTTTTATTTTTAATCATTGGGTTTGTATTATGTAATGCTGTTGTGAGCCGCTCCGAGTCTTTGGAGAGGGGCGGCATACAAATCTAATTAATAATAATAATAATAATAATAATAATAATAATAATAATAATAATAGTTGTTGTTGTTGTTGTTGTTATTATTATTATTATTATTATCAATTAGATTTGTATTAATTATTATTATTATTATTATTACTATTACTATTATTATTATTATTAACCAAAGATAAACAAAAAAATATGCCTGTAACTGAGAAAGAATATGTAACTGTCTTAAACATCCTGATAATTTTTGTGTCTTGGTTCATGCTTAAAGCTTCTTACTGAGGTCGTATATATCTCACCAAGCACTTTTTTTTCTTTTTCCCTGAAGATACCTAAATTAAAAGTGACACCAGATTATGTCAGCTAAATACTTGCTGGGTTTATTTTTGTTATGACCTTCTGGGATTAGAATTATGTTTTGTTAGAAGTTCTTGTGTTGGAAGGATATCAATTGTAAGTCTTGGATCATTGAGAAAACCACTAGTTCAGCAACCCGACCTTTCTTTTTTACGTTGCTTGATTAAAAGGCTCCAGGGTACAGCTGAAAGTACTGACCTGTACATTTTTAGGAGAAGAAGTGATGAGGTGATAGATTTTCCTATTTTCCAGGTTTGCGAGACTTTGTGACAAAAGACTCTTAACTTTTTAATAGGAATATTGATTTGTAAGATAAAAATGGATATTGGTTTAAGAATGAAACTCAAATATCTTGTGTTATCCAACCCTAAAAATATATGGAAGAGTTTAAATACAAACTCTTTGTTTCAATACAAAGAATATGCTATTTAGCAGAGGATAAATTCTAACATTTGTTGCGAATCAGATACATACCAGCTGACATGAAGGGGCTCCTTGGGGTTTTTTAACAGGTTAAAGAGTTCCAATTCATGTGTTACTCGTCAATCTTGTAGTTTTATTGAAATGTCAATATCCCTGTTTTTACTCCTTAGTCATAAAGAGCAAGTAAGTGTCCCAGTCTTATACTGCTCTTATATTATCCTTGTTTTCTTTCTGACATTTGCATTTAATGCTATAAATGCATACAAATTTCTTATGCTCTCATGCTTCCTACAGCATGAGCCCCAGGTGCCACAGAGTCAGCCTTCTCCAGCCTAGGGGAAGGGCCTGCTCTGTGGGGGCTCCTGCCTTCTGGAACCAGCTTTCCCCAGAGATTCACACTGCCCCAACCCTCCTCGCCTTCCGCAAGAGTTTGAAGACCCATTTGTGCCACCAGCTTTGGGGCATTAGATACTAGCCCCCTGGCTGATGAATGAAATGCATGTTTGATTGTTTGAATGGGAGTGATTGATTTTTAAGGAACTCGGGTTTTAGGTTAGTTAGTTTTAAATTTTAAATTGGATTTAGGATATTTTTTAAATTGTTTTTTTATATGTTGTAAGCCACCCTGAGTCTTCACTATTGCCATGGACCAGATCTAAGCTCCTTCAGGCCTTGAGTTTGACACCCGTGTTCTAACTAAACTCCTTTCTGGAATGGATTTTTATTTTCTGGAGAAAACAAATGTGTGGAAATCTGATTTACAAAGTAGGTAACAGAAAGGAAACCAACTGGAAGTACAGTGATACCTCTTCTTATAAACCCCTTGTCATACAAACCTTTCGAGATACAAACCCGGGGTTTAAGATTTTTTTGCCTCTTCTTCCAAATTATTTTCACCTTACAAACCCAAGCCGCCACTGGGATGCCCCGCCTCCGAACTTCTGTTGGCAGCGAAGCGCCCGTTTTTGCGTTGCTGAGATCCCCTGAGGCTCCCCTCCATGGGAAACATCACCTCCGGACTTCTGTGTTTTTGCGATGCTGCAGGGGAATCCCAGCAGCACAAAAATGGGTGCTTTGCTGTCAATGGAAGTCCAGAGGTGGGGTTTCAAGCACTTCGTGTTTTTTGTGATGCTGCAATTTCGCTGAGGCTCCCCTCGCTGGGAAACCCCACCTCTGGACTTCCGTTGCCAGTGAAGCACCCGTTTTTGGGCTGCTAGGATTCCCCTGCTGGGATTTCCCTGCTGCGATTCCCCTGCTGGGATTACCCTGCAGCATCACAAAAACACGGAAGTCCAGAGGTGGGGTTTCCCATGGAGGGGAGCCTCAGGGGAATCCCGGCAGCGCAAAAACGGGCACTTCGGCTGGCAAAAGGGGTGATTTTTGGGCTTACACACATTAATTGCTTTTCCATTGATTCCTATGGGAAACATTGTTTCGTCTTACAAGCTTTTCACCTTACAAACCTCGTCCCGGAACCAATTAAGTTCGTAAGACGAGGTATCACTGTATACACAATTCTGCATCCTATCTTGCCTGCACTTCTCCTTCCTTCTTTCTAGGTCAACTGAAAAATAAAAAGAAGCATTCCATTTGAAAAAGAAAACACTATAAATAGGAAAGGCTAAATAGGTGTGTGCATGACTCAAAAAGTTTTTCTAAATGAAGATGTGAAGATACCTCTCACAAACTTAATTCAGGTTTTATTTGTTTGTTTGTTTGTTTGGTTATTAAATTATTTAGTTATTTATTTAGTTATTTACTTATTTCAATTTCTAGGTTTCCCTTCTCTGGAAACTCATTTCTGAAATCTGACAAACCTGTCTGGGAATCTTCCATATTAGAATAGAATAGAGTAGAATTTTTATTGGCCAAGTGTGATTGGACACACAAGGAATTTGTCTTGGTGCATATGCTCTCAGCGTACATAAAATAAAATATACATTTGTCAAGAATCATGTGGTACAACATTTAATGATTGTCATAAGGGTCAAATAAGCAATGAAGAAGCAATATTAATAAAAAAATCTTAGGATATAAGCAACAAGTTACAGTTATAGTCAACATGGGAGGAAATGGGTGATAGGAATGATGAGAAAAACTAGTAGAATAGAAGTGCAGATTTAGTAGAAAGTCTGACAGTGTTGAGGGAATTATTTGTTTAGTAGAGTGATGGCGTTCGGGGAAAAACTGTTCTTGTGTCTAGTTGTCTTGGTGTGCAGTGCTCTGTAGCGACGTTTTGAGGGTAGGAGTTGAAACAGTTTGTGCCCCGGATGTGAGGGATCAGTAAATATTTTCCCTGCCCTCTTTTTGACTCATGCAGTATACAGGTCCTCAATGGAAGGAAGGTTGGCAGCAATTGCTTTTTCTGCAGTTCTGATTGTCCTCTGAAGTCTGTGTCGGTCCTGTTGGGTTGCAGCACCAAACCAGACAATTATAGAGGTGCAGATGACAGACTCAATGATTCCTCTGTAGAACTGTATCAGCAGCTCCTTGGGCAGTTTGAGCTTCCTGATGCAGAAAGAACATTCTTTGTTGTGCTTTTTTGGTGTACTCCTGTTAGGATAAATGAACAAGAAATTCATAAATCCCTTTGATGAGTATGTAAACATGAATTAAATTCTGCATTTGTACTACTATGAAACAATAGGCTTGAATAATATGAGGTGTTCAATAGTTTTCAAAGATTTTCTTATCACACTTTATCACACAGAGTAAAAAGGATTGTAGGTTTCGGATTGTTTTTCCTCAGTTCATAATTAAAGGACAAACTTTTCCTGGCTTGGACAGATAAAGTTGTCTTCTGGGGAAAGCAATGGGAATTCCCTGCTGAGTAGCTAACTTCAGTTGGGAACTGATGATGAAAGATCACTGCAAAAAGACAAGCCTATCTGCCCTTTAAAACAAACAAACAGCAAATATGTATTCTAGTGATGGTGAATGGAACACGGATCTGTTAAATGAAAGAACAAAAAGTAAATACTAAAATATATGGAAATGGAAATGGATTGATTCATTGGGGACAATAGTCTCCTCTGCATTTTCTTTACTTATGAGGATACTGTATCTAATGAAAAACATAAGTTTCCACTAATGGCACTACTATTTTCCCCCAAAAGTGTGCAGTCAATAATAGCCTTTTAGAAACTTGTAATAATCCAGGTATTCCAGTGACACTCCAGAGACTGATCAGCAATACTCCATTTACAGCTTTGCTTTACTATTACATTTTATTCAGGGTGAATTGCCTATTGTTGCTTTGTTGATTAATTGGATTACATAGGGACGTGCCATTAAATTTTTATTTTTTTATTGTATGTTTGTTCTACTCCAGGAGATTTGAAGGATTTGGTAGCATATAAATCAAATCAAGCAAGCAACCATAACCACATTTTTCACAAAAATCTTGACTTTTTTTTCCTTTTCATCTAGCGGGCCCCAGGGGAAGAGCCTTCTCCGTGGTGGCCCCGGCCCTCTGGAATTAACTCCCCCCAGAGATTAGAACTGCTCCCACCCTCCTTGTCTTCCATAAACTACTTAAGACCCACCTATACCTCCAGGCATGGGGGATTTGAGACATCTTTTCCCCAGGTTTCTTATAATTTATGTTTGGTATGTATGTGCTGTTAGGTTTTTTAATTATGATAGGGTTTTTAGTTATTTTTAATATTAGATTTGTGCCATTATAATATTGTTTTTATCGTTGTTGTGAGCTGCCCCGAGTCTTCGGAGAGGGGCAGCATACAAATCTAATAAATTGAATTGCATTGAATTGAATTTTCTTTATTGCAAAAGGAACCTCAGAAGTATGTACTGGGTGTGTCTATGTGACAATTATTCTGAGAAGTACAATATCTTAACCGGTTTATTAAGGATCAGATATAAACATTTTATAGCTTGTTCCTATAACTGTTCCTGTTACTTTGTGTTTTTGTATGTGTGTGTGCCTATATGCAGTATAAATCTTTTTAATTGCATATGATAAAATTCTGTTCAGTGTGCAGTTGATATTGATGATCCAAATTAATTGTGATTTCTTAAGAAAGAAAATCAGCATATTGATCATCATATCTATATTTCCTTTACATCAAATGTGGGAACATCATAAACGGAGACAAAATTTCGATATTTGCAAAGGAACCACAAATATCTGGCCAGCAGTAGAAATTTCCTTAAATTCTATGGGAAGGGAACAAATATAATGCATAATTCTCAGAATGAGAGTCATCACATGAATGTCAAATATTTTATGAGTAGTTCAACACAAGAATTAGACTTTTGTCTATCCAGCCTTTATATCCTTTGAAATCTTTTCACTGATTAAATCTGAGTAGACAATGCTCCCTTCTGGTCATGTAGAGGATTAAAATAAAACTCATGTATCACATGATGATGAATCTTCTACCTTTAATTTGAAATTATTATGTGGTGTATGCATTTATAAACCACTCCAAAATAAGACACTCTATAAACTATGTTGCCAAACAGAAAGAAATTTCTTTATAATTAGTATAATATTATTAATATAATATTTAAAGAAGTACAGACTTCAAAATTTGAGAGCTTCAAGTAGTTATTTGTTAGTCCTCCTAAAGACAATTCTTTCTGTTAAAAAATCTAAAAGAATTGTGGACTATAAGGGCATTCACATAGTGGTGTATCAAATACTGATATATTTAACATAGTTTGAAGCACACTTGAAATTAATTTCATTATAAATTCACATATATAGTAATATAAGTCTCCAAAGGTATTAAAGTAGACAATTTTTCAACTGGCTTGAAGTTTAGATAAAAGAAATTTAGATGGAAATTGAAGCATCACCAAAAAGAAGGCAAAAGAGAACACAATCAAAGGGGGATAAATGCAATGCCAATTTTCTTTCGAGTTCCTTTTGCTGGTTTGGAGAAAGAACACCACTTCTCTGTTTTCTACATAGAATAAAAGGGTTGGAAGGGATCTTAGAGGTGTTCTAGTCCAACCCATCTATGGCAGGAGATCATAATTAAAATAACTTAAAGCAATAGGAATGACTAATTGACAAATGTCCTTCATTCCTCTTCTCACAACAAAATACCTTACTCCACCAGACTTGAAATTCTTGGTTTAGACAACTTACAACTCCGTCGTCTCCAGTCCGACTTAATTATAGTTCATAAAATCATATACCAAAATGTCCTACCTGTTAACGACTACTTCACCTTCAACCGCAACAACACACGAGCACATAATCGATTTAAACTAAATGTCAACCGCTCCAAACTTGACTGCAAAAAATACAACTTCAGCAACAGAGTAATCAACGCCTGGCATGCACTACCTGATTCTGTGGTTTCTACTCCTAACCCCAAAACCTTAGACTATCTACAATTGACCTCTCCTCCTTTCTAAGAGGTCTGTAAGGGGGCTGCATAAGCGCGCCATTGTGCCTACCGTCCCTGTCCTGTTGCCTTCTTTTGTTACTTTTTATCATTACTTATCAAATGTTTGATATGTACAAATTATCACCCTATAATTGTTTGACAAATAAATAAATAAACAAATAAATAAACAAATAAATAAATAAGTAAGTAAGTAAGTAAGTAAGTTTCAAGTTTCAAGTTTTATTGGATTTATATGCCGCCCCTCTCCGAAAACTCAGGGCGGGTAACAACAATCATGAACAATATACAATAATAATCCAATACTAAAAGCAAGTTAAAACCCCTTAATATATAAAACCGAACATACATACAAGCATACCATGCATACAATTGTAATGGCCTAGGGGGAGAAGAAGTCTTAATTCCCCCATGCCTGGCAGCAGAGATGGGTTTTAAGTAGCTTACGAAAGGCAAGGACGGTGGAGGCAATTCTAATCTCTGGGGGGAGTTGGTTCCAGAGGGCCGGGGCCACCACAGAGAAGGCTCTTCTCCTGGGTCCCGCCAAGTGGCATTGCTTAGTTGACGGGACCCGGAGAAGACCCACTCTGTGGGACCTAACTGGCCACTGGGATTCGTGCGGCAGAAGGCGGTCCCTGAGTAAGTAAGTAAGTAAGTAAGTAAATAAGTAAGTAAGTAAGTAAGTAAGTAAGTAAGTAAGTAAACAAACAAACAAACAAACAAACAAACAAACTAATATAACTGTGTGACCCTTCAGATAAAAACGATGTGTATTACGGTGGTCCACCAAACTGCTCAATGGACATTCTGGCAGACACATTATTTCGTTCACAAGTTGTGTAGGGCAGCAATTACTCCAAACAGGAAAGAGCAATATTGAGGCCAAGGGTTTATTTCAAGCACTATCTCACAGCCGAGAGTTAATACAATAGACAACACCTCCTTAGAAGTTTACATCTCTCTCTGTACTAAGCAAGATTCTATCTGATGCTAAACAGTATAGAGGGACCGACTTCCCCAGATGTGGAGGATAAAGGAGTCTGGATCCAATCACAGGTTTGAAGTGAATGGTGTGTGGTGCGTATTTCCCCCTTGATACCTAAGCAGCTCCTAAATCCTGCTGTTCCTCCAATTAGCAGATGACAAGAAACAGACATCCTCCTGCCTCTCTTGTGTCTGGTGGCAGATGGACCAAGCCACTAAAATCTGCGGCAGCAAAACTTTCATCTGTTTTATTTGAAATGAGCTGTATTGGTGTTCACACCATATTGTTCTAAGAAAGGAATGAGAATGAGAGAGAGAGAGAGAAAGGAGGGTCATCAGGAATAAAACTCTGCATAATTATGAACTGGGGGAAAAAACAGCCTATAAATTGTATGAATGTGCAAAATATTATAGTCATTTAAAAACTATTAACATATTATATTCGGGTGTGGAAATCCTGTATTTATCCTAGATACCAGAGAGTGTGGGAAAGCACAGATTCAGGGATCGGTGTTCTCATGAAAGATTCCTGTGAATTGGTTTTGTCAGGATAGGTTGTTAATGGAAGCGGTGGGCAAGATGTATAACTTGCCAATACTGGCACAATTCCCCCCCCCCCGATGAGATGAGATTTTATATATCTATATCAATCTGTCTGTCTGTCTGTCTGTCTGTCTGTCTTTCTATCTATCTATCTATCTATCTATCTATCTCTATCTATCTATCTATCTCTATCTATCTATCTATCTATCTATCTATCTATCTATCTATCTATCTATCATCTATTTCAAGCTATTTTGCTCTCATCAACTAGCCATACTCTTACCGGAATTTGAACCTGGGGAGTCTGCCTGTAAGGCAGTAGCTTTAACCTCTAGACCATGGGTTCTTCTCCTCTTAGCTTGTATTATATATATATACATGTCTGTGTGTGCAGTGAAGGGCTACCAAAAATTTTACTACCACACTGTGGCCGTGGCTTATGCAGGACACCCTTCATTTTCTTTCAGACCTCAGTATACTAATAACAAAAGATTTAAGTGCCAAAGACCACTGCAACAACATAGCCAAGAGTTGTAAACCTAATCCTACGTAGCTTCTGCTCTGGCAATCTCACACTGCTTACAAGGGCTTACAAAACTTTTGCCAGACCCATCCTCGAATACAGCTCATCTGTTTGGAACCCATATCGCATCTCAGACATTAACACCCTTGAAAATGTCCAAAGATACTTCATCAGAAGAGCCCTTCATTCCCCCACTCAAAATAGAATACCCTACGAGACTAGACTAACAATACTGGGTCTAGAAAGCTTAGAACTACAACGCCTAAAACACGATCTAAGTATTGCCCACAAGATCATATGCTGCAACGTCCTGCCTGTCGGTGACTACTTCAGCTTCAACCACAACAACACAAAAGCACACAACAGATTTAAACTTAATATTAACCGCTCCAAACTTGACTGTAAAAAATATGACTTCAGTAACCGAGTTGTCGAAGCGTGGAACTCATTACCGAACTCCATAGTGTCATCCCCAAACCCCCAACACTTTACCCTTAGATTATCTACGGTTGACCTATCCAGATTCCTAAGAGGTCAGTAAGGGGCAAGTACAAGTGCACTAGAGTGCCTTCCATCCCCTGTTTTATTGCTCTCCTATATCTCCTATACCTTTCTTCTATTCCTATATCTCTTCTTCTATTATTTCATTCTTTCTTTCATCTTTCAGTGCAAATTGGCTGCTCTGGGGTGGAACTCCATTTTTGCTACCCCACTGCATCCCCTGTCCCCCCATCTGGCAGTATCCTATCCCTCTGTGTGTGTGTGTGTGTGCGCGTGTGTGTGCGCGTGTGTGTGCGTGTGTGTGTGTGAGAGAGAGTATGAATGTATGTATATGAAACTCCTTATAAAAAAGATATTTGAAAACAAAGCCCCCCAAATTCAAGAACATGCAAGGGAGTTTAAAAGTTGTGTGAAATTGAATAAGCTTTTTCACAATAAACAAATTCCACATTCTTGAAGGGGTTGCCTTTATTCTCATTCCCCTTTGCTCAACACGAGTCTTCATGCTGGGGTGGGTAGCAGTTTCCAATAAAAATGTTAACCATGAGACATTAAAAACAGTTAAATAGGAATTGAATTGAAAATAAAGGAATTAATGGTTTAAACTCGCAGCTGAATACCTATACAAAAGGATAAGTTTTAATGGCTTTTTAAAAAGCTGTAAAAATGTCAGGATCTTCAGCAGAGACGGCTGATACCAACTCACTGCCAGATGTGCTTGAAGCCAATCTAAGTGAACCTCATCAGATGAACTCAATAAACATTAAAGGGTTATATACAAAGAGCCTTGGGGTTTTATTTTCTCTCTCCAGATAGCCTGGACCTAAGCCATACATGGCTTTAATGGTAAGGACAGCATTTTGTATTTGCCCAGAAGTGAATTGGAAACCAGGGCAGTCCTTTAAGCACAGGTGTAATTTGATCTTTCCACATTCTTTCCAGCAATAAATTGACTGCCATGTTTTGTACCAACTAAAGTTTTTGAACTAACACCTAGGCAGGTCCCTATTGAAGATATTACAGGTAGTCTTCAACTTACAGCCACAATTGAGACAGGAATTTTCATCATATGTTGTTATGGTCATAAGTAAAATTGGACTGGATTTTAAGACAATTTTGGTGAATCATGTGGTTCTTAAGAAAATCATAGATGGCGAACTTATGGCACGAATCCCAGTGTCCAATTAGGTCCCACAGAGTTGGCCTTCTCCGGGTCGGCTGGCAGGCCCCAGGAGAAGAGCCTTCTCTGTGGCGGCCCCGGCCCTCTGGAATCAACTCCCCCAGAGATCAGGACTGTCCCCACCCTCCTTGCCTTTCGCAAACTACTGAAAACCCACCTATGCCGCCAGGCTTGGAGGACATAACTGACCCTTAGCTGTTTTATTTTATGTATTGTTTAATTGGATGGTATGACTGTTTTATAATGGGTTTTTATAATTGTTTTTAATATTAGATTTGTGCTTTATTTGTTGTGAGCTGCTCCGAGTCTTCGGAGAGGGGCAGCATACAAGTCTTTGTTGTTCTTCTCTGCACTCTTTCTAGATTCTCAAAATCTTTTTTACATCGTGGCAACCAAACCTAGATGTAGTATTCCAAGTGTGGCCTTACCAAGATATTATAAAGTGGTATTAAGACTTTTAAGCCTATTATTATTGTTGTTATTGTTGTTATTGTTGTTATTGTTGTTATTGTTGTTATTGTTGTTATTGTTGTTATTGTTGTTATTGTTGTTATTGTTGTTATTGTTGTTATTGTTGTTATTGTTGTTATTGTTGTTATTGTTGTTATTGTTGTTATTGTTGTTATTATATGTCAATATAACACAGCAAATGAGATCACTATGCTGGATTTCGTATTTCATCACCAGTCGGGCGCTTCCCAAGCACCTAGGACTGCGTGCTGTAGCGGCGAATTATGTTTGTTGATTCCAGTAAAGTGGCCTTTTGCAATTGACAGATGGAGGTTTTGTCAATTCTGATGGTTTTCAAATGTCCGCTGAGATCCTTTGGCACTGCGCCCAGCGTGCCAAGAACCACTGGGACCACTTTCACTGGCTTTTGCCAGAGTCGTTGCAGTTCAATTTTTAGATCTTCATATTTCACTAATTTCTCTAGCTGCTTCTCCTCAATTCTGCTGCGATGTCGATGATCCATACTTTCTTTTTCTCCACAATCAGGATGTCTGGTGTTTTATGCTCCAGAATTCGGTCAGTCTGAAGTCGGAAGTCCCACAGTAGTTTTGCTTCCTCATTTTCGACCACTTTTTCGGGCTTATGATCCCACCAGTTCTTTGCCACTGGTAAATGGGAGTTCTGGCACAAGTTCCAGTAGATCATCTGTGCCACCGCATCATGTCTATGCTTGTAGTCATTCTGTGCAATCTTTTTGCAGCAGCTGAGTATGTGATCGATTGTTTCATCTGTTTCTTTACAGAGTCTGCACTTTGGATCATCTGTTGATTTTTCAATTCTGGCTTTGACAGCATTTGTTCCAATGGCCTGTTCTTGTGCCGCCAGTATTAGTCCTTCTGTCTCCTTTTTGAGTGTTCTACTTGTAAGGTATGTCCAGGTCTTTTCTTTATCCACTTTGCCTTCAATCTTCTCCAAGAAGATTGCTTTGTTCCGCCAACTGTCCATACGGCACTGAGTTACAGTTTTTCTATACTGGTCCTTGGTTTGCTTCACCGTGAGAAGTTTCCTATTGTTGACCTCCATCAACGCTGATTCTTTGCTCTCCTTCACATAGTCAGCTAATGCATGCTTCTCTTCTTCCACTGCCTGCTTCACTTGCAAAGGTCCTCTGCCACCTATTTTCCTTGGTAAATACAGCCTGTCGACGTCACTGCGAGGGTGTAGTGCATGATGGATCATCATTAATTTTCTGGTTTTCCTGTCCAAGTTGTCCAGCTCTGCTTGAGTCCATTTCACTATGCCAGCTGTGTATCTAATGACAGGTATGGCCCAAGTATTTATAGCCTTGATAGTGTTGCCACCATTCAGTTTGCTCTTCAAAATTTTCTGGTCCTCTGAATGTACTCTTTGCTGATCACAGTTTTCACATGACCATGCTTGATATTACCCAGTTGCAAGATGCCCAAGTATCTGTAGGCTTCTGGCTGGTAGCACTTTATGGTTTGATCATTTGGCATTTCAATGCCCTCACTTTCGGTGATTTCCCCCTTTTGTGGCACATTTATTCAGGCCAAGCTCCATGCTGATGTCATTGCTGAAGATTCGCAGTGTTGGTATCTCAGTTTCTGATTTTCCGTACAACTTCAAGTCATCCATGTACAGCAGGTATGAAATTTTTGTTGAATTCCTAGCAGTTTGGTAGCCTAGGTTTGTTTTCTGTAGGATGAGTGACAGCGGGATTATAGCGATGATGAATAGCAATGGGGACAAAGAGCCCCCCTGGAAGATGCCCCTTCTGATGTTGATCAGTATATAGCTTTAATTCCCAACAAAAAGCTCAGTCTTCCAATATTTCATTGCCTTTTCTATGAATTTCCTGATGTTTTCATTGACTCCAATGGCTTCCAGGCATTTTATGATCCAGCTGTGTGGCAATGAGTCAAAGGCTTTCTTGTAGTCAATCCAGATCATGTATAGGTTTGTTTTCCTGTTCTTACAGGTCTCTGAAATCATTTTATCAATTAGGAGCTGGTCTTTCGTACCTCTGCTTCGTCTTTTATTGCCCTTTTGCTCCACTGGCATGATGTCATTTTCTTCTAGGTAGTCCTGCATTCTGTCAGCTATGATACTTGTCAGCCTGGGAAGAGCAAAATATGAGCCTACTGGGCCCACCAAAATTTGGGAAACAGGCTGTTTCAGGTCCTCCAAAGGGCCTCCGGGGAGGTGGGAGAAGCTGTTTTTGCCCTCCACAGGCATTGAATTCTGGGTATGGGCACTTGTGCATGTATGATAGCACATGCCCACGTGTTTTGGCACCTGAGAACAAAAAGGTTCACCATCACTGCTCTATACCATTTCAGAGAAATGTAGAGCTAGAGATCATGTAAAGGTGATATGCAGCAAATTGCCTACCTCAAGCAGGCCTCGCATATCTACATGATCTCACCCAGTTCATATCACCAGGATGATGTAGGACACTATCCCTGGCTGGTATGTGATCTCATCTAGGTTGTATCAATGGCATGTTTTAAGGATTGACAATGAGAATTCCCCAATAAAATGCTGTTGCTTTTTTCTACCTTTTGCTGCTTGGAAAACTGTATAAAAGTAATAAACACTGAGAAAGCAGTCAGACACGTTAGCATCCTGTAATGACTGGTCTCTAATTCCATCAGATCATGTTCCTGAATTTTGCAATAATACAACATGTCTACAAAAATGCAACCTTTTGTAGATCAACATCATTACCAACTCATACCTTCATGGCATTGGACCAGAATACCTCCGAGACCGCCTCCTGCCGCACGAATCCCAGCGACCGATTAGGTCCCACAGAGTGGGCCTTCTCCGGGTCCCGTCAACTAAACAATGTCGGTTGGCGGGCCCCAGGGGAAGAGCCTTCTCTGTGGTGGCCCCGACTCTCTGGAACCAACTCCCCCCGGAGATTAGAACTGCCCCTACTCTCCCTGCCTTCCGTAAAGTTCTTAAAACCCACCTTTGCCGTCAGGCATGGGGGAACTCAAACATCTCCCCCGGGCATGTACAATTTATGTTTGGTATGTTTGTGTGTGTGCTTGTTAGCATATTGGGGTTCTTTTTAAAACTTTTTTAAATATTAAAACTTTATTTGAATCTATTTGGATTTGTACGATCTGTTTATGCTTTGTTGTGAGCCGCCCCGAGTTCGCGGAGAGGGGCGGCATACAAATCTAAATAATAAATAAATAAATAAAATAAATACCAGTACTTGTTTTCTCCTAAAGTCATCATCACCATCTTTCTTGCTCATTTTCTCTTTCAGATTCTTAACAGAGAAAATGTGGTCTTAGAGAATGTAATGGTGTGTAGAAATGACCTTGGGAGATGGAGGGAAGAGGTGCTGACTGGAAACAAATCACAGAGGGCATAGCCCGCAGCTGCATAGAAGGCAGAGAGAAAAACTCAGAAATAAACGTCTTTTGTTTCTCAAGCTGTAAAAACAGGTTTGTATTTCCAGACTTGCAAGTTTCTGTTAATGTGGCCTTACAATAAAGCAAAATTAAGTCATCTGGTTATATTTTCAATCTGGTCTACCTGGGAAGGCTAAAACAATGAAATGGGGCCTGAATAATTTGTTTGAGCTATTACATCACTTCTTGGCCTTTTGGATAAGATCAAATGTAGTTCTTAGCCATTTCTCTATTAGAAACACTTCTTTAAAAAAAAAAATCTTCCCAACAGAATATTGTACAAACTGTTAAATGTTGTGGCTGGCTCTGGGCCAGCTCCTGCAATGGGGAATTTGGACGTTGGTTTAGGACAATCCTCAGGTTCCCAGAGACTTGTCTTCTTGCCAGCGTCTTCTGATAGTGAAGATTCATTGCCAAGGTCAGACACTGGGGGAGTGGAATCAGACGGAGAGGTGGATGCAGCCAGCCCATTAGGTAATGACCCCATTAGTGAGTCATCAGACTCAGAGGAAGATCGGTTGATAGATGCTTATATGCGCAGGTTCATAGCTAGAAGGGACCAACTGCGCAGGTATCATAGAAGATAAGGGAGAACACCTGTGTCTATGGCAATTGGGTTAATGGGGTTGCTGATAAATTACGGGCGTTGCGGAGTGCTCATGTGGGCATTTATCCATTTGGAGAAAGACTATTGTTTTGGTTTGAACTGTTCCAGGACTTTCACAGACTTTTTGGATATTTCACAGTTGTACATCTTGTGAACTCATTGCAGGGGGGTGGCTGTGATGATTTCACAGCTGCCTTTATCTGCTCTGTTTGTTTTTGCCTCTCACAGCATTCCAGGACTGTAATCTGTGTGGGAGAAATTTTGGCTCTGTTTAAAGTGCATGCGTTCAGCACTATTTTTGGATAAACGGATTTTCTTTTTACTCTGAGATGGTGTGTGTTTGAATTTACATTCCTAACTCATTAGTGGGGCTCTTAGTGAAGGGCCCAGCATAACATTAAATATGATGAATAAGTAGTGTATAGTGGTCTACTCGGATTGAGAGCAGCTGACGTGGAAAATTTAATTCTTCCTATTTCTAGCTCTTCATTGCAAAGGCACTTGAATATCTTTTAAGTATCATTAGAACCAACAGATCTATATTAAAAAATATACACTTGGAGCAGTATTGGGTTGCTCCCACTTTGGCCCAATTTGGCAAACTGGTAGTGGCAGTGGCAGGATGCTCCATCCACCCACCCAGGACACTTTTACACATGAACAGAAGCATTGTGTATGAGTGCATGCGCAAACTGGTAGCGACAGGATTTAGAACCCACTACTGACTTGGAGGCTGAATTTTGCAGTCCTACTAGTTTAAATTTGTGCCGCTCTCTAAGTATTATAGTTTGCCGATTATGTGGTGCAATAGCTAAGAATCTGGATTAGAGTCTCTAACTATATTAGAGAATTTCTAGGTTTCAGTCTTACATCAGCTAAGAGCTAGATAGTAGTCTGGAAACTACCATAACCATATTTTCCAGTCTCCACTTTAGTCAAAATAACATTACTGATCTATCTTACAGGATTATTCTCAGGATGTTTAAGAAAACAGTCAATGTAAAATGAACACAATGAAGTTCTATATAGCTGTTGCTTTAAAATGCCATGTAATGTGAGATTTTGCTTAAGTTCCCATATTTAGGACAAAGCCTTTTCCTTCTTGGCATGAAATTGTAGTCCAGCTGTGAAGTGGGGAAAGAGGAGAATAAGCTCTTGAAGGGGGGAAAAGGAGAAAACAATGGAAAGAGCATTGAAAAATACTACATTAGCTGAAAAAAGGAATAATTATAGAAGTTATATTGTTTACATTAACAGAATATCCTAATTCCATAAAATGAAATTATCCTATGATACTTTTTTTATATAACAAAGAACCATATGGAAACAATTTAATATTTATAGTAAATGCAAATTCATCAAGATGCATTCTTGGTGAATAAAAGTTTCCAATAGTTGTTTAATTAAAGTTTTTTTTGTGTGTGAAAATATAACACTTCCCTGAAAAGATGAGATCCTGTGGCCTAGAGGTTAATTCTCTGCCAGAGGCTGCAGGTTCAAATCCCAGTGAGGGAATGGCTGGCTGATGAGGCTATAACAAGGCAGAAATAGATCTATAATAGTCTCCCTTTATTTTCAAATTTAGTACAGCCATTTTCTACAGTAGAACCACAAATTAAAGCATTCCCAATAGAAAGTTATTCTATATCTTTCCCATCTCTATTTCAGCAGATTTTACCACTGTTCTGCTGAACTGATTCTCCTGTTGATTTCCTCATCTCATTAGTTATACTGTTTTCCTTGATGTCCTGTTTGATATTTATTTGTATCATAAGTTTTATTATTTAGGGTCCTATAGGGAGTATGGAGGCCTAGTGGTTAAGGACCTTGGCTTGTCAACTGGAAGGTCAGGAGTTTGAGATCAAGCACTGTGTGGTGGGGTAGGCACTTCCCCAGCTTCTAGCAACTAGCAGTTTGAAAGTATACAAAATACAAATAGTTAAATAGCTGCCACTTAGGAGGGAATCTGTTCTGGTGTATAGTCATGCTGGTCACATGACCATTCAACCCTGGCTCTCTAAGCTAGGAAACAGAAATGAGCATCAGGGAAGTATTAATACCACTCTACTACGCCCTGGTCAGACCACATCTGGAGTACTGCATCCAGTTCTGGTCTCCACACTTCAAAAGAGACATTGAAACTCTGGAGAAGGTGCAGAAAAGAGCAACCAAAATGATTAGGGGACTTGAAACCAAGACTTACGAAGAGAGATTGCGGGAACTGGGCATGGATAGCCTTGAGAAAAGGAGGGGCAGAGGGGACATGATAGCTGTTGCCACAGAGAGGAGGGGGTCACTCTATTCTCCAGAGCACCAGAGGGCCAGACGAGGAACAATGGCTGGAAGCTGAGCAAGGAGAGATTCAACCTAGAAGTAAGGAAGAACTTCCTGACGGTCAGAGCGATCAACCAGTGGAACAACCTGCCTGTGGAGGTTGTGAACTCCCCAACTCTGGACACTTTCAAGAGGAGATTGGACTGCCATTTGGCTGGGGTGCTTTAGGATTCCTGCTCAGGCAGGGGTTGGACTTGATGACCTGCATGGTCCCCTTCAACTCTAACAATAAATGAATAAAATAAATAAAAATCACCTCTAGAGTTGGACATAATTGGAAAGGGGAAACCTTTACCCTTACCGAGGGGGTAAAGCTGAAGTGAAAAAGAATTCCCCTTCCTAACATATATTTGTCTTGAAGCAGTCTAAGATTATGTTTCCTTGTTTGCTTGCAGCCACATGATTCTATTGGTTCACACTCATTTCAGTTAAAGCTCCAAGATCTGTTCTCCATTGTATGCCCAAAGGACTTTGTAAACAATTGTCATATGAGGAAATTGAACAGAACTATTTATCTCTGGGTTGGAAGAAGCTGAGTCACCATTTATTGTTATGTTGATGTACCTTTTTGTACTATCAAATACATAGCTGGTGGATATTAGTCTACGGAGAGGGGCGGCATACAAATCTAATTAATAATAATAATAATAATAATAATAATAATAATAATAATAATAATAATATAGAGCCTTGGTGGTGCAGTGGTCAGAGTACAGTATTGCAAGCTACTTTTGCTGACCCTCTGTTGCCAGCAGTTTGGCAGATCAAATCTCAGTAGGCTCAAGGTTGACTCAGCCTTCCATCTTTCCAAGGTCAGTAAAATGAGGACCCAGATTGTTGGGAGCAATATGCTGACTCTCTGTAAACCACTTAGCGAGGGCTGTAAAGCAATGTGAAGCAGCAAATAAATCTAAATGCTATTGCTAATGTTATTTTCTACTGCTTGTTTTATTGAACTTATAGAAGAACTCACTCTAATGAGGGGGGCAAGAAATGTAATACATATAAATAGTCCAAGGTAATCAAAGAACAAAGCAAGGTCACAGATATGTTTAATCAACCAGTTGGTTATTGAAACGGATGTACAAGTGCCGCCTCTATGTTGGTTGAGGCAGGCAGGATTCCTTTGAGTACCATTTGTTGGAGGTCAAGGAAAAGGGAGGGTTTTGCCTTTTCTTTCTGCTCAAGATCCCCATGTACAACTGGTGGGACACTGTGTGACACAGAATGCTGGACTCAATGGGCTTTGGCCCGATTCGGCATGGCTCTTCTTATGTTCTTATGCTCAGTTATTTTTTTACTTTTTTAAATTATTTTTTATTAATTTTTAACAAGTTTATATACACACAACATAAAACAGTGCATAGTGAAATGTGCCCACCACCCACACATACACACATTCCCCACTACCAAATCGGGGGTGTTTCTTGTATAGTCCACTTGACCCAAGAGCAATATATCTATTTACATATTATAGAGTGATTCCAATTTATTTCTTGTAGCTTGGTCTCGGATTCTGCTCATCATATATCGCCTTACCTTGTCCCACCATCCCATCAGTTGTCCCAACTCAATTTCATTATCCGAATTTATCCTTTTATCCATAATTTCAAATTGAATATGGTCCACCATGTACCTATACCAATTTTGCATTGTCCATTTTGTCGCATCCTTCCAACCCAAAACTATTACTGCCTGAGCGCTTTCTATTGCTGCTTTTTTTATTTCTCTAAATTCTCCCATCGCATTACTTTTAACTAGTGCTGCCATTTCCCTCTTATGCTCAGTTATAACAATCCAATATACTACATCTCTGTCTGCAAAGATACAGACTTTAATGTATAGAAGTTTTGTGTCAACATTTGTATGGACAAATGGGAATGCCTGGTGCATCTAATAATATTGTGATAATAGAGCATACACTGATTTTGTTAACTCAAGTTCAGTCCCTAATCACATCAGATAAAATTGCTTCTTTCTACATCTCTGTTCTCTGTTCTCTACTATTAATGTTTTGCCTCCCCAACATTTGATCATTTTTTTTAAGACCAAGAAATGTCTGATATTAATTGGCTACAAATTTTCCATTGTCATTCACTGACTGTTCTAGAAAACCTGTTCTTTCAAGGAATTATCATACTACAGTGTTTGTGACCATGTGTGAAGATGCTGGAAACATACAGTATCTGGTTGTTTATTTAAAATAAATAAATATATCCACCACAATTAGCATTTTAAAAAGTCGTGTTTTATGTGTTATGCTTTAACAGTGTAGTCTGCAAATCTCTTCAGTGTTGTTTTGAGGTTTTACAGATGCAGCTCATTATTTTTTCTATGATGCAGCTAAATTTTATGATGGGAGCTGCCCAGAGTTAATTATGAGATGGGCGGCTATATAAATGTTTTAAATAAATAAAACAAACAAATGTCATCTGAATAGTATGTGATTCCTGGAAAGCCTTGTTGCATTTGGTCCAGGACTGTCTACAAAAGTCCTGGCAGAGATGCTATTCCGAAAACAAAGAATATAACAATATTCTGTTCTAATACAATATAATATAACCCTTGAGAGCGCCTTGGGGTCTCCTTCCATTTATTAATTTCAAAGAAGTCTATTGTTAAATTAAACTCCCTGTAAGAGTTTGGCAAAAAATATCTCAAGTTCCAGGCAAGCGTTATTGACTAATGAATTAATAGTAGATTATTGCTTATTTTAAAATCATTACAAATCTTAATGATTCCAGTATTTTTATCTACTGGAACACTATATTGATTGGGTTCCAATCAATATTGAACTAATTCTTTCAGATTCCATTCAGATCTCCAGTTTCTATCTTTTTGTTTCAAAATTTATGGAAAGCATATTGTGAATGCTTCATGAAGTGTAGTGTATTCCTGTAACCAGTGGTGGACTATTTCCCAGATGGGGGGGGGGGGCTTCTTTCTGATGGGCTGAGCCATTTGTCTTCCAAACATTCTTCCCAGTCCCTGTGAGGTGCAGCCTATCTCTTGCCAGAAGCCTTCGCAGCAGCATGTATAAACTATGTTCTCTTGAAGGCACCATCAATGTAAAACTTTTCAATACCACAGACAACACAACTATCCTCCAAAAAGACCTTGACTTCATCTCAGATTGGTCTAACACTTTGCAACTTCAAATATCATCTAGCAAATGCTCTGTTCTCCACATCGGCAAAAAGAATCCGAACCTCGTATACAAACTAAATAAACAAAATCTGACAAACAACCCCCACGCAGTAAAAGACCTTGGAATACTAATATCAAATGACCTAAGTGCCAAAGCCCACTGCAACAATATCGCCAAAAAGGCTTCTAAAATTGTCAACCTGATCCTACGTAGCTTCTGCTCCGGCAATCTCGCACTACTCACCAGAGCTTACAAAACTTTCGCCGGACCCATCCTCGAATACAGCTCACCTGTCTGGAACCCACACCGAATTTCGGACATCAACACCCTAGAAAAGGTCCAACGATACTTCACCAGAAGAGCCCTTCACTCCACCACTCGAAACAGAATACCCTACGAAAATAGACTTACAATCCTGGGTCTAGAAAGCTTAGAACTATGACGCCTTAAACATGATCTAAGTATTGCCCACAAGATTATATGCTGCAACATCCTGCCTGTCAACAACTACTTCAGCTTCAACCACAATAACACAAGAGCACGCAACAGGTTCAAACTTAATATCAACCGCTCCAAACGTGACTGTAAAAAATATGACTTTAGCAATCGAGTTTTGAAGCGTGGAACTCATTACCAGACTCCGTGGTGTCAACCCCCAACCCCCAACATTTTTCCCTTAGACTTTCCGCGGTTGACTTCTCCAGATTCCTTAGAGGTCAGTAAGGGGCGAGCATAAGTGCACTAGTGTGCCTTCCGTCCCCTGTCCAATTGTCTCTCCTATATTTTATATATCTTTTCTCCCATCCTCTACTCTTCATTTATGTATTCTATTCTCATATCTCTTCTTCTATCCCTTCCCTGATATTTACTACTACACGTTTTTATTCTCCTTAACTTTCAATTTGTATTGGACAAAATAAATAAATAAATAAATAAATAAATAAATAAATAAATAAATAAATAAATAAATAAATAAATAAATAAATGATAGATAGATAGATAGATAGATAGATAGATAGATAAATAGATAAATAGATAAATAGATAAATAGATAAATAGATAAATAGATAAATAGATAAATAGATAAATAGATAAATAGATAAATAGATAAATAGATAAATAGATAAATAGATAAATAGATAAATAGATAAATAGATAAATAGATAAATAGATAAATAGATAAATAGATAAATAGATAAATAGATAAATAAATAAGATGGTACACTTAAGATGGCACCTTTCCAGTAGGATGCATAACCCAAGTTCACCTGATGTCACCATCCTTTGAGGCAGCAGTTTTACTTCCAAAATTCTCTGTTGCTTCATTGAGTGCTGACCTATAGTTGACAGTATGGAAGAGACTATTTATGTGCCACGTTGTTTTGTTTGGATTTCTAGTTCTTCACAGCCCCTAGAAATGTAATTCTATGCTCTATATGCAATTTCCAGCTTATTTACATTCATTTTTACTCCCAGCTGGAGTTTTATAGCATCCCCAACAGTACTCTCCATGAAAATGGCAGTTTCTGATGCTCTCTGACATTTTAAATGTGTATGCTTTCTCCCCAGAATTCAAACGACAAGCCAATCTCTCACTACATCTTTGCCAAGTTGCCAAATGTGTAATGTTCAAATATTCTTCTAAATTCAGCTGTCTGTGTTGCAATCTACTCTCCCCCCCTTTTTTTGGAGGGGGGGGGTTGATTTTAATTTACAGAACCTGGAGCACACTACAAAAAGTAATGGTTTTACTGCCAATTGTTTCCGTATTATTTTTATTAGCTCTGCAAAGCTGAATAATGATAGTACAGTTATGCTTTTCCTCGCACCATACTCAGTTCTCTGATTTGCCTCATAAAACTGTTGAAGTCACTTTGTGTTTAAGGTCCAGTCATTTATGGCAGTGTTGCTCTACTTTGGCAACTTTTAAGGTTTCTGGACTTCAACTTTCAGTATTCCCCAGTCAGGTTGACAAACACTAATCTGCGGTATATCAAACACGTTAATCTTGCTAATAAAGCTGGTTTTCCTTCTATTGCTTTTTTCCTTAATATTTACTCATTGTAACTATGAAGTTACAATAAAGCTGAGCATTATGCTTTCTTTTTATTGCTGTTTCTCTCCGCCCCTTCTCCCTCCAGAAATATAAGGTGAGAAAGGCTTTTTTTTTAAAAAAGTGAATCTACTTCATTGCCAACATTGTGTTATTTCTGTTGATCAAGCGACACTCCCCAGTTAAGAGTAGCCTTTTCTACTGCTTGCTTTAATCGAAACTTTTAGACATATTAACTTCAGCAACTCTGCCAGAACTACAACCTATAAAGGCAGTTGCGTAACAATGCAAGATTATGAGCATGCTTTAATAACCAATCGTAACAATGACACAGTAAATACTGTTCAGGCTGAACATTAAGAAATAAATAATTTTATGTCAAAGATAAGTAACCTCTCCAAGTTTCCTTAGCACAGTCATCGTAGCCTTTTTTTTTACCAGGATCATACACAATTTTTGCCTTGATGACACAATCTGAAGTTAGTTGGGGGAAAGATCAAAAGCAACATGAGAAAATATTATTTTATTGAAAGAGTAGTAGATCCTTGGAACAAACTTCCAGCAGATGTGGTAGATAAATCCACTGTAACTGAATTTAAACATGCCTGGGATAAACATATATCCATCCTAAGATAAAATACAGAAAATAGTATAAGGGCAGACTAGATGGACCATGAGGTCTTTTTCTGCCGTCAGACTTCTATGTTTCTATGTTTCTATGACATAGGAAACAAATAAAGGCTGTAATATAAATCCTAAAATGGACAGCATCATTTTAAAAATAAGAAGAGCCTCCAAACTATACTAAAAGAACCTAAGATTGTAATTCATTGTTTCAATGGGGTATTTTGCCCAGGATCTCTTCAACTTTGACAGCACCATCAATCATTCAGAGGTTCATAAGAACCCACAGAAAGAAAATAGAAATATTTAAGGATTCCAGAATTAAGTTTTGGTAACTGTGGATAAAAGAATTGATGTCTGACTGCAGTAAAAGAAAGCCATATAACCACAGGGGTGTAGCTGAAAGGTGCAAACCAGCTGTTTAATGGAGCTACACTCCCATGGTTATGTGGCTTATTGTGTTTCTGCCACTCACCTCAGAGAGTAGCCATGATGTCAGGTGCATTGAGTGCATTAATTGAAATAGGTTCAATCCTATTGCTCACTAATTTATACTCTCTCATGCCTGTTTGCAAAAACAATTATATGTTTTTTTAAAAAATGTTCAGTTTCTCAGAAGCACAACTAGAGCACAGAAAGTACCGTATTTTTCAGAGTATAAGACACACTGGAGTATAAGACACATTTTAGTTTTTGGGGAGGAAAATAGGGAGAAAAATCTGCTTACCAGGTATTCATCCAGCTAGCATCCTTAGCCAGCACATGGCATTGGACCAGAATATTTCCGGGACCGCCTTCTGCCGCACGAATCCCAGCGACCGGTTAGGTCCCACAGAGTTGGCCTTCTCCGGGTCCCATCGACTAAGCAATGTTGTTTGGCGGGACCCAGGAGAAGAGCCTTCTCTGTGGTGGCCCTGACCCTCTGGAACCAGCTCCCCCCAGATATCAGAGTTGCCCCCACCCTCCTTGCCTTTTGCAAGCTCCTTAAAACCCACCTCTGTCATCAGGCATGGGGGAATTGAAATTTCCCTTCCCCCTAGGCTTATAGAATTTATACATGGTATGCTTGTAGGTATGAGTGGTTATTTAAATTGGGGTTTTTTAGATTATTTTTAATATTAGATTTATTTACATTGTTTTTTTATATTGTTAGCCACCCCGAGTCTTCGGAGAGGGGCGGCATACAAATCTAATAAATACAAATACAAATACAAATTATTGTATCCTTTGGTTAAGGCTTTAAAAAAACTTTATTCGGAGAGAGTAACAATGAAAGAGCTTGCAAGCCAGTAAGAGTAAAAATAACCACCTGCAACCCCCACCAATACACAGTCATATTAGCCATTTAATGGGATCCATCCCACTCTGGCTTCCCAGGTCCACTGGCAGAACTTTAAAAACTTGCTGTTAAGTTGAGATCTGTAGAAATCTTTCTCATGCCATACATTGTTGTGCACTTATTACTGGTTTGGGAATGAACCATTGTTAGTTTGGTTGTACTCAAACACTGAAGCTACTGATTGACCATTTGTCAACAAGCAAGCCTCTGTTTGTTTATTTAATGTTTATCCTATACATCTGGTTTGTTTGTTTTTTCTTTTGCTGTGCTTTGGTCCATATTTAACCAAATGATGTTTTAATTGGCTGCTATATTTATACCCTTAATAGAGCTGATTGATAGTTTTCATTATTTGCTATGTTATTTTTTTCCTGTAAATTTTGTTAAAAAATAAAGAAATGTAATAATAAAATGGATTGCCTTACTTTCTGACCCTTCGCATTTACAATCTGATTGGCAACAACAATTTATGCTAACAAGAATAAGAACAACTACATTAAACAGTGGAAGGAAATTTCAGGGTTAATCCCGAGAATTAGACTCCTTTTAGTTCTCTTAACTTTCCTTCACAAAATATTAAGATTCTAAACAGCCTGGATTAAATCTTTGCTGTGGCGAGAGAAATCTTTTCTGTCCTTCACTTGTCTGAAGTAGCTTTTATATAGAGTTTATCCTCTCACCTCTGGAACTGGCAAAAAACTTGTCATTTTGTATTAAATATCATTCCATGTGAATGTTGTGTTGGATTCTAGAACTGTCTTCAACAGATCTGGAAGAAGATAAATGGACATTTTGGGAACATTTCAAAAGCTAAAGTAAATACTTGCATGACAGTTTAAAGAGGCCACAGTCTGGCTTCACCTTCCTTCAGCTACTTACATTTGTATCAGATTGATGTGCTACTGTTATTTGGAAAGAGAGAGAAGCCTATAGAGCTAGAAGAGTAGATCTGTGAGGATGAAAAGTTTGACTTGTTTGTTGCCCTTTCTCAAAAGACTAACGCTAGGCTACTTGGCATATTAAAATTGAGGTTCATTAACAGTAAAACAGCTGCAGAATACAAAGGTGAGATAAAAGAGAACCTATTATGAACACTCAGGCTCTGGCAACATTAATCCAATGCTTACAGTTTGCACTTTCAAAGCCTATGGACCAGGGGTGGGTTCTAACTTACCTCACCGCCAGTTCACTTCCTCCCATGCAATTTTTTGGGGGGGAGGAGCCGGAAACAAAGACGGCAACACATGAATAATTAATTTTATTATTTATTTATTTATTTATTGGATTTATATACAGTGTTCCCTCGATTTTCGCGGGTTCGAACTTCGCGAAAAGTCTATACCACGGTTTTTCAAAAATATTAATTAAAAAATTCTTTGCGTTTTTCCCCCCTATACCACGGTTTTTCCTGCCCAATGACATCATATATCATCACCAAACTTTCGTCCACCTTTAATATTTTTTTTTTAATAAACTGTAATTAAGAAACATGGTGAGTAATAATCTAAATGGTTGCTAAAGGAATGGGAAATTGCAATTTAGGGGTTTAAAGTGTTAAGGGAAGGCTTGTGATACTGTTCATAGCCAAAAATAGTGTATTTACTTCCGCATCTCTACTTCACGGAAATTCAACTTTCGCGGGCGGTCTCGGAACGCATCCCCTGCGAAAAACGAGGGAACACTGTACTGGAATTGCTGGAAACGCTGGGAATTTCTGAAACTTCTGCACATGCTCAGAAGAAAAAAAAACTGGAAGAAATACCTCCCCCAAATAAAATTTTAAAAAATCCCCCCAAAAATGATGCCAGCCTCCACAAACTGACTGAACCAGTTCCGTAATGCCATTGCCAGAGATCTGTACTGCACCCCCCCCTCCTCGCCTTTCTAGAGACTCACTTATGCTGCCAGGCTTGGGGCCATTAGACTCTAGGCCCCTGGCTGGCGATGTGTGTTTGTTCTGTGAATGGGAATCACTGATTTTTAATGCTATTGGGTTTTTAGATTAATTAGTTTAAATTAATTGGATTAAGGTGTTTACATTGTTTTTCTTTATGTTATAAGCTGCCCCGAGTCCTCGGAGAGGGGTGGCATATTAATCAAATAAATGAATGAATGAATGAATGAACGAACGAACGAACGAACGAACGAACAAATGAGATCAATGGCTATCACTTTTCTCCCTCCCATAGACACAGCTAAGCCAGTTAAATGCCATGCTTTAAGTTGAAGTCAGTGCCAGTGTTACATTGGCTTTATTAAATTTCCAACAACCCTTTAATGTTACAACAGGATATTGCTTTTCTGCAGATAAAATGTAAGAATTGGTCTGCTGAAAAAGAGGGAAAACATGCTTGAAGGTTATAAGCGAAGCTTTTTTCTGCCCACTTCCAAGCTTCCAGTTCCATAAGCTAATCTTATCTCAGCCTAGTAGGAGCACAAGTTTGCAGGATGTAAAATGTTTATACAAATCACAGCAAAAAGAATTTTGGGGCTCAGTTCAAGAGTTTATACTTTCAAAGTCATTCCGCTGATGCATTCATCACGACCCATAGATTTGGTCTACCCAAGCAATTTAATTCATTCACCCTCTCCAAGCACACCAGAAGCATCTTACTTAGAGTGATAGGGTCACAGATGGGGGGGCTGTAATTGCACCATTTTGCTGAGAAAGCAAGCCACAGTCAGCTGGAGCCTCTCTTCACAACGTTACAAGCCAACTGTTTCCATATTTTGTGCAGTGAAGTGAGAAGGAGCTATCAGAGCTGCTGCCGTTCTGTGTTAAATAAATTAGCAAAATCCAAAATAGAAAGATTTTTGTGCTCCCAGCGAACACAATGGGAGGTTTGAGACTCTATCACAGTTGACTGACAAAACATCCACTTATCAGTAGCAAACTAATGATGTCCATTAGGTCGCAACAAGTTGGAAATGACGGACAGTAAGTGTGGTCTCTGCAGTTTTCATTCCACATTTCAGACTTCCTTCCAGCATGCCAGATTATACCCCCAACGTCCTATTTAATTCCATCTCTTGATGCCTACCACTTTGGTCTTTTTACTGGCACATTTCCAAATAAAATGAGATTGCAGCCATCCATCATTTCCATTTTTTGCAAATAGGATATCTAAGGAAAGCATGCCATGAAAATAAAATGTGGCGGAAGATTAAGGTTTTGTTTTACAGCATTCCAGACTATTTTATATATTAAAAAAACTCCAAACTAAGGTGCATCTTATATTCTGGTGTATTTTATACTCCAAAAATATGGTATGTTTCTAATTACACATTCATTATTAACTTAACCCAGTGTTTTTCAACCTTGGCAACTTTAAGAGGCGTGGACTTCAACTCCTGTAGCTGGCTGAGAATTCTAAGAGTTGAAGTCCATGTGTCTTAAAGTTGTCAAATTGAGAAACACAGACTTAGTCCACCCACCTTGCTGTTGGTCATCTCTTCTCTTTCCTTTTACCTGTCCCAGAATTAGAATTTATACTAGGGAGCTATGCCTTTGCATAATATATCTAAAATAGGATAATTTGAGCCTGGTGATTTGTGCCACAGTGAGAATTCAGAGTTAATTTGTACTAAGACACATTTGCTTGTTTTGTTGGTTATCCTTTGTATTCTAAGGATGTTTCTCCAACATCAATGTTCAAAACCATCTACTTTGAGTGCAGTGGTTAGATTTAAATTTAGATTTAGATTTAATTGGATTTATATGCCGCCCCTCTCCGAGGACTCAGGGCGGCATATAAATCCAATTAATTTGAGTGCAGTACTGGAGACTACTACAGATTACTTCTGCTGCCTGCTGTCTGCCTGCAATTTGGCAGTTCAAATCTTACCAGGCTCAAGGTTGACTCAGCCTTCCATCCTTCCGAGGTGGGTAAAATGAGGACCCAGATTGTTGGGGGTATCTGTACAATTCCACTAGCACATGGGAGGTTTTAAAACAAGCTATACAGCATGAAACATATTCCAATCCACCAATACTTCCATTTTTATTGGTTTATAATCCTAATATAAATATAAACCTGAAATCCCTGTATAATATGTGGCCCACAGCTTACAACAGTGAAAATGCCATATATAAAGGACACAGAATATACAGCTTAAATTATCCTGGATTACTTCAAATCATAACAAATCCCTTTAAAATAGGTACGGTATGTCCTTCCATATATAAAAATTGCATGCTCTTTGATTTCTACACTTTGATCATACATAATGCAGACACTGTTATTATCACATCAATTAAAAGTCTGGTAGAAATAAAACATGATTGCCATAGACTGTTAATTAGAAGATGAAAAAGTTATAAAATTAAACACTAGTTGACTTAGTTATAGGGAAAGACAGATATTAGATGTGCTGGACAGGGATCCCATACTTTAAGTAATGGAAACAACTTCAATTAAATTAAATTCAATGGAATTTTTGCCTGCAGACCAGCATAGGGGTAACCTTTAATTTTGTATTGTGGTTGGATTTGATTTGTTGGGTGGTGTTCTTAGATTAAAAAGTTGCATTTTGTTCTCACACCCACACAACTCTTATGTAGCTGACCTTGTTTTATGAGCCTTTGGTACTGAGAAGCTATCTATCTATATCTTCTGTTAAAATAACTTAATAAATCTTAAATGACTGACTTTCTCATTGCTTCAGTGGGATTGATCTGGTAGCAGAGCTAATCAACAGTTCCCAAAGGACAAAAGGCAAGCAGGATAGAAAATTATAGCGTGAGTTGCATGAAAATAATAGTGTATTTTTAGGGGTGTGATGCTAGTTCGCCTCCTCGTGGTGCACCCTGAACAGCACAGAAGTGTGAACCAAACAACAAGCAATCATTGGCAGCCAAACTACATTGAAGAATTGGCAATTAACGACAGCTGGCAATCAGACATCTTTGTAAAACTCCCGGCTCTCTAAATACATGGCAACTGAAAAACATACTCTAAACCATAAGCTAAATAATAATAATAATAATAATAATAATAATAATAATAATAATAATAACAACAACAACAACAACAACAACAACAACAACCAGACATCCTGATTGTGGAGAAAAAGAAAGTATGGATCATCAACATCACAATCGAGTCTGCGGAGAGGGGCGGCATACAAATCTAAATAAATAAATAAATAAATAAATAAATAAATAAATAAATAAATGAATAAATGAATGAATGAATGAATGAATGAATGAATGAATGAATAAATAAATAAATAAATCTCAGGAGACAGCAGGACTGAAGAGAAGCAGCTAGAGAAATTAGTGAAATACGAAGATCTAAAAATTGAGCTGCAACGACTCTGGCATAAGCCAGTGAAAGTGGTCCCAGTAGTCCTTGGAACATTGGGGGCAGTGCCAAATGATCTCAGTGGACATTTGAAAACCTTCGGAATTGACAAAATCTCCATCTGTCAATTGCAAAAGACCACTGGGATCAGCACACATAATTCACACAATCCTAGGTGCTTGGGAAGCGCCCAACTGGTGATAAAATATGAAATCCAGCATAGTGATCTCATTTGCTGTGTTGTATTATTGTTGTTGTTGTTGTTGTTAATAATAATAATAATAATAATAATAATAATTTCATTTCTTTCTTAATTTCTGCAACCAATTTTTAGGTTATAATACACTCCAACTATTTCACTAATTTCACTAATTTTTAATTAAATATATTCATAGAAATTTCCATTTTTTTATGTTTTTGGGCCAGAAAATAGTTAAGATAACATTTCAAGAGAATCATATCCTAAAGTTACGATAGGCAGTGGGGGATAACTAAATACGAGATCATGACAATTCTGCCTTGCACATTGAGACACTAGTACACGTTCATAATAAATATGAATGTTTTTTCATATATTCTAAAAATAAGCCATAGATTAACATATTCTCCTCCCAGCAATGTGTCTACTCATATTTGGGAGGCAATTTTTAATCCATTAATGTAAAATAATGCACTTGGAGAAAAGGAATCCTCAATCTGAGTATTGCATTGGCAGTTCTGTGTTAGCAAAAACTTCAGAAGAGAAGGATTTAGGGGTAGTGATTTCTGAAAGTCTCAAAATGGGTGAGCAGTGTGGTCGGGCGGTAGGAAAAGCAAGTAGGATGCTTGGCTGCAAAGCTAGAGGTATAACAAGCAGGAAGAGGGAGATTGTGATCCCCTTATATAGAGTGCTGGTGAGACCACATTTGGAGTACAGTGTTCCCTCGATTTTCGCGGGTTCGAACTTCGCGAAAAGTCTATACCACGGTTTTTCAAAAATATTAATTAAAAAATACTTTGCGGGTTTTTTCCCTATACCACGGTTTTTCCCCACCCGATGACGTCATATGTCATCGCCAAACCTTTGTCTGCTTTTAATAATTATTTTAAATAAACTTTAATAAACAAACATGGTGAGTAATAATCTAAATGGTTGCTAAGGTAATGGAAAATTGCAATTTAGGGGTTTAAAGTGTTAAGGGAAGGTTTTTGATACTGTTCATAGCCAAAAATAGTGTATTTACTTCCGCATCTCTACTTCGCGGAAATTCGACTTTCACGGGCGGTCTCGGAACGCATCCCCCGCGAAAAGCGAGGGAACACTGTACTGTGTTCAGTTCTGGAGACCTCACCTACAAAAAGATATTGACAAAATTGAACGGGTCCAAAGACTGGCAACAAGAATGGTGGAAGGTCTTAAGCATAAAACGTATCAGGAAAGACTCAATGAACTCAATCTGTATAGTCTGGAGGACAGAAGGAAAAGGGGGGACATGATGGAAACATTTAAATATGTTAAAGGGTTAAATAAGGTTCAGGAGGGAAGTGTTTTTAATAGGAAAGTGAACACAAGAACAAGGGGACACAAGCTAAAGTTAGTTGGGGGAAATATCAAAGGCAACATGAGAAAATATTATTTTACTGAAAGAGTAGTAGATCCTTGGAACAAACTTCCAGCAGACGTGGTTGGTAAATCCACAGTAACTGAATTTAAACATGCCTGGGATAAACATATATCCATTGTAAGATAAAATACAGGAAATAGTATAAGGGCAGACAAGATGGACCATGAGGTCCTTTTCTGCCGTCAGTCTTCTATGTTTCTAATTCTCTCATTGTATATGATTTAGTTTTCATTTATTTATAATATTGGTAAACAACTTCTTATCAAAGTTATACAGTATTCTTATATAAAGCGTAAGTTATCCTGAAAACCTTCCAAAATTCTGAGAATATTATCTGGGATTTGATATCACTGAATCTGATTGTAACTCTGGCACATTTTTACATTTATTTCATTAATTCATCAAGCACTGATCTCTAAGATAATCAAAGAACAGAGCAGGGGTGGGAGGCAAGCAGGATGGAGTGGAACACAGTTCCACTGGCGGCAATGAAGATGCATGCGCAGCTCCAGCTGATCGGCGTCTGTCATAGGTTTGCCATCACTGTTCTAGCCTTACCTGAGAAATTCACATTTCTTTTCTTCCAAATCATAATTTGTTTATTTGTTTATTTGTTTATTTGTTTATTTATTTATTTGTTTATTTGTTTATTTGTTTATTTGTTTATTTGTTTATTTGTTTATTTGTTTATTTGTTTATTTGTTCATTTGTTCATTTGTTCATTTGTTCATTTGTTCATTTGTTCATTTGTTCATTTGTTCATTTGTTCATTTGTTCATTTGTTTATTTATTTGACTTCCATGCCGCCCATCTCGAAGTGACTCGGGGTGGCGAATAACATAGTAAATACAAACAATAAATCTGAAGAAATCTAATTACAGTGATATCTTGTCTTACGAACCTCTCGTCATACAAACTGTTTGAGATACGAACTCGTGGTTTAAGATTTTTTTTGCCTCTTCTTCCAAACTATTTTCACCTTAGGAACCCGCCGCCACTGGGATAACCCGCCTCCGGACTCCCGTTGCCAGGCAAAAGCTCCCCTCATTAGGAAACCGTCTGCTGCCAGTGAAGCACCCGTTTGTTCGTAAAACAAGGTATCACTGTCATAGTTCCCTCTAAGCTGAGCAGTGAGCAATCGCTCACTTAAAAATCATCATCAATTCAGAGTTTTCCAAATCTGCCCAGAAGCCGAGAGGGAAAGAGTGAGAGGGAAGGAGAGAGAGGGGAAGAGAGGAAGAGAGAGAAACAGATAGAAAAAGGAGAGGAAGGAAAAGAGAAAGAAAAAGAATGGGAGTAAGGAAAAGAGAAAGAAAATCAAAATCTAGTTTGAAACTAGCTCAACTATTTAAGTGGCATTTTGATATTGATAGAGTTGCCCTATTATGAGCTCACTGTTATAGACACACAGTACAGTATTTTATTTTGAAATTCTCTGAGGCAAAACAGGGTGGGTTTTTTATTTATTTGTTTTTTTTTTGTTTATCTATCTATCTATCTATCTATCTATCTATCTATCTATCTATCTATTTATTTATTTATTTTCTCTGTGCCGCCCAATCCCGAAGGGACTGCCGCTCAGACACTATACTTTTCCGCCCACCCACCCCCCAAAAATTAGAGGGAACACTGATCACTGTATTTTAAAAGAAATATACAAAATTAGCACAATTCTAAAATACCACATACACAGTCATCCACATTTATCCAATTCAATTCAATTCAATTTATTAGATTTGTATGCCGCCCCTCTCCGGAGACTCCAATACAATCATTCACAACATCAGCCGGAGATAATCTTGTTGCTCACGGCCCCCATGCCCGCCGGCAGAGGTAGGTCTTCAGAGCTTTACGAAAGAGCTTGCAGGAGAAATGCTTTTCCTGAATGTCTAAATCAGCCCTGCAAGAAGAGATGACGTTTTCGGCTACATGAGGTATGAGATTTCATGAAAGGAATGAGATATCACATCACAGAAATCTATAAAATTGTAAGAAAGCTGTTATAAAACTATGACCCATGTCTAATAGTTTCTTGTAAGGAATGAAGATGTCTGTTTTGATATTGAGAAGGGGCAATTGTATTTCTTACTTGAGATACAACCACAAACCTCTCAGTCACTGCCTCCAAACCTCACACCACCATCATGGGTTTTTGGCAAACGCTACGATTAACAAGAATTAAATTAGGCTGCATGACATTAAGGCAGTTGGGATTTTTCCAGGACATCAATTTAGAAACATGTGCTTTTAATCACGATATATTTAGTTTCCAGGGACACTTTTTTAAAAAAATCAAAACTAATTCAGTATTTCTAAACAAATACTGAAGGATCCCACCCATCACCTAAGTCACTTCTCAGTTTTTGACAACAAAATTTTATCCTGTCATTTCAAGCAATATGTTATCAATTTCTCAAATTACCTTAAGTAGCATCAGGATTTCATTAAGCAATTTAGATTTTATATTCCTTCTGTTTTTTGGAGATGGGGGCAGGATTTTTACCATATGCATATACACATACATACATACACACATACATACACATACACACATAATAGTAGCTGGACACCTGTGCTTCGCTACAAAACTATGTGATTGGGCTTGATAAATTGATAGTTAAAATTTGAAAATTAATGAGTAGTTACGAATGGGCTTGATACATTGACACTTAAAGCTTGAAAAAATATATAGAATGTGTAATTCCTTAGCATCAGTGTGTGTTAATATAAGCCAAGTGGCAGTTGGAACAGAGTTCTTTTCAGGTGAGGAGGAAAAGTAAAATGTTTAAATTCCCAGCCCGCAAGCTGGATGACTCACGCACTGGCCATGCCCACACCCAGTTCAGCAAAGGGGAACATAAGAGCATGTTACCCATTTGAGTCGGGGCGGTGCAGCAGCTAGAGTGCTGTACTGCAGGTCACTGAAGCTGACTGTAGATCTGTAGGTCCGTGGTTCAAATCTCATCACCCGCTCAAGGTTGACTCAGCCTTCCATCCTTCTGAGGTGGGTAAAATGAGGACCCGGATTGTGAGGGAAATATGCTGACTCTGTTAAAAAGTGCTATTGCTAACATGTAAGCTGCCCTGAGTCTAAGGAGAAGGGCGGCACATAAAATCAAATGAATGAATGAATGAATGAATGAATGAATGAATGAATGAATGAATGAATGGATAAATAAATAAATAAATAAATAAATAAATAAATTTTCTCTCTGGAAATGCTGTGTTAATTATTCATAATTACCTTTTTTCTACCTCAAGTTCTTTTGTTAGGGGGTGCAATATTGATTAAATCATTCTGATTAGCAAAACTTAGCGAGTGTTACATTGGATCTTCCCAGCAATCAATAGTGGTGGCTAGAGCATTTGGACCATGACTGGAAGATGATGAGGATTCAAATTCCCAGTCATGAGATTGATTGATTTATTTTATTTTATTTATTTATTGCATTTATATGCCGCTCACTCTGAAATGGACTCTGAGCGGCTAACAACGGTTATAAATACAATACAAGTAAAAAACAGTAAAAACATCTCTAAAATCGTGTATATAATGAAAAACCATACATACTAACAATCAATCTTAATTCCAGGCCTGCCGGAAAAGCCAGGTTTTAACAGCTTTCCAGAAAACCGGTAAGGGGGAGATAATGCAAATCTCTGGGGCAGTTGATTCCATAGGGTCAGAGCCACCACAGAGAAGGCTCTTCCCTGAGGTCCCGCCAACCAACATTGTTTGGTGGACGGGACCTGGAGAAGGCCAAATTTGTAGGCCCTTACTGACCACAGTGAGGTATGAGGAAGGAGGCGAGATATGAGGAGGGATTCACTGATATCTTGGGCCTGTCACTTTCCCTCAACAATAAAACAAGGGTGAAAGAAATATGGGCATTCACTTTAATTTCTTGCAGTAATGGAAAGATATTCAGAGGTTCATTTTACTAATAAATCACATTTTTCAGCAGATTCTACATATCTCGTAGAACTTGCCAACTAACCTCCTCAGAGCTGTTTCTCACTCTATCCATCCATCAAAATTGGCTTGAAATTAAAGGGAATGTTGAGACAAGCTCCTCCATGTATCAGTGAGACAGATGTGCACATCTGCTTTCAGTGGCTGCTTATGGAATTTAGAATACGTCCTCACTTGGCCTGGAATTGCCCTCACTGGTTGACTGGATTGAGATTCATTTCATTTTGGATTAGTTTAATCATTATTATAGGTACAAAGTTGGATGCTGCTTCTTATTTATGGATACATCCTTCTTTGCATATGTAGATCTAGATTTACCGGTATCTGTTGCAATCACTTACACTTTGCCTAGCTTTCAGACTCTTATCATCTTTCAAAAGTGAACATGCATTTATGTGAGGTTTCTGATTTTACATGATTTTTAACAAGCACTATAAATGTAGGGTTTTTTTTAAATGAACTTTATTAATAGAAATCAGCTGTTGGGCTAACGTTCTGTTTTCTGGCAGAACTGTTTCTGGAACTAAACTGATCTACAGTAGAATTCTAGGGAAGGCTTTTGGAGAAATGTTAGATTATAAAGCTCCAAGGGAAGTTCGTTTCTGGCAGGGAGTGAATTTACTCATAACGCCAAATGTTCCTATTTTGCGTAGCTACAAGGCAGTAATTGGAAATCAATATTCTCCACCTTCCCCAATGAGGAGCCCTCCAAATGCGTTGGGGAGAAATCTCTGAGCATCTTCAGCCAACCAGTGTGATCGTCAGTCCAATCTGTAGGCCACCAAGAGTTTGGGGAAAGTTACAGTACCCTAAACCTTGCCAAAGTTAGCTGTAGCTACAGTATATCTTGAAACCAACGGCATGTTTATTTCAAGTTAATTGTCTTTGTTCAACAGTCCAGGTAATTGTCCTAACACACTCACTCGCTCTTTTTTTTCCTATTTGAAATGAAATTGTTTGGAAAATAAAATTGCTGTCCTGGTGGGAGAGTATTTGAAATTCTGAGACAATAACATGGAATTGGGGCCACGGATCCTGATTAGTCTCAAACTTCAATTGGATAGAAAGCAAATAATTTGCTTTGTTCTTCACCACTTTCTCCAGAATGTTCTCTCTAGTCCCCATTTACTTTGGTCTCCCCCCCCCCCATCTAACTAACGAATACACTCCAAAACAAAGTTCTGGGCTGCAGCCACCTACCCACCCACCAATTTTATTTTCTAAGAATACTTCTTGGCTGTATGTGGAGTCCAGAGACCTTCTTGGAAATAAAGGTGACTTTTGAGGCCGGCGCAGTCCTTTGCATGTGAGGAAAATAATGTAAAACATAAGATCTGAGGGGAAAGGGGTAATGGCAGCCATTAATGGATGGTTATATTATGCTCCCTCAAAGGCATTTGTGAGAAATATTTCCTACGCCAGGGATGGCGAACCTTTTTTCCCTCAGGTGCTGAAAAAGCATCTGCGTCTGGTATTGCACATGCACGAGTGCCCACACCCATAATTCAATGCTTGGGGAGGGTGAAAACAGCCTCCCCCACCCCTTGGAGACCCTCTGGAGGTTGAAAACAGCCTGTTTCCCAACTTCTGGTGGGCCCAATAGGCTTGTGTTTTGCCCTCCCCAGACTCCAAAGGCTCTGGAGGACAGAAGGAAAAGGGGGCACATGATCGAAACATTTAAATATGTTAAAGGGTTAAATAAGGTCCAGGAGGGAAGTGTTTTTAATAGGAAAGTGAACACAAGGACAAGGGGACACAATCTGAAGTTAGTTGGGGGAAAGATCAAAAACAACGTGAGAAAATATTATTTTACTGAAAGAGTAGTAGATCCTTGGAACAAACTTCCAGCAGACGTGGTTGATAAATCCATAGTAACTGAATTTAAACATGCCTGGGATAAACATATATCCATCCTAAGATAAAATACAGAAAATAGTATAAGAGCAGACTAGATGGATCATGAGGTCTTTTTCTGCCGTCAGTCTTCTATGTTTCCCTGGAGCCAAAGGAGGGTAAAAACAATCTCCCCCATCCCCCTGGAGGCTCTCTGGAAGCCAAAAATGCCCTCCCAGAGCCTCTGTGTGAGCCAAAAATCAGCTGGCCGGAACATACATGCGCATTGGAGCTGAGCTAGAACAACAGATCGCGTGCCAGCAGATATGGCTCCGCGTTCCACCTGTGGCACCTGTGCCATAGGTTCGCCATTACTGTCCTACGCCTTGAATTTCCATATCTTACTATCATACTGTGGCTCTAGCAAAGAGAAGGACCAGAGGAGACATGATAACAGTGTTCCACATAGATACCACATAGTAGAGGGGGTTAGGCTATTTTCCAAAGCACCAGAAGGTGACTAAGAATAATGGGTGGAAGCTGACCAAAAAGAGATTCAACCTGAAAATAAGGGGAAATTTTCTGACAGTGAGAACAATCAACCAGTGGAACAGCTTGCCTGAAGAGGTTGTAAGCACTTCAACACTTGAGATTTTCAAGGGGAGATTGGACTGCTATTTGTCAAAAATGGTATAGGGACTCCTGTCTGAGCAGGAGGTTGGACTAGAGGACCTACAGGGTCCTTTCCAACTCTAATAAATAAATAATTTTAATATTATGCTTCATTATGGCATGTATGCCAACATCTCATGTGCTTTTTTGTGACAATGTGGACCTCAAAATAATGCATGTCTTTCTTTACTGTAAGTTTGCAAGGAGCTTTGAAACATTATGAATCCCAGTTTACTGCAAATGATGGGCAGAACAATTTCTGTATGTACTCTTTTCAATCTAAAATTTTGATCTCACCCATATTATTGCTGAATTTGGCATTGCATCTGTTAAATTCAATTCAATTCAATTCAATTTATTAGATTTGTATGCCGCCCCTCTCCGAAGACTCGGGGCGGCTCACAACAATAATAAAAACAATATAACAGTAAACAAATCTAATATTAGATATATAAGAAAAAATATATAAAACCCCAACAATTAAAACCATACAACACATACATACCAAACATAAAATATAAAAGCCTGGGGGAGGTGTCTCAGTTCTCCCATGCCTGGCGATATAGGTGGGTCTTGAGTAATTTGCAAAAGACAAGGAGGGTGGGGGCTGTTCTAATCTCCGGGGGGGAATTGATTCCAGAGGGCCGGGGCCGCCACAGAGAAGGCTTTTCCTCTGGGGCCCGCCAAAAGACATTGTTTAGTCGACAGGACCCGGAGAAGACCAACACTGTGGGACCTTATCGGTCACTGGGATTCGTGCGGTAGCAGGTGGTTCCGGAGGTACTCTGGTCCATTGCCATGTAGGGCTTTAAAGGTCATAACCAACACTTTGAATTTTGACCGGAAACTGATCGGCAGTCAGTGCAGGCCACAGAGCGTTGTAGAAACATTGGTGAATCTAGGAAGCCCCACAACTAGGCAACAGTTAATTTCAGATTCAACCTAATAACTCAAACTGCTGGAGCCATTTTATTTTTCTTTCTCTCCTCTTAATTTCTCCTATCTATCTATCTATCTATCTATCTATCTATCTATCTATCTATCTATTCATTTATTTATTTGATTTCTATGCTGCCCTTTTCAACTGACTCAGGGCAGCATAGAAATATATACTGCTCAAAAAAATAAAGGAAACACTCAATAACGCACCCTAGATTTGAATGAATGAAATATTCTCATTGAATACTTTGTTCTTTACAAAGTTGAATGTGCACAACAGCATGTGAAATTGTCAATCAGTGTTGCTTCCTAAGTGGACAGTTTGATTTCACAGAAGTTTGATTTACTTGGAGTTATATTGTGTTGTTTAAGTGTTCCTTTTATTTTTTTGAGCAGTGTATATTTCTATATTCATATAATTCTAAATTATATTAAGCATTATCAATTGTACTCAAAGTATCCTACAAAGAATTTTATTATTGTACTTATACTTTTGTATTTTATTACATTTTTATTTATGGTATCTAAATGTTCTAACATATTAGTAGTTTAATACTTTACTAGGCTTATCATTCAGTAATATACTTACTTAATATAATATACTTACTTAACAAACACTTATTGCAATTCCCTTTGTCTTACCTATTTGAAAGAGTCTGATACATCACTCTTTTAACAGCTTTTCCTCTTCTTTATCCTTACATTTGGTAAATTGCAGAACATGTGTCCCCTTCCCCTCTCCCCCATCCTGTAATATTGTTGTTAAAGTATGCCTATATTTGGTCACTGAACATAATAAAGGATTTTGATCTAACTTTAATGAGAGTGAATTATATTTTTGTTTAAAGATGCTTTTGTACAATAAAGAAAGTGATATTTTATTCTTGAATTTGTTCATACAGAATAAGGCAAAGTGTAAAATATCTGCTTTTATTCAAAGAGTTCTGGGAAAAGTGAAAATGTATTCTTATTGTTTCACCCAAAATTTAGAATTCAGAATTATGTTTCCATTTGCAGAGGTTTTATCCGCTAATATGACTTGTGAATGGTAAAGCCAGCAGGCAATAACAAAATCCTCATTTTTAGGTATTTTTAATGTAAGTTGCACAGAACAGCAGATTTCTTTAAAAACTTATTCTTCTGGTATGAAAAAAGGCTTGATCGTAATCTTTCCCTGCAAGCTCATAGGAGAAAGAAATAAAACATGCAATGCTCAAGCTTTCAGGAAGAAAGAACAACTTGGTATTTTCTCATATAAACACTGATGGGCATCTCACTGATTTCACTGACACTTAATACCACTTAAAAGCTTCATTGTGTTCTTTAGAATCACAGTATATTCTGCAGTGAAATTGGGAGCACAACTCAAAGCCCATTCTTAATTTGTTAGTTATATAAATTCTTAGTGATAAAACAGCGACACCTAGTGCCTGATATCTGTATTTTTTATATATTCTTTGCAAATAAAATAGAAGTGTATCATTATGGGTGCTTTTGCTAATACAGTACAGTAATTGCATTGAAGTTTTTAATAAACATGTAGTAAAAACTAAGCCGGAAGAAAAAAAAATCAGAAGATGCAGAAAAAAATACAAAAGAAAAAGGCAACAAGGACAGTAATAAAGAAGGTTTCCAACATTCATCACGCCAAACATAAACTAATATTCTAACTTTTCACCCTCTTTTACAGTTACAAATAAAAAAACATCTTCTTGTCAGTCTTTTACCTATACACAATCCAGAAATCATCTTTTAATCCTAGTTCTGTGAAAAATCAATTAGGAGTTACCACAAATATCAAACAAATAGTTTATTCCTGGTCAAATAGTCCAGCATTATATTTCTTCTTATTATTTATTTGTTTATTTAATTATTTAATTTATTTATTTATTCATTTGTCCAATACACAAATACATAAGAAGAAAAATAGAAAAATATATAAGGGTAAAAGTGAACTTAGAGGAGAGGATATATGAAAGGAAGAGAATATATATGATAGGTGAAAGAAAGGAAAAACAATTGGACAGGGGACGAAAAGCACACCAGTGCACTTATGTACGCATAATCCTGACCATTAAATCATTCTTTTCATAGCTCACTTTGTAAATCTTAAAGAGGAATTGTCCAGAATTTCTTGTAGCTTTCATACAGAATCATTTTTAATTGGTCTTTTGTATTCACATTTTGGTAATCTCCATTTTTAATTAGTTATTAATATTTCAATTCCTATTTCAAATATCTCTTTAAGATAGAAAAAGTAATAGATGGCTTAGCTTGGTCCTTTAATTTCCTTTGCTGTTTATTTGCAACATTCATCAATCCACATTTTCTAATAGATTAAGTTCTGTTTCACTAATGTCCCATGAGAATATTATTTATTTATATATTTGCTTTTCAAAGTTTACAGCTAATAATAACCAATATTTCACATTTCTCCTCAGATCTCTCAATCCATAGTTCCCTCTAAGCTGAGCAGTGAGCAATCGCTCACTTAAAAATCATCATCAACTCAGAGTTTTCCAAACCTGCCCAGAAGCCGAGAGGGAAAGAGTGAGAGGGAAGGAGAGAGAGAGGAAGAGAGGAAGAGAGAGAAACAGATAGAAAAAAGAGAGGAAGGAAAAGAGAAAGAAAAAGAATGGGAGTAAGGAAGAGAGAAAGAAAATCAAAATCTAGTTTGAAACTAGCTCAACTATTTAAGTGGCATTTTGATATTGATAGAGTTGCCCTATTATGAGCTCACTGTTATAGACACACAGTACAGTATTTTATTTTGAAATTCTCTGAGGCAAAACAGGGTGGGTTTTTTATTTGTTTGTTTGTTTGTTTATTTATTTATTATTTCTGTGCCACCCAGTCCCGAAGGGACTGCCACTCAAAACTATACTTTTCCGCCCACCCCCCCAAAAAATTAGAGGGAACACTGTCATCAATCGTCTTAAAACTTACTTAAATCAATATCACTTTTTTTCTTTTGCTTTTGACTAACTGTATTCTGTATTATTTTAAATTTTTAGGCTGCTTAAAAAATTTTAAATGCAAAGGTTAAAAACTAAACATGTGTCAAGTATACATTTTTTTTTTAATCTATTTGTTTTGTCAAGTATGTATTGGTGGTATAGAAAGGTACAACAATATTTATATACATAATACTATTTTTTTTATTTGTTTGTTTTGTCAAGTATGTATTGTGGGTATACAAAGATATAAAATATTTATATACATGATACTAATAAAAGAGAAAAATTAGGACAGGGGACGGAAGTAAAAAAAATTTAAAGGGAAATCCTTTGGGCTTCCTTGGAGACGAGCGTCCGTCACTCGCCTCTTCCGTTTCTTTCCCCGCGGTTGCAATTCAAATGTAGGACGCGGCGGGGTTGTCAGGCGGTTCCGCGCCTGCGCAGCCACACGCCGGGCGTGCCTTTCTGATGCCCCCTAAAGAGGGCGGCCACCGAGAGAAATGGATCACGTGAGCACCAGTGGCCAATCTGCGGTGGCGGAAGCGGTTTTTTTTTTTCCCGGTTCCATCTTCCGCCGGCAAGATGGCGGTTTTCAGATGTTGGCCGCGGCTGCCGGGGGCTCGATTGGGGCAGTTGCTGCACAGCGAGGCCTCCGCGACACCTTCTGACGACCCCGCCGCCTCTCTTTACCCGCCTGTGGTGGCTTCGCTGACCGCCAAGAGTAAAATAGCCAAACTCCGGCGCCGGGAGGAATACTATAAAAGTATTCACGACGCTCCTACGGTGGAGGAGAAATTGGCCATCTACGGGAAACGGCAGCGCCGCAAGTATGTGGTCTACCCGCAGACGTGGGCCTTAAATGCAGACCGCTGGTACCAACATTTTACGAAGACCGTCTTCGTGCCAGGACTGCCCGTTTCGGTATCAGCAAGCGAAGAAGACTTGAAGGAAGGCGGTCTGGATTTGGCTGAGCTCCGCTCCCTTGTCTGCGAAATCATCCTCCAGGAGAGTTATTACCAGCGCAAGAAGCCCCCCAAACTCTTCCGCCAAAACGAACAGGGGCCAGCGCCTTTCATTGCCCACTTGGTGCCAAAGCTGGCAGCCCACCTGGCTTATCTCAACCCAGCCCTGGGTTCCTCTTCCGTCGGTGTGTGCCGGTGTCTCTCTCTTAATCCTTCCTTAAACGAACAGTGAAAAGTGTCATTATAGGAATCACAGACATCTTTCATTTTGAGTGAAGGGGCTGAAATATTTACTGCCAGGCTGTTGTAGTAAAACGATTTTTAGTACACTGCTCAAAGAAATAATAATAAAGGGAACACTTAAAAAACAGAATATAGCTTCAAGTAAATCAAACTTCTGTGAAATCAAACTGTCCATTTAGGAAGCAACACTGACAATTTCACATACTGTTGTGCAAATGGAATAGTTGTGCAAATGGAATATTCAGTGAGAATATTTCATTCATTCAGATCTAGGATGTGTTATTTGAGTGTTCCCTTTATTTTTTTGAGCAGTATATTTATTTATTTACTTACTTATTTGATTGATTGATTGATTGATTGATTGATTGATTTCATTTTTATGCCACCCTTCTCCTGGGACTCAGGGCAGCTCACAACACATAAATACAAAATATCTGAGAAAATCCAATATTAAGACATATTAAAAACTACAATGCTAAAAGCATATCATTTAAATTCTAAAACCCCAATATATTTAAAACCATTTTTTGCAAACTTCACTCAAGGGAAGGTATAGAAAGAAGCAGTGGAAGTAAAAAGGTAGGAGGAGAGAGGAAGCGGAGAGGTTGGAGAAGGAAGGAGGAGAGAAAGTTAAAAGAAAGTAGGATGGGGAGAAGAAGGAAAAGGAAAGTTGAGAATAAAAATATGGAAGTTTAGACTGGCAGGCATTGGCAGCAAATATTTAGATTGAAGTCAAAGCAAGATACTTTTGATGTTTATTTTTATTATGCTTGCTTTATATGAATGTAATTACTTGATGTATAGTAAAGAAATTTTTAAAAAAGTATCGCAGGCATCTTTCTGAGTGAATGGGGTGAAATATTTACTGTGAATGGTATTGATTGATGAGGCCATGTCAAAATATAAACTACAGAATGGTAAAAAAACACCATATGCTAGAAGTAGACAGAAAGACGTAAGGAAAAGAAAATTAAAATCGTATCAGATCCACGTTGGCAGATCCCAGTTGTACTGTTTTGTTCAAATAGAGGTCTGAATTGTATATATGCATATGAAATATGTTGTTTTAATATAAGGATACCAATAGGCAATTTGTCTAATGTATGGTCCAAAATATTAATCCCTTTAATATGGGATGTGAATGGGTATTCAAGTCATCTGTCTCTTTATTATCTATGGGAAGCTCCTAATTTGACATAGTCTTACTGTTTCAGACTTTCAGCCAGATATACATTTCTACTGGTTGCGTGGGGAGACAGTAGTTCCACGAGGACACCGGCGAGGTAGGATTGATCCGTTCAGATTTCAGATTGATGATAAGCCACGCTGTCAGATTCGTATAAGAAAACAACTTTCAGAGGTACAAATACTTTTGTTTAAGCAACAGTTATTAGATAAATAATTGATATTGGTGTTTGCAGAAGATTTGTCAGTTTGCTTTCCTCTGCTCCTCTATAGCTGATCAATTTTTCTCTTTAATAGAGTTTTGCAAAAAGTATTTGAGTAAAATTAGGAAGTAGTAAAAATATAGTAGAATTTCATAAACTGCTGATAGCTGAAATCTGAATAAAACTGAAATGGGGACAGATGTTTAGAATATTTAAGAACAGAAATCCTGGTCCTGTAATCCCTCATCAGTTACTATCTAAGTGTAGGGGGGAAAGGAAATAAAGTGAGTGGTCCCTTCTTAGAGCTGGTAATCACATTGCCAGCCTTATTGCAATAAAACTTCCTGCTGCCATTACTAATCCTTGTCCTTCTGTTATCTTTCATAACATTTTAGTCACATGACTTCTAGTCAAAACCTAACAGATGTTAAATATTTTAGGCTGTTTAAATGGTGCCAGAATAAGGAGAAATTTTTTTTTAACACCAGAGTATTTAAGGGCATACTAAGACTGGTTTATTTGTGAGTTGCAGAAGAAATGTAAGTCATATTGCAGTCAAAAAAGGTTTTCCAAGAAATATTTTACATGCAGGTAGATGCACATTGGAATATTTCCTATCTCTTTTTCTGAACCATTTATTTTTATTGTTTGGTTTAAACTTCCATTATGCTTCATTTTCACATCCTCAAAATAAATGATAGATAAATCATTTTACAGTATATGAACTCAACATTCCATTGAAGATGCAACCACACTTGCAAGTAAAAATGCATAGTCAGCATAGTGAAACTTCAGAGGTGTGTAGTGAATAGTTTTCCTTGTAGGGGAGGATTTTGGATCCAAAAATGCCTTCTTTAAAAAATTTCCAGAAATACTTACTGTACTCATGATACCCATTGTTGTCATTTATTCCAGGTTTAGTATATAGTGCATAATGCAGCCACATTATGGGTATTCTTTATGGTATCTTCAGAGTTCATCTTGATTGTTAGGTCTCTGCTATTTTAAATTTTAGTCTATATTGAGATGTCAAATTCTAGGTCATTTGTTGTAACACCTCCTCGACCTTTCCCCTTATACAAAATGTCTAATAGGAAGACAACAGCTTGCCTGTCTTGCCCAAGCACTATACATGACCCCTTAGCTTGAGCAGAAAGAGTTGCTTTGTGCTTTGGAGCAGGAAACAGGCGAAAGGCAGCTGCACTTCTAATCCCACAGAAGTACTGTACTGTCATAGCTTGAATAAGGGCCTATCACCTGACCAGTGCAGAAAAAAGTGGAGATTGATATAGTTATTCCTGATTCTTTGCTATCTTTTTCATTCTAACCTAAGGTCTAATGGGAAAAAAGATGGGTGAGGCTAGCATCGTTCAGGTCTTGCACATTTTGTATTTTTAGAGTGCGAGAGAATGGCAATTTCAAAAAGTGGGTGGGGGCAGAGATGGGAAGCAGCAGAGATGTTGGTGTCTCTCAGTTAACCTCAACAGTCTTGATCAGAAGAGGGTAGAATGCCATTGTAATCCAAATGGCAGAAACAAAATTGAATTCATTTGTGATTCAAGGTATTTTCCAATTCATTGTAGGTAAAGTTAAGGTCACGTATCATAGAAAGGAGAACCTGAGCCATGAGGGGCAGAGAACATTGTACATATTTTTTATGAGCTTACTTTCTTCTGTTGATCTGGGGCACACATCATTATATATATACAGTAATACCTCATGATACGAACTTAATTGGTGCAAGGAGAAGGTTCGTAAGACGAAAGGTTCGTAAGACGAAACATTGTTTCCCATAGGAAACAATGTAACATCAATTAATCCGTGCAACCAAAAAACCCCCCCGCAAAAAAAACGGCGTTCCGCGACTGCTGGGAAGCCGCGCGGCTGTTTTAAAAGGTGACAGCCGGGCGGCGGGGCTTCCCAGAAGCCTCCCGAACGCCGGTTCGTAACTCGAAAAAAGTTCGTAAGAAGAGGCAACATTTTTCTGAACCCCGGGTTTGGTTCGGGAGGTTGCTGGGAAGCCCCGCCGCCCGGCTGTCACCTTTTAAAACAGCCGCGCCGCTTCCCAGCTGTCTCCGGAAGCCAAACGCCAAACCCAAACTTCCGCGTTTGGATTCGGGAGACAGCTGGGAAGCCGCGTGGCTGTTTTAAAAGGTGACAGCCGGGCGGCGGGGCTTCCCAGCAACCTCCCGAACCGAACCCGGGGTTCAGAAAAATGTTGCCTCTTCTTACGAACTTTTTTCGAATTACGAACCGGCGTTCGGGAGGCTTCTGGGAAGCCCCGCCGCCCGGCTGTCACCTTTTAAAACAGCCGCGCGGCTTCCCAGTTGTCTCCAAACGCCGGTTCGTAACTCGAAAAAAGTTCGTAAGAAGAGGCAACATTTTTCTGAACCCCGGGTTCGTATCACGAGTTGTTCGTAAGACGAGGGGTTCGTATCTTGAGGTACCACTGTATTTTATTTCTCATTAGTTTTTCTCCAGTGGCTACCCTGCTGATATACTGGGAACTCCTAGAATTTCAGTCAGTATAATAACATGGGGAACTATGGATTTTTAATTCCACTATTTCTTAAGATACAAGTATCTACAAGTATCTGTCTCTTTGTAGGGAATTCTGTCTCATTGTACCTTTCCAACAAGTATTAATACTTAAAGTTTAAATGGCAAATAAGAGATGATTCATTATTTAAGTGCTTTCTGTATGATGAAAGAAACAAGTTGTAAATCATTTTGTTTTAATGGACAGTTTTTCTTTTTTTAAGTTTGAGCCTCTTGATTACCTGGGCCCTGGAGATATTCCTTTTATCAAGCAATCACCTGATAAACTTCCATTGTTCAAACGACAATATGATAACAAAATATTTATAGGTAAGACTATTGTGTCATTGTATCTTTTTTTGTAATCCAAATTTTTATTTCTTTACAAAAATATAACATACAAACATAAATGAGAAAAAAAGGAAGATTAAAAGGGAAAAGAAAAAAAAATTGCATTAATTTAGTAAAATAAGGCATTGACTTTGCTGTCAGAAGGACGCAAAAAATGATACATGACTCCAGGACATTACAACCATCATATATATGAGTCATGTACTTTTTTTAAAAAATGAAAAAAATTAATAAATATATATTTTAAAAAATGAAAAAATATATGGGTCAGTTGCCAACTGTCTGAATTTTGATCACATGATTATGGGAATGCTGCAACGGTTGTTATACGTATGAAAAACAGTCATAAATAACTTTTTTCAGTGCTGTTGTAACTTTGATCACTGAATGAACTGTTTGTTGTAAGTCGAGGACTACCACTATAGGCTCAACTTTTTATTTCTGCTTGAGACTATATACTAGCCATTTCTATAACAACAAAACTATTTAATCAACAAAATGAAAAATCAAAGTTTCCTTTTTTTCACACAAGCACAAAGTCCAAAAGTTTCTAAGTACAGTGGTACCTCTACTTAAGAACTTAATTCGCTCCGTGACCAGGTTCTTAAGTAGAAAAGTTTGTAAGTAGAAGCAATTTTTCCCATAGGAATCAATGTAAAGGCAAATAATGTGTGCAAACCCATTTGGAAAGAAATAAAAGCTCGGAATTTAGGTGGGAGGAGGAAGAAGAGGAGGAAGAGGACAGTCACTGCCGAAGGAAGAAGGGGAGTGGAATCAAAAAAATCCAAAACTTTAAGGCTTAAAAAAAAGAAAGGGGGACTCTGAGGTGGCGAGGAGGAACATGAGCACATCCGGCGTGAGGCTGCCTCCCATACACTGCGCCAGAGAGAGAAACCCAGACAGTCAAGGGGGGGAACCTCCCGCTTCGTTGACCAAAAGATGGCTGTTGCTCCTGCTATCTGTTTCCTCTTCCTTCCCACGCTGAAGGGTTCCCCTCTTGTCTTGCTCTCTCGCTTTGTAGCCGGTGCCTTTCCTTTGCTGTGATGACTCCTCGGTTTGCTGAAGCTGAGTTGATTCCGCCAAGGTGAAGCACCCCTTTTTGCCTTTCCGCATCCAGACGCTCTAGGAGACAACAAAATGCTTTGTTCGCTCTGGACTGCCTCCTTAAGCACCACTGAAAGGCTCCTCTGGCAGCCCAGAAAAGCCCGAGATGGCCGGGATTAAAGGGAGAATAGAAGGAAACTGGCCGGGCCTTTGTGCCGCTCTCAAATTTCCTGGGAAATTTCTCTGGGCTCGGGTTCTTGAGTAGAAAATGGTTCTTAAGAAGAGGCAAAAAAATCTTGAACACCCAGTTCTTATCTAGAAAAGTTCTTAAGTAGAGGCATTCTTAAGTAGAGGTACCACTGTAGAGGACAATGTTGGTTCTATACTTTTCTTTAGTTAAAGCAGCCAATTTAGCCATCTCTATTGATGGCAAAGCTGTCATTCTATATATCTTTTTTGACTTAACATTTATGAGCTTGTTAATATGGTTTTGGAAGATTAATTTAAGTACATGAGTATGAAATTGAAATTTATTTGTTTGTTTATCAAGAACATATTGGTAGTATACATAGATATAATGTTTCCCTTTTTATTAGTACCCATAGTACGAGATGGATACTAATAAGAAGGAAACATTAGGACAGGGATGGTATTTTAACAACTTGTCTGTTTGAATTGCTATCAACTACGATTGCAATAGGCAATCAATGTGCTTATGATTTTCTGACCTTGAATAAAAAATGTTATAAAACAATCTCTTTTGGGTTTAGGTTCTCAAATACCAGATCCATGCTGCTATGGGCACACCCAATTTCATTTACTCCCTTACAGACTGAAAAGAGAAAGACTTATAAAATTGAATCTCACTGATCAGATTGATGTTCCATATCGAGCCAATGCAGTTGCAAGTCTCTTTGCATGGACTGGAGCACAAGCAATGTACCAAGGTAATTAAAAAGTTCTTTAAAATTATCAAATATCTGGACAGTTTAAGTCTGATATATCCTGGTTTGAGCTTGAGATTTTTCTCATTCCCATCCCAAAATCTCATGTTCTAGCTTTATTGGAAGTTAGCTGATAGTCTTCTGACTCTATTGGAAATGCTTCAAGCTTGTTACATTCTTCTTATACCAGAATGTTCAGAGCAGATTTGGGACATTCCTACTAAGATGAGAACAATCTGTTTCAAATTCAAAGTACAGTAGTACCTCTACTTAAGAACTTAATTCGTTCTGTGACCAGGTTCTAAGTAGAAACATTCTTAAGTAGAAGCAATTTTTCGCATAGGAATCAATATAAAAGCAAATAATGCATGCAAAACCATTAGGAAAGAAATAAAAGCTTGGAATTTGGATGGGAGGAGGAGGAGGAGGAAGAAGAGGAGAAGAACAGTCGCTATAAGACGCACCTTAGTTTTGGGGGAGTCTACGGAGAGGGGCGGTATACAAATCTAATTAATAATAATAATAATAATAATTTAAAAATCTACCTACCAGGTATTCATCTGGCTAGCGTCCTTAGTCAGGTCAGTTTCAGTAAATCATTTCAGTAAATCATTTTATCCCCTTGTTATGGCTGAAAATATTCAGAGGGAATAGCAATGAAAATACACCTGCAAAAGCTGGGGGGAAAAGTTAGGAATAGCAATGAAAAAATTCTGCAAGCCGGGAAGATCATTAGCATCTTGTTAGGGCTGGGGAAAAAAGCTAAAAAAAAGATACATTCAGAGTATAAGACCCACCCAAATTTTCAGCCTCTTTTAGAAGGGAAAAGGTATGTCTTATACTCCAAAAATGCATTAGTTGTTCTTTAATGGAAACATTTTGTCCATCCTTGTCAGTAATTAAACGTAAACATATCTGTACTTTTATTGATTTATGCTATCTATTGAAGACAATTCAACAAATCCTTACAGTTATCCCAGAAAATGCTAAATTCATTTACAAATTGAACTTTTAGAAAATGATGCCACTAAACACTTTAGTCTTCGCATTTGGAAATCTGTAAATGAATTTCTGAGCATTGTCATACGTGTTGGAGAAATATATTATGCTGATCTGTGACACATAACGACTGAAATCAGGAACATATCTTGAACCTTTACTTCTACCAATTTGGAAACTGGTTTCCAATTTTGCAGCTGTTTCTCCTTGAAGCAACAGTAATACTTTGTACTGTGTGGTCATCTTGCACTGCAGAATGACTTTGATCACTGCAACTTCAGAAAGCCATAACAAGCCTGCAGCTTGTTAAATACATTTTGTTTACTGGCACCTGCAGGTGGCAGCAGCTACGTGATCCAAGCAGAAATTTGGCTTTGATAAATTGTACTTGTATTCTTCAGTCATGTCCTTGTTAGCTTAAAACACTTTTTTAGCCATCCAGTCCAATATCAGTTGTAGTTAAAATGATGGAGACTCTACTCAAAAAGAGGATAAATCAGCACCTAAAAAACAATAACTTATTAGACCCAAATCAGCATGGCTTTACTGAAGGTAAATCATGTCAGACTAATCTCATTGATTTCTTTGACTATGTCACAAAGGTGTTGGATGAAGGTGGTGCCGTGGATATTGCCTACCTGGACTTCAGCAAAGCCTTTGATACGGTTCCACATAAAGAGCTGATAGATAAATTAGTGAAGATTGGACTTAATCCCTGGATAGTTCAATGGATTTGCAGCTGGCTGAAGCGTAGACATCAGAGAGTTATTGTTAATGGCGAGTATTCTGAGCAGAGTCAGGTTACAAGCGGTGTGCCACAAGGATCTGTTCTGGGTCCTATTCTTTTTAATATATTTGTGAGTGACATAGGGGAAGGTTTGGTAGGGAAGGTTTGCCTATTTGCCGATGACTCTAAAGTGTGCAATAGGGTTGATATTCCTGGAGGCGTCTGTAATATGGTAAATGATTTAGCTTTACTAGATAAATGGTCTAAGCAATGGAAACTGCAGTTTAATGTTTCCAAATGTAAAATAATGCACTTGGGGAAAAGGAATCCTCAATCTGAGTATTGTATTGGCAGTTCAGTGTTGGCAAATACTTCAAAAGAAAAGGATTTAGGGGTACCTGTAGTGATTTCTGACAGTCTCAAAATGGGTGAACAGTGCAGTCAGGCGGTAGGGAAAGCAAGTAGGATGCTTGGCTGCATAGCTAGAGGTATAACAAGCAGGAAGAGGGAGATTATGATCCCACTATATAGAATGCTGGTGAGACCACATTTGGAATACTGTGTTCAGTTCTGGAGACCTCACCTACAAAAAGATATTGACAAAATTGAACGGGTCCAAAGACGGGCTACAAGAATGGTGGAAGGTCTTAAGCATAAAACGTATCAGGAAAGACTTAATGAACTCAAATCTGTATAGTCTGGAGGACAGAAGGAAAAGGGGGGACATGATCTAAACATTTAAATATATTAAAGGGTTAAATAAGGTCCAGGAGGGAAGTGTTTTTAAAAGGAAAGTGAACACAAGAACAAGGGGACACAATCTGAAGTTAGTTGGGGGAAAGATCAAAAGCAACATGAGAAAATATTATTTTACTGAAAGAGTAGTAGATCCTTGGAACAAACTTCCAGCAGATGTGGTAGATAAATCCACAGTAACTGAATTTAAACATGCCTGGGATAAACATATATCCATCCTAAGATAAAATACAGAAAATAGTATAAGGGCAGACTAGATGGACCATGAGGTCTTTTTCTGCCGTCAGACTTCTATGTTTCTATGTTTCTAATATGCCAGAGACCTTAATTTGCAATGCTTTTGAAAATAATAATAATAATAATAATAATAATAATAATTATTATTATTATTATTATTATTATTATTATTATCATCATTATCATCATTATCATTATTATTATTTTGTTGGTAGGAAAATGTGTATGTTAAATTAGTTTTCTTTTTTCTCAGGATTCTGGAGTGAGGACGATGTGACTCGACCCTTTGTATCTCAGGCTGTGATTTTCGAAGGGAGATACTTTGCCTTTTTTTGTTACCAGCTAAACACCTTGGCTTTAACTGTTGAAGCTGACCAAAATAATCCAAGAAGGAACATTTGTTGGGGCACTGAAAGTAAGCCCTTGTATGAATCAGTAGAAAATAATGACGTGAAAGGTTTTAACGATGAAGTCCTAGCACAGCTTGTTAAATTTCTTCTAAACAAACCAAAGGAATTATGATAATCTGATTATTCTGAAAATACTGAAATAAAAGTGAATGCTTAAACACGTTAAAAGTGGAACTATAGTCTTATACTCTTATAAAAAACTGGGAAAAGTTGTACATGAGTGTTGCTGATGCTGTATAAATGAAATTGTAAGGACAATATCTTTGTGTGGTAAGTTGTTTTAGATGATTTTCTTTTCTACAGGTAAACACAAAATCACAATTGTTAAATATCCAAATAGGTTAATATTTCAATAATGTATTATTATTATGGTTCGTTGCACAGTGAGCCAGATATTTATACTGAATTAGATGTTTTTAGAATCCTTTCCAAGGTTCTGGCATGGGTATTACATAGAGGTAATCTACAGTTATATTCACAGCCAAAGGGATGGTGGAAACTTAATAATTATAGAATTATTAAGGTAGCATCTTAGAATATAGGCAGTTCCGAGAAGAGTGCTATTTTTTGTAACATTTAGGATGTTCAGCCCAGATAAATTCCACATTTTCAGATACTGAAGAAGTCTTTTAGGTACACCAAGGGCTCCAATCATTATAGGTCATAACAATGGATTTCTTTTTTCATAAGCATTCAATTTTGATCTTAGCAACCTCAATGAATCAGATGTTCTTATTTTCAATAAGTTATGTCAGGCGTGTTATAAAGAAGGATGCATAAGATCTGAATCCCATAAGATCTGAATCCCATAAGATCTGAATCCGCTTACTTTCTAAAACCTCTACTTGATGATCCCAGTATTTTTTAGTATATTCTAATCCAAACCTCTGGCAACGTTTCCAATGAATAATTCTGGCAACTCAGTCATGATGCTGCTTGTAGTGAATTTTTGAGATTTCACTGTTCAAATGGTCAGTTGTTTCATCCTTTCCACTATAAAAATGATATTTAATATTGGTTACATGTTAAATTTTTGCCTTCATGCCATTAGCAGCTTGCTGAGCTGCTAAAATAAAGCTTTCAGATTTTTTAAAGACTCCTGTGTTTGAGGGTATTTTATTAGCTTTTCTTTCCATAGCCTTCAAATATTGACTATGTATTAGCTTGTTCCTTCAATTAAGAAATCTGTTTTTGTTTTTTTCCCCATATTCAGCCTTTACTTTTGTTGCTTTCAATAATTTTATTTGATCAATTTCCTTCAGGATTCTTATGTTTCCTTAATATAGTCATTCAGTCACTGTTTTTCTTCTTCCATAATTTGTTTCACCTGGAGGACTCCTCTATCCCCTTTAGTTTGACAATATCACTTTTTGGTTTTAAATCATGGTTATTTATTATCATTCGTTTCCTTATCTTCCTATCCAACTATCCAACTTCTCAAATTGCATCTTATCTGGTCAACCATTCCTTCTGTCTATTGAATAACAGGGACTGATCAACTATTACCTGTTTTAATGATGCTTTCAATATAGAAGTCTGAAACATAGAAACATAGAAGTCTGATGGCAGAAAAAGACCTCCGGGTCCATCTAGTCTGCCCTTATACTATTTTCTGTATTTTATCTTAGGATGGATATATGTTTATCCCAGGCATGTTTAAATTCAGTTACTGTGGATTTATCTACAACGTCTGCTGGAAGTTTGTTCCAAGGATCTACTACTCTTTCAGTAAAATAATATTTTCTCATGTTGCTTTTGATCTTTCCCCCAACTAACTTCAGATTGTGTCCCCTTGTTCTTGTGTTCACTTTCCTTTTAAAAACACTTCCCTCCTGGACCTTGTTTAACCCTTTAATATATTTAAATGTTTCGATCATGTCCCCCCTTTTCCTTCTGTCCTCCAGACTATACAGATTGAGTTCATTAAGTCTTTCCTGATACGTTTTATGCTTAAGACCTTCCACCATTCTTGTAGCCCGTCTTTGGACCCGTTCAATTTTGTCAATATCTTTTTGTAGGTGAGGTCTCCAGAACTGAACACAGTATTCCAGTTTTGATTTAGTATTTAGTTTTGATTTCAAAATTTGACAAACTCTGTTAATATACTCCCTCCCCCTGCAGAGATTTGATTGTTTCCTTCCCACTCCACTTTCTTGCTATTACACATTTTCACAAGGCCCTGAAGACCTGGTTTTGCCAATGAACCTGGAAAGCCCAGAGTCAGATTGGAGCCCACCAAGTGGCTTATTTGATTCATTGTTGTCACCAGGAGGGGTGGAGATGGTTTATTGTTTTTTATTGTTTGTATATTGGGTTTTTTATTTTTGCAAGCCATCCAGAGTCACTGAAAGTGATTGGGCAGCCATTCACAAAATAAATAAATATTTGTTAGAGCTCTCTTTTTTGACTTAATTCTGTAATAAATTGGAAGCTTCTAAATTCAACTCGGAACTGAAAAAGCTTCTTGGATGAGAAGCAAAACGTATTCAAAGAAAAACCAGAAAGTCTAGATCCTTCTTGAAAAACCACCTTTGGGACAACCATGACATGGAAACTGAAAATCTCTATAGGGAGTGTGAAATCTTTTTAATCTGGGTGAAAGATCTGGTATGAAATTTGCATTATGGGTCTGGATGGGTGCTAACAGGCTCAAACTCAACCCCGACAAGATGGAGTGGCTTGGGTTCTGCCTCCCAAGGACACTTCCATCCGTCCGTCTATTACCCTGGGGGGGGGGACTGTTGACCCCCTCAAAGAAGGTCCGCACCTTGAGCGTCCTCCTCGACCGATATCTTTTGGCTGTGGCGAAGGGGGCATTTCTGGTAACCAATCAAAAATTGTACACTACACAGTGTTATTGCCCAGTATTGTTGTTTATTGCTAAGCATTAACCCTTCTTGTGAATTATATTGTCTGTGTCTGTTTCCCCAAGAAGAAAGTAAGTTTCTTATGTAAGTATTTGAAACAGATCCTTTAGAAAATCCATCAACCTTGCAGAATGTTTCAAAATTAAAACTTCTGAAACATTCAAGTCCTGGGATTTCCTGCCTGTGCTTTATTCCAGTCATTGAGCGATGGAACGAGTGCCGATACTTTTCTGCCTTCATGTCATAGAAATAGAAAATACTGGCACAGCAAGAATGCACCTGCAAGCCTCTCATGTATCAGGCATTTTTAATAAATAAACAGTAAGAAAATGTTCTCATGTGGTAACCTCATTTTCCCCAGAGATGGTTTGACTAAGCAATATTTCCTTGTTCTGATTTTTATTAAAAGCTCGTTAATTTTAAAAGCGGAGTCCAGGTTGAATCTTCTAGTACTTTCTGTTAATTTTAATATTTTAAAATTGGTGGGGCCGAAGGGAAGAGCCTTCTTTGTGGGGGTCCCAGCTCTCTGGAATCAGTTCCCCCCAGAGATTCGTACTACCCTCATCGCCTTTCATAAGAATCTTAAGACTCACTTATGTTGCCAGGCTTGGGGAAATTAGATCTAGACCCCCTGACCAATAAATGTGATGTATGGCTGCGATTCGAATTTGTTTGATTTTTAATATATTGGGTTTTTTTAGCTTATGTAGTTTTTAATTAATTAGATTTGTCTTTGTATTCACTGTTTTATGTTGTTTGCTGTGAGCTGTTTCGAGTCTTCGGAGACGGGAGGCAAACAAATCTAAATAATAATAATAATAATAATAATAATAATAATAATAATAATAATAATAATAATAATAATAATAATGAAAGAAAGAAAAGAAAGTATAGATCACCGACATCACAATCCCAGGGGACAGCAGAATTGAGAAGCAGCTAGAGAAATTAGTGAAATACGAAGATCTAAAAATCGAGCTGCAACGACTCTGGCATAAGCCCGTGAAAGTGGTCCCAGTGTACTTGGCACGCTGGGCGCAGTGCCAAAGGATTTCAGCGGACATTTGAAAACCATCGGAATTGACAAAATCTCCATCTGTCAATTGCAAAAGGCCGCTTTACTGGGATCGGCAAACATAATTCGCCGCTACATCATGCAGTCCTAGGTGCTTGGGAAGTGCCTGACTGGTGATGAAATACGAAATCCAGCATAGTGATCTCGTTTTCTGTGTTGTATTGACATAATAATAATAATAATAATAATAATAATAATAATAATAATAATAATAATTTTAAAAAAAAAATTTTTTTAAACGGCAATTCTGGCATGATCCCGAAACAGCTCTTCAATTCTTCCTTTCAGCGTGCCATCCTTTATGCTAATCCTCCATTTGCTATGCTATATTTTGCCCAGATAGATTGGATTAAAATATTGGGAAGATGAGCAGGAATGGAAAACACTGTAGATGTCAAGAAAAAAAAAAATCCTTGCCAGTTATAAATCCCTTCCTCCCCAATTCAGTAGTGGTGAGACTGCTAAGACTGTAAATATGATATGAGGATGTGATTTTGGTTTTAATATCTGATAATTAGAAATAAACTAACACAGAAGGATATTTGGAGAGGTGTGGCATATAAATCCAATAAATAAATAAATATTGTTTATTTAGTATGGCGTTACATACTAAACACTTTCTTAATTTAAATGGGAGATGGGACTATGTAATAAATTTGGATTGCCCACATAACATGAAAATTAATTCTGAATTTCAAATCCATTAAGCAAATTGCCTGGAAAAGAGAACAATTTTTAAAATAAATTTATATGCACATTTTTATTGATTCATTCATACAGTATTATTTACATTTACATTTTTTAACTGATGGTAAATGAGAACATTGATAACAGAAAATGAATATACTGAAAATAAAACATGCGTTAAAAACAAGAAAGAACTTTCAATTCTCTTTCTTTCAATTTTCAAGCTTGACAACTTTAAGAACTCCCAGAATTATCCAGCCTGGCTGCTAGGTGGAGAATTCTGGGAGTTGACATTCTCACCTTAAAGTTGCCAAGTTTGAGTTAATCTGTGGTAAAGTTAGTAAATTTGTATTCTGAACTTTGCTTAGTTTCAGAGCTATCTAGTTTTAATATATTAACTTTGTATTTTTATACTTTATGATTCAAGCAATGTTCTTTCTGTTCTGCAATTATTTTAAGAGTATGTATCTCCCCCCCAAGAAGGAAGAGAATACAGTAGTCCCTCGCTATACCGCGCTTCACCTACTGCGGCTTCACTTCATCGCGGGTTTCTGAGGAAGTCGATCGGCAGATTTAAACAGCCCGCCGAACTCGATCGGCAGGTTTTTCAAAAAAAAAAAAATCTAAAATTGTAAATACTGTATTTAAATACTGTATCTAAAATAAATACTGTGTGGGAAGGGTTTATAAACACTTAAAACAATGAAAACTTACCAAACAATTACAATATAAATACTTAAATAAGTACTATCAGTCGATAAATTCCCCATCGCGGATTTCACCTATCGCGGCCAGGTCTGGAATGTAACACCAGCGACAGGTAGGGACTACTGTATCTGCAGTTCAAAGTTGAACTGTTGAGTCTTTGGTGCTCTGTAAGCTTGATTGTTTGTCTGCAGATGTGTCATTAGTATCATCTATTTATAACATTATTGGTACTATTCAATAATTGGTACTATTCAATAACTATTGTTAATATTACATCTTTTACTTTATTTTATAAAAAGAATTGTCTATATGTAATTCTTTGGAATTTTCGGACGGGCAGCATACAAATCTAATACATAAAATAAATAAATTTACAGGAGGGCAGAGGAAGGACTGATGAAGGGAAAAAAGGCATATACTGTATTTTATCTGTATCTGCAGACATTTTTGGGCACAATGGGACTACTTTAATTTTTTTCTACTTCTTCCCTCTGATAAAGGAACATAGTTCTAAGGAACTGAAAGCTTGTTCATTTTTTAAAATGATTTTATCGTTGAGTCTCATGATGGTATTGGCCAGTTTAGATTTTTGAATTGTAAATAAACACGTCTTTTTTCTTCATCTGGAATGTTGTTGTTTTTTTTTTCATTGCACAGTAAATCATTAGGGACCTTTTAAAAATGAATCAGTTGGCTTATTTTACTGTCTGCTGACAGACTTTTCATCTCTTTTGCATAAATATCAGTTTTCTGTTTTTGCTGTTTTCTACTTTATACAGTATTCCTAATTAGGTTGTAATGCATTTTATTCACAGGTTTTCCTGTTTGTTTTTATTTGTTCCATTTTACCTCACCTTGATAATTGGTTAGAACTACAACTCATTAACTTGCAAAGAAATTAAATGTTGGCACTATCTTTCTCTCTCTCCATAGCATTATAATGTTAATTTGCAACAAAAGGTATCAAAGTCAACTTTGAGGAAGTTGGCTTTAACATAATAATTTACTCACTATGAAATAAATGTCTGATTTTTATTTTTCCATTAGAAATGGGTGGGAAATGACAAGGATTAATTAGAAGATTTAAACTTTGATTCTATACTGTAGACATAGAGTCTCCTTATAGAATAATTTTATTTTTCTTGCCTTATTTGAATTTCCAGGTTTTGCTAGTATTTTTATACAATCAACAGCAGAAGTAGTAGTAATATCAGTGAACAAATATAATTGTAGTGTAGATTCAGGGTCAAAACATTCATGAGCCATATTTTCTTACCCCATAATTAGGCTAAGGGACTCAATATGAGTTGCATTTTGTTGTGAAATTGTAGGCACTGCAATTTCAAAGAGCAGTTCAATTATTTAGTCTTGAGCTGCTTTCAAGCTGCCTTTTGAAACAGAGATTCTCAATTGCTCACCAAGGGATATGCAATCCTTGGAGGGCAGAGGATCCCATTTAATTTTGAGTGCCGGCATCAGCCTTCCCAGGTAAACCAGACATGAAACACGACCAGATGAGCTAATTGTACTTTATTGTCATTCCCCTACACTATTACATTAGAGTCCCACATACAGCGATGGGCTATGAGCCGGAACGCTAAATTGCACTCACCGCCGTGGCTCGTAAGTTCTTGCGGGACCAGCGCGATTTTGCTGCTGTACCTGTGGAGGTAGCAAAATTGCACCCGTATTTTGGTGAGGTTTTACCTGTGGTTCCGTGCGCAATTTTGCTACCTCCACAAGTGCAGCAGCAAAATTGCGCTGGTCCCGCAAGAACTTATGAGCCACGGTGGCAAGCGTAATTTGTCATTCTGGCTCGTAGCCCACTGCTGCTCACATATTACATTAGTGTCCCACACACTATTATATCAAGCCACTGGTACAATAAAAATATCCATAGGTCTATAGTAGAAAAATTGCCTATTCCCCACTCCCCCGCTCTCTTTTCAAACTTGAGAAGGTCTTCTACTACTTAGTATCTGGGTTCCAAGTAATACATCCATAGCAGGAAAACTCCAAGGCAGGTAGATTCCTCAAAGAATAGTTTTCTTGAATACCAACCCTGAAGATTCCTGTGGTTTTCACCTAACTAAAAGTAAATGTTTTCCCCCTTTCCCAAACAATCAGTCATATGGTCCAATCACAGTGCCGTCCAGTTGCCTGGTAACTTCACTCCTCTCTCTGGCCACCTGTGAGAATAAAAATAATTTTTATTTTACCAGATTCTTGAGTTTTTACTACCATAAAGTAACATGCTTCTCTTCTTACAATGGCTTCAGAGGTAATGTTTGTTGAGGCATACCAGTGATGTTATTTGTACCACTGTAGAATCTCTTTCAGCATTTAAAAATAGCTATTTGAAGGGTTGGTCCCAAAAGTGATATAAAGCAAAAAAGTTGGCCCCAAAAAAATCTATTTCCCTCTCTCTCTCCCTACCTCTTTCTTACTCTCTTCATCCCTTCCTCTGTCTTTTTCTCTCTCTTTCTCTTCCTTCCCTCCCCCTCTCACTTTCTCTCTTCCTTCCTCTCCTTTTTTCTCTCTCTTTTCCTTACTCCCTTTCTTTCTTTCTCCCCCTCTCACTTTTTTCTCTCTCTCTCTTGCTCTCTCTCTTTCTCTCTCTTATACACCACACTGCCGCCTCCCCCGTTGCAGCTCTAAGGTGGCAGGAAGGGCTCGGGCCTGAGGTGAGCCTGCGCGGGCAGGGGGGGTGAGCAGCTCTGGTGGGCGTGAGGCAGCGGGGTGGGCAGCGAAATTGGCGCCACCAAGCAGAGGTCAAACTAGGAGCTGGAAGGTTCCGGCAGCAGCGGCACCAGGCAGTAGCCGTGGGGTGGTGGCGGGGCGTTCGGCTACGATTTGGAGCTCAAGGGCAAAGGCACTGATGTCAGCAGCTGGACACCATACATGCTGGCGCTGTGCTGGGCATGGGTGCGGGGCCGGCACCGGCCCACTGGATGAGCAGGGATGGAGGTTAGGCAGCTGGCAAACCCCAAAGCTCAACTGCTGCCACCGCTAGGGAAGCTCCAGCTGCAGGAGAGGCCGCCTCCAAAGCTGAAGGGTGGAAGGTCAGCGCCTCACTGGAAGGGCTGTGCACGTGTTTGGCTCCAAACTTTTTGCAAACTTTGCCAGGCTTCGGGATGGGGTGTGGGGGGAGAAACCAGCTCCAAAATTGGGACATTTTTGAACCGCCATGGGACGCAGGAAAAATCATTCAAAAGCAGGACTGTCCCGCTAAAGGCGGAATGTCTGGTCACCTTAATTTAGATACACCATCTTGGTGCTACTGGTGAAAAGCCAGTACTAAAAATAATAATAATAATAATAATAATAATAATAATAATAATAATAATAATAATATTATTATTATTATTATTATTATTATTATTATTATTAATTAGATTTGTATGCCGACCCTCCCTGCAGACTCTGCAGACTAAAGTTCCCAGGCTTTTCACCACAACATAAATTTCAGTTTCTCAAGTTTCCAAAACAACTGTCACATTGTTTAACCAAGATGGGAGCTGGTTGTTTGGTGCCAAAATAGATATTGTTTGAAACCAAAACATCATCCCAGGTCATACGTTCATTTTTATCATTTAAAAAAATCTGCCCAATGAAAACAATTATACTTTATCCTATCTTGACATGTCCTCCTTATTTCATTCCATGTCTTAACATAATTGTTCTGAAGCAACATACAATTCATAACCGCTGGGTGAGATCATCCAAGGGCATGGGGTGAGGTATCATCAATATGCCGATGATACCCAGTTGTACATCTCCACCCCATGTCCAGTCAACGAAGCAGTGGAAGTGATGTGCCGGTGCCTGGAGGCTGTTGGGGCCTGGATGGGTGTCAACAAACTCAAACTCAACCCAGACAAGACGGATTGTCTGTGGGTTTTGCCTCCCAAGGACAATTCTATCTGTCTGTCCATTACCCTGGGGGGGGGATTATTGACCCCCTCAGAGAGGGTCCGCAACTTGGGCGTCCTCCTCGATCCACAGCTCCCATTAGAAAAACACCTTTCAGCTGTGGCGAGGGGGGCGTTTGCCCAGGTTCGCCTGGTGCGCCAGTTGCGGCCCTATTTGGACCGGGAGTCATTGCTCACAGTCACTCATGCCCTCATCACCTCAAGGCTCGACTACTGTAACGCTCTCTACATGGGGCTACCTTTGAAAAGTGTTCGGAAACTTCAGATCGTGCAGAATGCAGCTACGAGAGCAATTATGGGCTTCTCCAAGTATGCCCATATCACTCCAACACTCCGCAGTCTGCATTGGCTGCCGATCAGTTTCCAGTCACAGTTCAAAGTGTTGGTTATCACCTATAAAGCCCTTCATGGCACCGGACCAGAATATCTTCGGGACCGCCTCCTGCCGCACGAATCCCAGCGACCGGTTTGGTCCCACAGAGTTGGCCTTCTCCGGGTCCCGTCGACTAAACAATGTTGTCTGGCGGGACCGAGGGGAAGAGCCTTCTCTGTGGGGGCCCCGACCCTCTGGAACCAGCTCCCCCCTGAGATTAGGATTGCCCCCACCCTCCCTGCCTTTCGTAAACTCCTTAAGACCCACCTTTGCCGTCAGGCATGGGGGAACTAAAACACCTCCCCCTTGCCCATGTTGTTTTGTTGATTGATTGACTGTGTGCCTGTTTTTTTTATATATATATACTGTTTTTATGAGATTATTAATTTTAAATTGTAACTAGATAGGTGGGCATTGGATTTGGTATTATGTACTGTACTGTTTTTTATTATTGTTGTGAGCCGCCCCGAGTTTGCGGAGAGGGGCGGCATATAAATCCAATAAACCTAAACCTAAACCATAATATGCAAATATTTCAGTTTCCATCTTTATTTAATATTTCCTTTTCCATTAATATAGAACATTTCCTTGCTTGGACATAAGCCAAAAAGCTGGCATTTTCTAGAGTTCAAAATCTGAACTTGGGAATGTCATTGTGATGTTTAATGTGGAATGCTTCAAACATCAAGTTTACCATTTTGATGCTTATGGAAAATTGCAAAATCCCACCTTGCCCATAATTTTCAGAATATAGTCTGGAGGACAGAAGGAAAAGGGGGGACATGATCGAAACATTTAAATATATTAAAGGGTTAAATAAGGTCCAGGAGGGAAGTGTTTTTAATAGGAAAGTGAACACAAGAACAAGGGGACACAATCTGAGGTTAGTTGGGGGAAAGATCAAAAGCAACATGAGAAAATATTATTTTACTGAAAGAGTAGTAGATCCTTGGAACAAACTTCCAGCAGACGTGGTAGATAAATCCACAGTAACTGAATTTAAACATGCCTGGGATAAACATATATCCATCCTAAGATAAAATACAGAAAATAGTATAAGGGCAGACTAGATGGACCATGGGGTCTTTTTCTGCCGTCAGACTTCTATGTTTCTATGTTTCTATGTAATATACGGCCCTGTAGGAATTTGCAAAGTGCAAGGCTCACTACAACGAATAGATTGTTTTGTCATAGACGTACATGGAAATAGTTGGATCCATATTTACAATGAATTGATTACCTTCAAATGCATTTGCTGTATAAGCCATCACTGGTTGTGTTCATTCTAGACTATTTTCAAAAAACCTACTGGCTGCCAATCGGTTTCCGGTCACAATTCAAAGTGTTGGTAATGACCTTTAAAGCCCTACATGGCATTGGGCCAGAATACATCTGGAACCGCCTTCTACCGCACGAATCCCAGCGGCCGATAAGGTCCCACAGAGTTGGCCTTCTCCGGGTCCCGTCGATCAAACAATGTCGTTTGGCGGGCCCCAGGGGAAGAGCCTTCTCTGTGGCGGCCCCGGCCCTCTGGAATCAACTCCCCCCAGAGATTAGAATGGCCCCCACCCTCCTTGTCTTTCGCAAATTACTCAAGAGCCACCTTTGTTGCCAGGTATGGGGGAGTTAGGATATTCCTTCCCCAGGCCATTACAAGTTATGTATGGTATGTTTGTGTGTATGTTTGGTTTTTATAATAAGGATTTTTAGTTGTTTTATTAAATTGGATTGTTACATGTTGTTAGCCACCCCAAGTCTGCGGAGAGGGGGCGGCATACAAATCCAATAAATAATAATAATAATTAAGTGTTAACACAAAGCAGAATCTCAATCACCATCTCATTGTTTTCCACTCTAAATGGAACAAACGGAATTTAGAAAGCAGAAAATGGGCCTAAAATTTGACCTGTTGAAGGTTAAAAATTATGGACAAATTAACATTTTATTCAAAAGTGAGTCCCACGGTATATGGACACTGTCTCAAGGCACTTAAAAATCTTTGTTTATTCATGGTCACCACAGTCTTGCTGAAGACCATCAAAGCTACCCTTCTACTTTTCTTGTCCTTGGACTATATCATCGACAATGTATTATTGCATTATTAAGCAGCAGATTCAGTTCCTCAACACAAGTCTTTTTAACCTCCTGAAACATTACCAAGCATATTGAGTTACAGGCTGAGCTACTGGAGTAAGTATTATATACTGCCCTTACTAACACTCTGAATGCAATCATGCTGAATAAATAAGACCTCACCTTTTCCCAACCTGGAAACTTCTATTTTATTGTGCTGTAGCGATCATAAATTGTAGGTGGCATGATTAAAGATCGTAAAAACTGGAATTCATAATAATTACCAGCTTGGGTAAAGCAGAAATAATATGGCACAAATTTGGATGGCTGAAGTGTGTCACATAAAATAATTTCACTGTCTTCCTGAAAGACATTAAACATAAACATAAATTCATAAAATAGCAATCATTGTTAAATATGGCTAATTCTCTCAGGAGCAGTTCAATAAATAATTCCTTCCAAATCGGCTTCTATCCAAACCTTGCAGAAGGTACTGGATTCCATCCCTGTTAATTTCACAACACCCTGTGAAATGTTTATTTTTAAAAACCTGGAGATATTCCACTAGACTTAAGTAAACCATATGGAATTGAATGGATCAATTTACTATTATGGGGAAAAGCTTAAAATGTATTCCCATGTGTACAAAGGCCATGGCTCTCTCTCTCAAATAGGGGGTCTATATTTAGAAAGTTCACCAGAAACATTCTAGATATTCCAGCTTTATTCCGACTGCTAAATTAAAATTATCCTGTTCTTCTGGGCACCAAAGACAAATTCCTTGTGTGTCCAATCACACTTGACCAGTAAAGAATTCTATTCTGTTCAGTTCTATTCTATTCTATTCTATTCTATTCTACTCTACTCTACTCTACTCTATTCTAAAGAAAATATATTTCCAATAACCTGTTTTCTGTTTTATTATATATAGATTCATGTGAATGTGGAGAGAGGGCAAGACTATGGAGAAAGAACTTCATGTAGTATATATGAACTTGCCTTGCCTATTTACTAAGGCACCCAGGAATGCACCTCTGGCCATTTCAGAGGTAGTTGCCAACATATAATAAATCAGAACAATAAATCATGTATTGGTGGCACAGTTTGCTCCTCAGGCAGTAATCCTACACAATTTTTCAACTGGGAAATTGTGGAAGGTCAGTATAATATATATACTTGCACGCTTACTTGAGGAAGACATTTTAACGTGGTTTTGTTTACAAGAGCTTAATTATTTATGACAGCCTTCCTCAGGTGCCCTCCAGATATGTTTAAAATACTAATTGCTCCAAGACAACAGGGCCAGGAGTCATTTCAGGTCAAAATGATGGAAGGTGTAGTCCAACAAATGTAGAAGATACCCAGTAGGAGAAAGGTGGCTTTTAATCCTGCTTTTTAAATTGTTATCTATGGCTATTCTGATTTAAATGAGACTTTCAACACGTGTATTTGCAACAATGTTTTCTTAAAACTGGATGTTCAACAGTTTTTGAATCCAACCATTCATGCTGTTCTGTCGAGCTCTCTGGTAGAATCCTCCCAAAAATGCACAGATACTATTTCAGACACACACACGTTTGAAAATTCAAAACAATGTTCTTTATACCAAAAATGCAAATAAACAGAGCACTCTTTTCGTATAGCAAAGAGCACTTGTCTCCAAACAAATTGGTAATGTGTACAAGTCCCTTATCAGTTCTGTGATACTTAGATTGCAGCTATGAGGCAATTCACAGTCCTTCTTCTTTCACCAAGTGAAACACACTTTGCTCTGGGTTAGTTTCAAAACGGGGAAAAATCAGCACAAAGATCAAAGTCAGTAAAGCAGTCACGAAACACAACGATCAGATAATCCTCCACAATGGCCAAACCCACAGGCTGCTATTTATAGCAGCCTCACTAATTACCACAGCCCCACCCAACCACAGGTGGCCTCATTTTCTTTGATAATAATCTCTCAGTTGTTATTGCCTATGCATTGCTCTCCGCATGCGTGGCTGTATCATTAACTCTTGTTCTGAATCCAAGGAGGAGCTAGATAATTGATCTCCTTATGAGCTGTCTGCCACACTCTCCTCCTACCTGTCACTCATGTCTTCTTGGTCAGAGGAGCCTTCATCAGCAGATTCCACCGGGGGCAAAACAGGCCTGCAGCATGTGGATGTCTCCCCCACATCCACAGTCCTTGGGGCAGGAGCTGGGCCAGAGCTAATCACAACACATGAGGTTCCATGTATCCAGGGGTGTCAAACTATCAGCGCACGGGGCGGATGCATCATGCACAGGCCACACCCACCCCAGCTCTGCGAATGGGGAAAAGATTGTGATACGCCACGTGACAGCAACGTGCCGTGGCAAGTTTGACACCCATGGTGTATCCCATTCAATAGTTACCGCATTTATTTCTTTCAAAACCAGCTGGATAAGGAATGATCCCAACTTTGTAAAAGAAAATGCATGGGCTCATCTAACACATGACAGAAATAGGATTCCTTGTTCTTTAAGCAAAGTGACAGAGTCTGGGGATATCCCCAAAACATATTCTTAGTAAGACTCTGTAATGCAAATATGGCCTGACAATAAATAACAGCAAAGGCTTGGATATCCTAGCTCAGAAGCCTATCACGGCGATGGCACCATTGTTTTGAAATAGTACCTGTACTTTCTTTGTCATTTGCAAATAGCTGGAAGCAGTAGCTGGAATGAAATGCAAGGATAACAAAGGGATTTTGGCTTTCTGCATACAGCCCCTATAATTAGAGAAGAGAAAGGAGGAAAAAAAGCAACAACAATTCCGCCAACACCGCTGCCATGGAGTAATTTAAGAAAACATGAATTACCAGCAAAAAGGATTGCTTTAAATTTAATTGCAATGAGTATAAAAGTATTGTCATGTCCAAAATGATTTGAAGCCTGCCTGCCTGCCTTAGTAACTCACTTGATACCAGAAGTGCAACCTTTGGGATGATATTTCTGTTGGTTCTGCAGAACCATCCAAAATATTGAAATAAAAGCTTGCATTCCCTCCACTGTTTTTTCCACCTAGGTGTATAGAGAAAGCTACATATAGTGCCTGGTTCACACATTCTGTTAAGCCATGAATTGTGATTTATAAATCGCTTGGTTGGATTTGCAAAATATGTGAAGCAAAAACCAAACAAGCCACATGAATAATCAGTATGTTGGTGATGTTCCTTCTTTTCTTCACAAAGAGTATGAAAATGATTTTGTATTTATGCAAAAGTAAATAGCCACTTTCATTTGTATATCCAGGTGGACCTCACTTTGATAATATTTAAAAAGACTTTGAAAACCTGTTTAGGTTAAAGTGACGATCCCTTATTAAAAAAAATTAATATACCGAATATGTTCTGTCTAGTTCATTTATTCATTCCTTTTGTGTTGTTTTGTTTTAATATTTTTACTCTTTTTAATATTGTATGCTGCCCAGAATCTTTATTAAGATGGATATTAACTTGACAAATAAAGCATACAAATATAGATTAAAATGGATTTGCCCCCAAAACAGAGATACATTTGCAATTAAGTAGCTCCTGTTTTGCATGTTTACATTTTACCCAATAAACTGTTTCCAATAAACTGAATTAATAGGGATTAATATATACCTACTTGATGTATATATTGTATAAATGTATATGTATAATACAAATGTGTATAAATGACAACTGTGCAGTAATAATAATAATAATAATAATAATAATAATAATAATAATAATAATAATTTATTAAATTTGTATGCCGCCCCTCTCCAAGGACTCTTATTTAAACTTGTTTGGTCTTTTCAACTCATTCCTTTGTTTCCCTATGTATTTTGTTATAATATCCATTTTTCTTGCACAGTCAGCTCTAGTTAAGGGCACTATGAAATATTATGTCAGCTTTTTTATTATTATTATCAGACAGTTGCATTTTCACATTTTAATGACAACCGTCAGACTTTAACACTGAGTCACACAAAATGCACTGAAGAACAATGTGGAGGTTAACGGAGTTCTATGAAACACAATAGTATAAGCTGTAGAACAGGAATGTTTGCAGAGTATGGTCAAAAAAAAAAGTCAAGGTGGTGGCTTGATAATGGGATTGATGATCTGCTGTGTGTGTGTCCCAAAGAAGAACCCCTTTAAACAATTATATTTATTTATTTATTGGATTTGTATGCCGCCCCTCTCAGTAGACTCGGGGCGGCTAACAATAATAAAAACAGCATGTAAATCCAATAGTACAACAACTAAAAAACCCTTATTTTAAAACCAATCATACCTACAAGCAAACATACCATGCATAAATTGTAAAGGCCTAGGGGGAAAGAGTATCTCAGTTCCCCCATGCCTGATAGCAGAGGTGGGTTTTAAGGAGCTTACGAAAGGTGAGGAGGGTGGGGGCAATTCTAATCTCCAGGGGGAGTTGGTTCCAGAGGGCTGGGGCCGCCACAGAGAAGGCTCTTCCCCTGGGCCCCGCCAAACAACTTTGTTTAGTTGATGGGACCCGGAGAAGGCCCACTCTGTGGGACCTAATTGGTCGCTCGGATTCGTGCAGCAGAAGGCGGTCCCTGAGATAATCTGGTCCGGTGCCATGGAGGGCTTTATAGGTCATAACCGACATATAAATTTGTTGTGGCTGCTAATGTCTAAAGCAGTATTTCTCATCCCCAGCAAATTTAATTTGTATATTAAATTTGTATATTAAAAGGGTTAAATAAGGTCCAGGAGGGAAGTGTTTTTAATAGGAAAGTGAACACAAGAACAAGGGGACACAATCTGAAGTTAGTTGGGGGAAAGATCAAAAGCAACATGAGAAAATATTATTTTACTGAAAGAGTAGTAGATCCTTGGAACAAACTTCCAGCAGACGTGGTAGATAAATCCACAGTAACTGAAATTAAACATGCCTGGGATAAACATATATCCATCCTAAGATAAAATACAGAAAATAGGATAAGGGCAGACTAGATGGACCAGTCTGCCGTCAGACTTCTATGTTTCTATGTTTCTATATACCTCAAATCTCAGAATTGTTGAATGGGGAATTCTGGGACTTGAAGTCCACACAATTTAAAGTTCAGAAGCATTGTTCTAGAGCAGTGTTTCTCATCCTTGGCCGCTGGAAGATGTGTGAACTTCAACTCCCAGAATTCTGGGAGTTGAAGTCCACACATCTTCCAGCGGCCAAGGTTCAGAAACACTGCTCTAGAGTTTTATTTCTTACAAACATCCCTGCAATCACCACCAGATTCTTAATCAAGAATAGAATTTAGGTAAAGGTGACCAGACGTCCCGCTTTTGGCAGTCCTGATTTTTAATAATTTGTCCCGTGTCCCGCAACGTTCTAAAAAAGTCCTGATTTTTACAAGCTAGAGAACAGCGGGAGAACAGCATTGTGGGCCTTCTGCTCCATGAGGTGGGAACGGGAGCAAGACGACATGGCTGGAAATGAAACCCAAGTAACTGGGAAAACGAGGGCGGAGAGCGAGAGCAAGCGAATCCCGAGGCAGAGCAAACTCAGAAGGAGCCCATCCTTCCTTTTTTCTGACATAGAAGAGGAGATGCTTTGGCAAAGTCTGCGCGCAACTCCCTGCCCTCCGTCCAAAAGCTCCCAGGTGCAGCTTCCTCCCATTCCCGCCATTTGGAAGTCGAGAGCCTGCGCAAAACCACCACCAGGGGAAGAGAGAAGTGGATGGCTCCCTTCCTCGGCTTCTTCCCGCCCCTTCCCTTTTTTCCCCTGGGTTGACCCCAAGTGCAGGACTGTCGAGGAGGAAGGCAGACTTGGAAGGGGCTTCTGAAGGGTGGGGCTGGCGGTCTCTCTCGCCTTCTCCTCACCCTGCCCTGAAAAGGGCTGAAAAGGGTTAACAACAGACAGCTGACTACCTTGGGCCCCACAGGCTTTGCCATAAACATCTGGAGGAGAGCCCTCGGCCATGTGGGCAGATGGAAGGAGAGAGCACAGAGAAGTTTAGGTTGGTATTTTTCACCCTCTGTGTGTCTTTGTGTATTGTGCAAGCAGAAGCAAATAAGCACTAACTCAGCGGTGGTGAGTTTGTTTTTTCAAAACTTAAACGATTTGTTGTATCTGCATAGAAGTTAGAACTACACCCTCCCCCATCAATGGTGTCCCGCTTTAGTAATGTTAAAATTTGGTCACCTTAATTTAGGTAGACTCTTGCTATTAAAACACTAGGCAATGCTGCAGTTGCAGATGCTTGTTTTATTTATTTATTTATTTATTTATTTATTTATTTATTTTAATTCTTTATTTATTTATTTATTTATTTTAATTATTTATTTATTTATTTATTTATTTATTATTTATTTGATTCAACTTCTATGCTGCCTGGGACTCAGGGCGGCTTACAACAATGCAAATATAGTACAATAATAAAAATAAGTCAAATGTTTATTTATTTATTTATTTATTTATTTATTTATTTATTTATTTATTTATTTATTTATTTATTTATTTATTTATTTATTTATTTATTTATTTATTTATTTATTTATTTATTTATTTATTTGATTCAACTTCTATGCTGCCTGGGACTCAGGGCGGCTTACAACAATGCAAATATAGTACAATAATAAAAATAAGTCAAATGTCAATAATAAACTATAATAACTCCATTATAAAATCCATAAATTAAAACTATAAACCTTGTTATAAATGATAAATCAAGTGTATCAAATAATCTGCATACGATTCAAACACAACTTGGCTGTGCCATATGTTAGGATTCACAGCCCCCAGGCTTGCTGGCAGAGCCAGGTCTTCAAGGCCTTACAGAAGGCCAGTAGGGTGGAAGCAGTATGGACATCGGGGGGGGGGGAGTTGGTTCCATAGAGCCGGGGTAGCCACAGAGAAGGCCCTCCCCCATGGTCCTGCCAACCTACATTGCTTAGTCAATGGGACCCGGAGGAGGCCAATTCTGTGCAATCTTATTGTCTCTGAGAGGTATGTGGCAGGAGACAATCCTGTAATAGTCAGGCCCTAAGTCATGTAGGGCTTTATAGGTGATAACCTGGGGTGGGCTGCTGCCCAGCCAGGGGTGGGCTGCAGTGGGATAGCGAAAATGGAACTCCACCTTAAAGCACCCAATTTGCACTGAAAGATGAAAGAAAATGCAGGGCATCCTGCATAAGCCATGCCCACAATGTGGTAGTAAAAATTTTGGTAGCCCTTCACTGGTGATAACCAACACCTTGACTTGCCTCCCACTGCCACTGCTACCAGTTCTTCCAAACCGGGGTGAACAGGTAGCAACCCACCACTGCTGCTGATCTCAAAATAGAATTAGCTTTGTAAAGTATAGTATTGATAGGATAGTATATAATGTGCTATATCAGTGTTTCCCAACCTTGGCAAGTTGAAGATAATTGGACTTCAACTCCCAGAATTCCCCAGCCAGCGAATGCTGGCTAGGGAATTCTGGGAGTTGAAGTCCAGATATCTGCAAGTTGCCAAGGTTGGGAAACACTGTGCTATATGTTTCTTTTACATCTCTAACTGCTCTGTCCTGTTTCGATTCTAGTCCCTTTAATCCTCTCCAAGAAGGATCTAATTTTATTCATTTTCCAGACAGTGGTTAGGAATAAAGAATAAAACAAAAGTGAAAAGGAATCAATACAGATAGAATATATAGGCAGCTCAATCTGCCCATTTAAAGACCTGTATACTATCTCTGCTTAAATTGGGGCAAGCAATTTCTTGGGTAAAAATCAAGAAAGACTTCAAACTTCTTTCAGATTTTTTATCCCTCCCAGACAGTTGAGGACATAAACTTTTTTTGTGTTTCTTTTCCCCCCCCTTCCTTTCAATCAACATAAGAACAAAAGTGAAGGACATGCTCAAGTTAAAACTAATCAAGTCTTCTATCAGTTCAGAGACTTTTCTGCTGGCAATGATGAAAGAGCCTATGATTTGGTCGACTATAGACAATTGAACTTGATGACTGTACCTGATGTCTCTCTTACGCCTGAAACGGCAGCTTAATTGAATTTCTGGAAGGGAAGCTGCCAATATCATTTCTACTTTAGACTTGTGTGAGGGGATCTGGCAGTGGGAGATGGATCCCAAAAGCAGCTTTTGACCCTCCAGATGGACTTTAGGAAAGTGTCGTTGTTCTCATGAATGAAGGCAAATATACTGTATATAAAAGTGACATTCTTCTTTTCTGATTATGCAATTCACCAACTTCCTTTCAGAGATGAATGAGTAATTTATTATAGGGAATGAGCATATTATAGGGATTGCTTGCTCCTTTTTATTTTCAGTAATGGCATTGCAGGCCATGTACATTTGGAAAAAGTGTAGGAAGGAGCATGGTTTCCAGTGAAAGCAATTTTTTAAATGCATCTCTAGAAAGTTAAAGGAGGAGAGAGAAACGTGATTTCTACAATGAATCAAATATAGACTGGACAAATACAGACTCCAAGTATTTGTTTCCAAGTTATTTCATCTTTGTTGAAATAAATTGTTGGGGTTGTTGAACTGTTACGTTTCTCCCTCTTTCTTTTCAATAGAGTTACATGCTGTCTCAGGAGTTGTTTTTTTAATTTTATTTTGGTGAACTGCATGTATTTGATTATTTTCTTATTTCTGATCTGTTCACTTGGATATCCATATCCAAACGATTTATTTTTCTCTACTGCCTTAACATAGCATGGATTCAGGTCTTTGATATTCACTCCCTACATATGAGCAAACTGTAAGTCAAACTAGCATAGCCCTAGCAGATGAATCATTGTATTTAGCAGGGGGTTCCTCAGGAAGGTAGGGATGTAAGCAAAAAACAAGATGGCAACTACAATTATGCTGTGGAAATCCTTCTCCTGCAGGACTTCAATGACATTATTATTATTATTATTATTATTATTATTATTATTATTATTATTTAGATTTGTATGCCGCCCCTCTCCGTAGATTCGGGGTGGCTCACAGCAATAGTAAAAACAATGTACAGTAACAAATCTAATATTTAAAATATCTAAAAACCCCTTATTTAAAAAAGCAAGACATACACACAAACATACCATGCATAAAGTATATAGACCAGGGGGAGATGTCTCAAATCCCCCATGCCTGACGGCAGAAGTGGGTTTTAAGGAGTTTACAAAAGGCAAGGAGGGTGGGGGCAATCCTAATCTCTGGGGGGAGCTGGTTCCAGAGGGTCGGGGCCGCCACAGAGAAGGCTCTTCCCCTGGGTCTCGCCAGATGACATTGTTTAGGCCTATAAAGCCCTTCATGGCATCGGACCATAATATCTCTGGGACCGCCTTCTGCCGCGCGAATCCCAGCGACCAGTTAGGGCCCACAGAGTTGGCCTTCTCCGGGTCCTGTCGACTAAACCTGGGCATGTTGTGACCACCATTTTGATTTTTTAATGCCCCTTTCAGACAGACTCCATTATTCACTAGAGAACTCACTTGAAGCCCTTCCTTCTATTTCATCTGGGGCAGTTAACATGTGGGGTACACTCAGTGATGGGCTCCTACAGGTACGGTCAGATATGCAGAACTGGTAGAAAAAGTTTGGTCAGGTACACAGAACCGGTACCTGGTTCCTCCCCTTTTTTTCCCTTCTGGGCTCTGGGTATGTTTTTCCTATCGCAGTAAATGAGATTGAATGTGAATAATTTTAGAAGAGCTGTGCGTGCGTGCATATGTGTACAAACACATATAGTTTATATAGTAGATAATGTATATTTTTCTGTGCCTGTGTGTAATATGTATGTACACATATGGCATATATACATAGAAATAAATAGTATATTTTGGATGTTCAGTAATAGTAAATAGATAGGGAAATTGTATCTCTTTAAGGCGAGGAGAGGTCAGGCACCCTAACCCAAACCCTTGACGTAAGTAACATCAAGTTGGCCACCTTTAAGTCAGTCACATGACCTTTAAGGCACCATTGATCACATGATCCTCAAGCCACTCCCACCTGGTCACATGGATGGCAAGCCACACCCACAAAATAAGCCATGTCCACAGTGTGGTAGTAAAAATTTTTGCTGCCATTCACTGGGTACAGTACTAGCACACGTAACTTATGACTACACCATGTTCTGAGTTCCTTCAATGATATATAAGCCTAAAATGGTCAAAGTTCTCTCATGGTGGGTGGAAAGATAGACGCAAACATGTGCTTATAAAAGGAACATATTGATTGAGAAAATCAAAACTTTCTCCCCAACTTAATGCACTTCTTGTGTGTGGAAACTCTTTTTTTGAATTAATTTTTATTGATTTCAAAAAAGAAACAAACAAACAAACATAACACATAGGACATAACAAAACACTAAATGAGCATTTCCAAAGTGGGTGAACTGTGGGTGGTACACATCACAAAGGTAAAAACTTAATGCTGTGACTATAAAAAGTGATTTTCATGAATATATCAAGTTAATATATAGTAATTTGTCACTAAATAGGGATAACATATATAAGTTAAGATTAACACAATTTGCATTTTCATTCTTATTTTGCTTATATTTGAAACTTATATAGTCAAATTTAAACTCCATAGAATTGTAATTAAGTGTGTGAAAACTCTTATAGTTCTGATACCAGAGCATATTTGTAATTCAGGGTTAAACTGTGAGGTCCTTGAAGCTCTAGAAGCATTTGGCCCTGATGTTGTTATTGAGTTTGGTAATGAAACATCTGCAAGAAAACCACTAAGCTCAGAGAGTACCAGGGTCTACATAGTCTTATAGTTCTCAGTCTTGCTAAGGTTATGCTAGCTGGTGATTCTGAGAGTTTCACTCCTATTTGTAAGATGTGAGACTAGATTGAAGAAAAGCCTAACCTGTATACTATACACATTTTGCTTCCATGATTATATCTTTTGTTGAGACTTTGCAACTTAGATGCTAAGTGCGCTAATTGAGACTTTGTAAAAAGTGCAAAGAAGAGCAACTAAGGGCTTGGAGGCAAAACATATGAAGAATGTTTACAGGAATTACAGGTCACTCATGCCCTTATCACCTCAAGGTTCGACTACTGTAATGCTCTCTACATGGGGCTACCCTTGAAGAGTGTTCGGAAACTTCAGCTCGTCCAAAATGCAGCCACGCAAGCAGTCTTGGGCCTTCCAAGAAATGCCCATATCTCACCATCACTCTGCGGACTGCATTGGTTACCAATTTGTTTCCGGACACAATTCAAAGTGTTGATTATGACCTATAAAGCCCTACATGGCATAGGACCAGATTATCTCTTAGACCGCCTTCTGCCGCATGAATCCCAGTGACCGGTGAGGTCCCACAGAATTGGTCTCCTTAGGATCCCGTCGACCAAACAATGTTGGCTGGCAGGACCTAGGGGAAGAGCCTTCTCTGGGGGGGGGGGGGGCGGCCCTCTGGAATCAGCTCCCCACAGAGATTCGTACTGCCCCCACCCTCCTTGCCTTCCCAAAAAGTTTAAAAACTCATCTTTGCCGCCAGGCCTGGGGTTCCTTAGACCTTCCCCCCCGTCTGATGAATGCTTAGTTTGACTGCTGAATGAATGATATTGATAGTTTTTAATTAGAATTTTAATTGTTTTTAAGGTATAATTGGATTGTTATTATTGTTTCCTGTTTTTCTGTACATGCTGTGAGCCGCCCCAAGTCCTCAGAGAGGGGCGGCATATAAATCCAATTAAATAAATAAATAAATAAATAAATAAATAAATAAATAAATAAATAAATAAATAAATGAGTATGGCCAGCCCAGAGAAAAGAAGGACTAGGCATGTCCTGGTAGCAGTATTCCAATATTTGAGGGGCTGCCACAAAGGAAATGGAAGTCAACTTATTTTCCAAAACACTAGAAGGCATGACAAGAAACAATGGATGGAAACTAATCAAGGAGAGAAGCAACTTGGAATTAAGGAGGAACTAATTGTCCTAATTGTGAGGACAATCAACCAGTGGAACAGCTTGTCTTCAGAAGTTTTATGTGCTCCATCACTGGAGGTTTTTAATAAAATACTGGACAACCATCTGTCTGAAATGGTATAGACCCTGCTTGAGTAGGAGGTTGGACTAGAAGACCTCCAAGGTCCTTTCCAACTCTATTCTAATCAAATCTTTCTCACCCTAGGTAAAGAAGCATTACTTCATCTTTACCACCAGAGGTCTTAGCTCAATACTTTTTCTGGAATCTCTGTTAGCTTGGAAAGATAGAAGTCTCAGAAGCTCAGTTTACTAAAATTATTAGAAATTAGGAAGTAATTCATTTTTATTTATTTTATTTATATATTTGTCAAACAATTATAGGGTGGTAATTTGTATAAGCATAACGTTAGAAAAGCAAAGGGAAAAAGTAATGATAAAAGACAATAGGGCAGTAGGACAGGGACCGTAGGTACAATGGTACGCTAATGCATGCCCCTTACAGATCTCCTAGAAAGGGGGGGAGATCAATTGTAGACAATCTAAGGTTAAAGGTCTTTACTTTTTACTTTTCTACTCAAGTAGTTCCAAGTAATTATTAGAATTGTGCAGAAAGTTGAGACAAAGCACTGTTGACAGATAGATTTGTTGGTCAAAAAGTCATTGGGCACTCTGGAGCTGTAATTATTGTCTAAGCATGTCTAAGCATGTAGGTTTTCATTTTCTTTCCTGAGTAAGGCTTACAACTTTTTAAAGGGCATTAAAGAGTTTGATAACTCCTCAGAACATTCATACTGTAGAATTTGATTTATCCTTCTCATGAGACTTCAGCAAGAAAGGAACGTAACAAATAACCTGTCTCTTGTATTCCTCATCTGCAGTTGTTTCATTTCATAAAAGAATTTAAATTATTTTGACCTGTCATGATGTTTAACCATGCTTAACTCAACTGCAACTTTTGCTCATTTTGATGAGTCACTAGCTATATTTTCACATACCTTGCTAATCATTCATAAATTATGTGGACAATTCCTATTTAATGGGTTTGACCTTAATAATTTTCCATTTATTATGAATGGAACAAAGTGTAAGTTGCAAAAATAAATGCTTAGATGGTCTTATCATACAACATTTCAGGAATGAAGGGAAAGGAAGGAAGGGAAAGGAAAGGAAAGGAAAGGAAAGGAGGAGGAAAAAAGAAAGAAGGAAAGAAGGAAAGAAGGAAAGGAAATCTAGATGTGACAGTACTAGAATGTCTGAAAATTCTAGAAAATGTTATCATACTTTATTATTATGCATATTTTATATGCAAACTATCACATTCTAGATTTAAGCAAATTTGGAATACTTTGGCATAAAATTGAACAGTTCTGCAATTGAAAGTGATTCCTGGTTATGTTGATACATAAGATACATATTACTGCTTGGAAGAGGAAAGAGAAAGTAGGGAATGAAAGAGGAGAAACTGCAACTTGCTGTTTTGTATCTTCAGCTATCTAATTAGAAACAGGAAACCATTTCTTTTAAAAAAAGATTTTTATTAAACAATTTTCTCATTAAAAAAACCTACATAACAATCACAAATACAAGTAATTTTTGTGTAAATAATAAATAAATTTATTTATTACATAAAATAACATTACATAACAAGACATACCATTTAAGTATATTTTACAGCTTTCCATATCGACTTACATAATTTGCATTTTTATCTATTAACATAATAACATTATTTTAATATATCTTTTAGCAATTCTTCAAATATTATTTTTCTTATCTACATTTTATTTGCTTTTATATTTACATCTTTAAACTTAATGCTGTTTAATTGCTGCAGTTAACATTCCTTCTATTACTATATTATTTTCTATTTTTGAGCCAATTGTACACATTATTCCATATTTAATAATAATCCAAATCATCTCTCTATTTCAACTTCATGGACATTTTATCCATTTCAGCACATTCAAGGATTTTCCTAATTACTACTTCATCTGAGGTTATGTTATTTTGTTTCCAATATTGTGCGAATGTAATCCTAGCTGCAGAAAGTATACATTTTATAATATGTTGAAATTTCTTATTCATTTTTGGTTCTAGTATTCCTAATAGGAATAATTCTGGTATCAAATCGTTTTTTCCTCTATAATTTCTTCTAGCCACCAGTGTTTCTTTGTAGAGGAGCATGTTCACCACATATGATAGTATGTTCCAGATTTATAATGACATCACCAACATTTAGGGGATAAATTCAAAAACATTTTGGCTAATAAATGCCACCTATAAAACATTTTGTAGAGGGTTTTTTTCTTATGCCATTGCTGTCACGAATTTTTAGTTCCTTTCCCAAAGTTTGTCCCATTGTTCTAATTCTATATTATGCCCAAAGTTCCTGACCCAATTAATCATCATTTATTTATTTATTATTAGAGTTGAAAGGGACCTTACAGGTCATCAAGTCTAATGCCCTACTTAAGCAGAAAATCCTACAGCACCCCAGCCAAATGGCAGTCCAATCTCCTCTTGAAAATATCCAAAGTTGGGGAGTTCACAACCTCCACTGGTATGCCATTCCACTGGTTGATCGCTCTGACCGTCAGGAAGTTCTTCCTTATCTACAGGTTGAATCTTTCCTTGGTCAGCTTCCAACCATTGTTCCTCGTCTGGCCCTCTGGTGCCCTGGAAAATAGTGGGACCTCCTCCCCTCCGTGGCAACCCCTTAAGTACCTGTATACAGGTATCATGTCCCCCCTAGCCCTTCTTTTTACTAGACTATCCATGCCCAGTTCCAGCAACCTTTCCTCGTATGGCCTGGTCTCTAGTCCATTTATCATTTTAGTTGCTCTTTTCTGCACCCTTTCCACATTCTCTATATCTCTTTTGAAGTGTGATGACCAGAACTGGATGCAATACTCCAGGTGTAGTCTGACCAGGGCCTTATAGAGTGGTATTATTACCTCTCTGGGGAGGCAGCATACTTTTGATTCTTGAAATCCTTTGTGATTCTTGAAAAACAAGTACAATTTTACCATTACAAAACTGTAAGCATTTTCAAGTACAGTACTATTTTTGTTTTTATTTTGTCTCCTACCCCCTCACCATTGATAAAATTATCTAGTTATTTCCATTACATTGCAGAACATTACATAGCTTTCAAAGCCTTCTTCCAAGGAACTAAATTAAAGTATTATCAAATCTACAAGTCATCTAGTATTACAAATCAAACTATAATTGGCATATAAAAATAACAATTCAATACAGCTCTTTTCCTGTATATTTTCTTTCCCAACAATAATGAAAAATGATAATACTGTATAATAAAAGCTTCTTGAATCAAAGAATGCTCAACAGAAACCCATCAAAATATAGCTTGCAAACAAGCTGTCTTTATAAAACCCTGTACATCCTTTACTTGGACAACATACAAAATAATTATATAGTTTAGCTATAGATAAAATTTAAATGTACACGTATCTGTGCCTGTACACATTTAAAATCAACACATAGTATTACATTATTTATCAAAGATAAATCAAATGACCAAATAGTAAATACCTTTTTTGTATTGAGAGGGGGAATTTTATTTTATTTTTTCATTCTCTGGTGGTGAGTTGTTGTCATGCAGTGATGGAGTGGTAGAATTTAATTGTTGTCCTGCTTTTATGGATAAAATCTATAAGCTTTAATTAATCAGTTAGATTTATACCAAAACTTTAGAGGAAATTTTGTTTTTCACTAAGGCATCTGGCTACAAAACTGGAGACTGTGAGTTCTAATCATGCCTGGGGCATGAGTGACCTTGGGCCAGTCACTCACTCTCAGCCCTAGGAAGCAAGCAATGGCAAACCACTTCCAAAACAGCTTGCCAACATTTTGCACTGGCCAGTCTCATCAGTCCTAAAAGTGATGACTCAAAGGCATGTGTACACGCACACACACACACTCAGTAAAAGACCTTGGAATACTAATATCGAATGACCTAAGTGCTAAAGCCCACTGCAACAATATCGCCAAAAAAGCTGTTGTTAACCTGATCCTACGCAGCTTCTGCTCAGGCAATCTCACACTACTCACAAGAGCCTACAAAACTTCTGCCAGACTCATCCTAGACTACTGCTCATCTGTCTGGAACCCATACCACATCTCAGACATCAACACCTTTGAAAATGTCCAAAGATATTTCACCAGAAGAGCCCTTTACTCCTCCACTCGAAACAGAATATCCTACAAAAATAGACTAACAATCCTGGGCGTAGAAAGCCTAGAACTACGGTGCCTAAAACACGATTTGAGTATTGCCCACAAGATCATATGCTGCAACGTCCTACCGGTCAATGACTACTTCAGCTTCAACCGCAATAACACAAGAGCACGCAACAGATTCAAACTTAATACGAACCGCTCCAAACTTGACTGTAAAAAATATGATTTCAACAATCGAGTTATCGAAGCGTGGAACTGATTACCGAACTCAATTGTGTCAACCCCTAACCCTCAACATTTCTCCCTTAGACTCTCCACAATTGACCTCTTCAGGTTCCTAAGAGGCCAGTAAGGGGCGTACATAAGTGCACTGGTGTGCCTTTTGTCTTTCCTTTCTCTCACTTATTATATATATTCTCTTTCTTTCATATATCCTCTCCTCTAAGTTCACTTTTACCCTTATATATATTACTACATGTCTATTTTTCTTCCTATGTATTTGTGTATTGGACAAATGAATAAATAAAAATAAATAAAACACACATCCTTATCTTTCCTCCAAAAAGTATAAGTAATCTAACTTGGATACCTCCATTTATCCCCACAAGTCTAGTGAAGAAGGATTGGCTAAGAAACATTGAGTTTCCATGATTGAAACTGGATTTCCACTTGAGTTTCCCCAATCCTAATCTAACATCATACCACTATATCACACTGTCACATCACATGAATTTTAAGTGTGAAAAGGCTATATGCATCCACTTTAGCCCTTATGGCAGAATGTTTAAGAATATTTTTTTTTTAAAAAAATCACATTCCAGAAAATGAAGTGAAAATCACTGACTAGGGTGAAAACCATATAATTTTGGTCATACAATCTCAAGAGAAACAGGGTAATATTGGGCCCATAGCCTGCATCTTGCCTGTCCAGGTACCTGATGATTAAAATACTACTATCTATTTCTGATTCTGTTTTATTTATGAATAATTTGCACTAACTACAATTTGTGTTGCAAAGCAACCTCCTATATTAAAAAAACTTCAACTGGAAGTCCAGAGTAAATGATGGGTAAGTTCATATAGTATTGTATTATTTGCTAGTCCATAAAATACTTCCTGGCTGTTTGTCTAAATTGGGATCTGCTTCAGCTCTGCCAAAACTATTCTTGGCTTTGGATGTTCCCTTTGTTCCAATGCTTCATTGCTAAACTTTAAAAGCTTTCTCAGAAATGTCACTCAATGTCTCTACAGGTATTCTCTTGTTCTTATCATTAATAGATTTTTAAATCTTTTTTGTTTTTTGGATTTTGGATATCCTGCTGCTAGTTCAGACTTGATAGGATTAACTGTTTAAGTCTCGGATGGCTCCCTTCACTTAGAAACCTACCAGGACAACTCAACTATCTCTCCAAACTGCTTCTCTGTTTGTCTTAAATATGTTAAAGGGTTAAATAAGGTCCAGGAGGGAAGTGTTTTTAATAGGAAAGTGAACACAAGAACAAGGGGACACAATCTGAAGTTAGTTGGGGGAAAGATCAAAAGCAACATGAGAAAATATTATTTTACTGAAAGAGTAGTAGATCCTTGGAACAAACTTCCAGCAGACGTGGTAGATAAATCCACAGTAACTGAATTTAAACATGCCTGGGATAAACATATATCCATCCTAAGATAAAATACAGAAAATAGTATAAGGGCAGACTAGATGGACCATGAGGTCTTTTTCTGCCGTCAGACTTCTATGTTTCTATGTTTCTTTGTTGGTGTCTTTGAGAGATTTTACAAAATATTTACAAATAATACTTTGAACCAGAATCAGCTTGATCTAAATAATGTTGCTGCTTTTTTTTCTGTTTCAGGAATTGATTCTGATATTAAAAAGACAGAAAACGTAGAATCCAAAACAGCGATGGGCTACTATGGGTATGGTCAGGTATGCAGAACCAGTAGAAAAATTTTGGTCAGCTATGCAGAACCAGTAGAAATAAAATTGATTTTTTACCCCTCTTTTTTCCCCTTCTGAGCTCTGGATATGTTTTTCCTATCACAATAAATGAGGTTGAATGTGTATAATTTTAGAAGTGCTGTGTGTGTGTGCATGTGTACATATACTTTATATAGTAGATAATGTATATTTTTCTGTGCCTGTATGTACACATATGGAATATATATACTTAGAATTAAATAGTATATTTTTGATGTTATTAATAGCAAGGGAAATTTTATCTCTTTGAGGCGAGGAGAGGCCAGGGACCTTAACTCTAACCCTAACCCAAACCCTTGACATGAGTGACGTCAAGTTGGCCACCTTTAAGCCACCCCCAGTCACATGACCTTTAAACCACCCCCAGTCACATCATCGTCAAGCCACTCCCACCTGGTCACATGGCCAACAAGCCACACCCACAAAATAAGCCACGCTCACGGTGTGGTAGTAAATTTTTTTTGCAGCCCTTCACTGATCCAAAAGTGTTTTTTCTGGAGTTAAATGGACTTTCTTGGGCTTTTTTTTTTTTAAAGACATTTTGTTTCTCATCCAAGAATCTTCTTCAGCTCTGACAGGATATTGGGGAATGATAGGATTTATATTCCTTGCAGACAGCTGGTAATCTGCCTCCTTTTAGAGGGTTGCTAAAACATTTGGAGGTTTATTTGTGTTCTCAGAGTCACTGGAGTCATGCTCCTGGTTCCGGTAGTCTGCAATTTTTCTCTGGAAATCCATTCCTACTCTCACACCATTCAAAGGGTGTGCATCCCAAATTGTAAAACTAAAAGTCTGTAGAGATTCTTAGTTATCCAGATCATGGTTGTCCCAAGGATGCAGTGAGGGTACTAAGTTTATGCACTATTTATTGAATACTTAATAGATTTTGTATTGCCCTTCCTTCTCTAGTATCTTAGTATGATCCTTAATTACTTTTAAAACAGGAAATAATTAAATAGTATGTTTTACCAATAAATACTTTAATCATTAATCATCTTTATCTAGAACTGAACTTTTATAGCAATTAAAGAAAATTGAGCTATTTGCCTAATCTGTTATCATACTGAACCTTGTGGATTCAGTACAAAACCTTAAAATGTTACTGTGCTCCTCAACAAATAATGCTATATGTCATTTGTCCTTTTTGTGGCCATTCAAATAATGTGATTTAATCAACTGAAAAAGAGTCCAAGCACCTATTTGAAAACTTATCTTGGTCGGTAAGCCACTCCCACCCAGTCACATGACCTTCAAGTCACCCTCGGTCACATGATTGTCAAGTCACTTCTACCTGGTCACATGACCATCAAGCCACACCCACAAAATAAGCCACACCCACAGTGTGGCAGTAAAATTTTTGGCACCCCCTCACTGGAAATAGGTGAGAATCCTTACATAGCTTAAAGCAGGTGAAACATATTTTAAATCCTGGAAACAGGGTTTTACTGTTTAGAAACTCAGACAATCCCATTTCTGATTCTCTGAGATATAATAGGGGAGATAAAACACAATCATGTTTTTGAGATTTACTATTATAGACCATCTCAAAAAGTACGGTTCCAAATTTCCTGTGGGGTCTTATTTTCTGATCTGGCTACCCCAAACGATTGACATCAGCCCTAGGAGAATAAGGAAAATCCTATTATAGATTTGCCAAAATTCCTCTCTAATCTAAACTTCTGCCTGTTTCCTCCTTTCCTTGTCTGAACTGTCCATTGATTCGTTAATATATGAGAAGGCAACAACGAGATTTGTTTATTTTATTTTTATTTATTTTATTTTATTGGGTTTGTATGCCGCCCCTCTCCGAGGACTCGGGGCGGCTCACAGCATATATAAAAACAGAACAATAATGTAAATCCAATTAATACTACAATTTAAAAACAATTAAAAGAAAAACCTTTCGACCAAACATTCAGCAATAATACTTAAAGCATTCAGTGGTCATGGGGAAGATCTAAAAGTCCCAAGCCGGGCGGCAAAGATGAGTTTTTAAACTCTTTTGGAAGGAAAGGAGGGTGGGGGCAGTGCGAATCTCTGGGGGGAGCTGATTCCAGAGGGTCGGGGCTCCAACAGAGAAGGCTCTTCCCCTAGGTCCCGCCAGCCAACTTTGTTTGGTCGACGGGACCCTAAGGATGCCAACTCTGTGGGACCTCACTGGTCACTGGGATTTGTGCGGCAGAAGGCAGTCTCGGAGATAATCTGGTCCTGTGCCATGTAGGGCTTTATAGGTCATAACCAACACTTTGAATTATGCCCGGAAACTGATCAGTAGACAATGCAGTCCGCGGAGTGATGGAGAGATGTGGGCATTTCTTGGAAGTCCCAAGACTGCTCACTTGGCTGCATTTTGGACAAGTTGAAGTTTCCGAACACTCTTCAAAGGTAGCCCCATGTAGAGAGCATTGCACTAGTCGGACCTTAAGGTGATAAGGTCATGAGTGACCGTGGGCAAAGACTCCCTGTCCAAATAGGGCTGCAACTGGTGCACCAGGTGAACCCGGGCAAACGCCCCCCTCACCACAGCTGAAAGATGGTGTTTTTAATTTACCAAATTAATTCAACTCAACAGATAGTTTATTTACCAAGGCTGAGAAAATGGAGGAACGTGATACAAAGCATCTTGTTTTAATTATTAAAGAGCTGTAGGTTTTTTTTCCCCCTCATACATTCAGGCATGCACAAAAACAGACACTTTTCTCCCCTGGGAACAAAAAAAATGAAGCAAGTCACTATTCCTATACGTTGCAGCAGCTATAATGCAACTAGACAGGAGCAACTTCCAAAAGAATGCTTGCAGGTCCTGAGAAGGATACAGATGCAATGGTGTACTTTGAAGTCCCCCTCCCTTTCAGAGAATTTGAAGACCCATATTTGCTAGCAACAGTATTAGAACATCTGTTAAAGCCAGTCAGTAGCCTGAAAGATTGCTATATAACCATAGCAACTGTCATTGCAATTCATTCCAGATACTCTTCTATAAGAGTGATCTCTTTATGGTCAAATTCATGTGGCAAAATTAATCCCATCTTGATTTAGTTACATGCTTACAAGTTTTATTTCAGTTGCAGGGTCAGCGAGACAATGGGAAACGAGAGATCCAATGTTCTGACTTTATAGATTTTCTGCTTCTAAGAGCCCAGGGCTGTGTTTACTGGTATGGCCTGTGATCATTGCAAGTTTATTTCCTAATGCCTGAGGTCAGTGTTTTTCAAACTCGGCAACTTTAAGATGTATGGATTTAAATTCCCAGAATTCCCTTGCCAGCATGAGAAATACTGCTCCAGGCTATGGTTTGATGATATGTAAAATGTGCCCGTTTCACAGTTTTCAATAAAGAAAGAAATATGTTCAGTTCTTCAAGTATCTGTATTGATGAATCTGGCATCAAGACTATTTAGGATAGGAGAAAGGAAGAAGGATCAATTGAGTATGCTATTACCAGAGGACAAAGCACATTGAAATGTCTTCCTTACTACTCATATTTTTATGATCTTCTAGATTCAATCATAACATTCAAACTTTGCAAAACACTTGGGATATCTCCTTTCTTCTGCCTTGGCAGTTCAGGGGGAAGCTTGAACGAAATAGCAATAAGTAGCACATATTAAGAAATAAAAAAGACAAGCAGAAAAATTGCTGAAGTAAAAAAAATACCAAAATTAATGTCAGGGTAGGAAATTCTAGCAAATTATGTTGTAAGAAAGAAGTGCAGAATATAATTCTCAGTTTGTCAATCAAGATCATAATTTCACATATTTTATCTAACTCAAATTAATCCAAGCCACGCTTGAGAATGGTATGACTGTGTTGTATTTATTGTTTTTAATATTAAGGGGTTTTAATTCTATTTTTTATTAATTAGATTTGTATTACTGTTATTGTATTTGTTATTGTTGTGAGTCTTTGGAGAGGGACAGCATACAAATCTAATAAATTATTAAATAATAATAATAATAATAATAATAATAATAATAATAATAATAATAATAATAATAATAATTATTATTATTATTATTATTATTATTATTATTATTATTATTATTATTATTATTATTATTATTATTATTATTATTATTTCAAGAAACCAGATGCAACATTAGAATAATTATCAGGAATGCAGATTTCATAAATTCTTGAATTAAGAACCCAGTGAAAAAAAATTCAGCCTAAATCCCAGTGACCGGTTATGTCCCACAGAGTCGGCCTTCTTCGGGTCCCGTCGACTAAACAATGTCATCTGGCGGGACCCAGGGGAAGAGCCTTCTCTGTGGGGGCTCCGACCCTCTGGAACCAGCTCCCCCCTGAGATTAGGATTCCCCCCACCCTCCCTGCCTTTCGTAAACTCCTTAAAACCCACCTCTGCCATCAGGCATGGGGGAACTAAAACATCTCCCCCTTGCCCATGTGGTTTTGCTGTTTGATTGATTGACTGTGTGCCTGTTTTTTATATATATTGGGATTGTTTTATGATTTTTTAAATTTAAAATTGTAATTAGATTGGTGGGAATTGGATTTGTTACTGTGTACTGTTTTTATTATTGTTGTGAGCCGCCCTGAGTTTGCGGAGAGGGGCGGCATATAAATCCAATAAATCTAATCTAATCTAATCTAAAATTTGAGTTATTGAGTGGTTGCAGAAACCTTAATCTGCTTTATAATGTTTACCAAAACTAATGAAAATAGGAGTCAAGCTAAACTATTATGTCCCCAAAACTGCCATATCCCATTTTCACTTACAAGCTGTTAGAATCTTGAACTTGTAGCTCACTGCTTGATATCCTAATCTTCTCAGCCAGTAACATTAATGTAGGAAAGGGCCTTTGTGCCATTGATCATTTTCAGAATAGAAGATTTTAGATTATCCTATCAGTATAAATATCAAAGGCCTATTGCCATTTTTCAAAGCTAATAACTTGCTTTTCTTGAAATGGTCATCTAACAATCTTTAGCAATACAAGTCTCCATAGAGTCCCTTGCCCTTAAAAACTCATAATAAGAACATAATGCAGACAGAATCTTACTCCATAGAAGCAACCACCACATGTTAATCATTATGTATAATTGGCCTATTGGCATAATGTCCTTGCAGGACAACTTAACTATGTCTTAAGCAGTCTATTTGCTGAAGTAGCATATCTTCTGTTCAGACTATTAGTCATTTCTCAGTTTTTTTATCTGGCTAAGCAGCTAATTACTAATTTCAGAAGGCTGTGAGTGTCTCTCAGTGCAAATAACATTTTAAAGACATTATTTAATGAATAACAATCAATCTGAGGCATTTGGAGCAAAAATCCCTTTGGAAAAATATATTATAGATATTTCTTTTGCCAATAAATGCTAATTTGGGTGATGGTGATGAATGATAATGAAACTGATGATGATGAACATTATGGTGAATGTTCTGTTTATTGCAATTGAATCTATTCCTAATGCTATTTGGAGAACCAGATCCAGAATTGGTAAGACTACGAGGAGAATATTTCTTTTTTTATTAGCCCCCCAATGCATTATCTCTGGCTTTCTTGCATATTTATTTATGCACATAACAGCTGTGGGGGCAGTAAAATATTATTATTGCCTGGTTCCTTTGGTAAAACTTGTATCTCCGGGCACAGCGGGACGGGGCAGGGGCATAATGATCCTGCAGCGTAGACAGGAATTGCTGCCACGGAATGTCATGTATTGAGACTGGGGCGAACAGAGCCCTCGCCGTCTCAAACATCTCTGGGCCACAAAACCCAAGGAAATATGACCGCTTCCTATCCCCTGATATTTCAGTATATCCATTTGAAATTAGAAAACAATTGAAGCGGGCCACGTAGGAGTCCCACGTCTCCCCTTGAGGGTCGAAAGGGGGAAAGGTCAGCTGTACGGACATCCTCACTTACTGTATATTACTTAGTAAGACTTCGCATGGATTGCTCGCCTCTCGTCGCCAGTATAATAAGCGAGGCCTCCGGTAAGTCAGAACACTTTAATCAGAACTCATGCCAGGCTGGCAGGTAACAGGCTTGGAGTAAGATAAACAATACAGAAGCTTTTATACACATAGCTGCCTGAGGTAGCGACCAATTAAGAACAGGGAAACTTCCCGCTTACAGTGTATCCAGGGAGGCGCGCCAATCAGCACCTTGGATAGCCCGGCTCGCTGAACTCCTAGCGGCCGGCTTTTAATAAACAGACAGACATAACAAAAACCAATTGCCAAGGGGAGATAATAACCCACCCACCTCTTTACTGAAATGTTTACAAACAAAATCTGTTGTAATGGTTTAAGTAGAGTAGTGTTTCCCAACATCTTAAAATTGGTTGGGTTGAGAATAAACAAACAAGGTAGTCTTTAAGTGCTGTTCTGTTAATAATTGGAGTGGCATATTTAATAAATAAATAAACTATCTGAAAACTTGTCATGCATAAAAAGGAATGCCATTATTCTTCATGACCCCAGAAGGCCAACCAGAACTAATTTATTTATTTATTTATTTATTTATTGGATTTGTATGCTGCCCCTCTCTGTAGTCTCGGGCGGCTAACAACAATGATAAAAACAACATGTAACAATCCAATCCAATACTAAAATAACTAAAAAAACCTTTATTATAAAAACCAAACATTCATACAGACATACCATGCGTAAATTGTAAAGGCCTAGGGGGAAAGAATATCTCAGTTCCCCCATGCCTGATGGTAGAGGTGGGTTTTAAGAAGCTTACGAAAGGCGAGGAGGGTGGGAGCAATTCTAATCTCTGGGGGGGAGTTGGTTCCAAAGGGCCACGGCCGCCACAGAGAAGGCTCTTCCCCTGGGTCCCGCCAAACGACATTATTTAGTTGACGGGACCCGGAGAAGGCCCACTCTGCTCGCTGGGATTCGTGCAGCAGAAGGCGGTCCCTGAGATGGATTAAAGCTACAAGAAAATAGGTTAGACATAAGAGGGGGGGGGAACCTGAGTGTACAAGCTATCAGATCATGGAATAAATTGTAACATAATATGCCGGTAATATAGTGAGGAGTCATTTTAGTCTCTTCGTAGAAATCTTCAAACACAGGCTGCATGGTTACCTGCAAAAGACCTTGGAGGTCTTCAAGTCCAAACCCCTGCCTAGGCAGAAAACCATATACTATTTCAGATAAAGTGTTGTCCAATCTCTTCTTTAAAACCTCCTAAAGAGATATTCCCATCGCTGAACAAGACTTGGATGAGTTGACCTTTAACTTCCCTTCCAACTCTATCATTTTAAAAAACTTGTCAATATTATTGGCGGGAACACTATAGCTCCAAAAAGGACTTGGAAGTCAACCTGTGATTTGAGGCCTTAGATTGCCAATCCTTGTTCTAGATTTGTGAAGTGAAGGAAGCCCTTTTGGGTACAACAAACAGGAATCATGACTAGATGAGATAATTTTACTTTATTGCAAGGCTGCTATAACCGAATCATACAAGTCTGAAAGTACAAATCTACCATCATCTCATCTTGCAGCCTGACCAGTTAGATAGTCTGTCTTAAGTTTCTTTTCCGATGTTTAATCAATTACTAGCTTCTCTGTGTGTGTGTGTGTGTCTGATTGCTCCTTAGATGGCATCTCTTCCCCTCATCCCCCAAGATTTATCCATATCACTACAAGAGGGAAACCAGGGAGAAATTTTATTTCAGAGTATTATAACTTACATTCCCATTTTGATACCCAGAAGTCCAGAACTATCCAAGATGTCCAGAACTATCCAGAAGTCCAAAATTCTTTCATTCTATGCTTAGTACCCAATTTCTAATATACCTACCAAGATGGAGGTTTTCCGATCTCTGTTGAAAAGCTTTTGCCGAAAGAGAAAAATAGAAGAGTAAAATCATTATCTATTGGCTAGATCAATTATGGTGAACCTTTTTTTGGTTTGCACACACCCAAAATTCCATGCGCCACCTGCATGTGCAAGTAATGGCACACCCAATTTTCACTCTCCAGGCTTCAGAGCCTTTCTAAGAGCCTGGGGAGGGCAAAAACAGCCTTCCTCATTCCCTTGGAGGTCCTCTGAAGGCCAGAAACGGCCCATTTCCCAACTTGAAGACGTCTGGGGGGAGTGCCAAGGCCATTTTCGCTCTCCCCAGACTCCTAGAAAGAATCTGGAGCTTGGGGAGAGCAAAAAATGTGCCTTCCCCACTGCCTCCAAAGCTGCAAACAGCCTGTTTCCTAATTCCCAGTGGGCCTAGAAGGTCTGAAAATAAACTGGCCAGTATGTGCATGCACACTGGACCTGAGCTTATATGCCAACCAATATGGCTCCCCATGTCAGTTGTGGAATACGAGCCATAGGTTCGCCATCATGGGGATAGATAGTTTGGACAATTTGCAATATTTTTCAAAAGTTTCTAAATTGTTCAACAATACAGCCTGGAATAAACTCAGATATTTGAACCTGTTTTATTTTGCTGGATGAACAAGAATAGAGAGCTAATATTTTTTATGTCTTTTCTGGTTTGCATTGTTTAGTTTCAAAAAATTTAAATAGATAGCTTTTTCACAATAGTTTATATTCAATGGAAATTACTCATTTTGTTCATAATTGTCATAACTTGTGCTGGTCATAATCATTTTTTACAATGGTTCAAAATTTAGAACTTTAGAAAAGATGGTCAAACTGTCATTTTCAAACAGAAGCCTGATTTAGAGAAGTAACCATTGATGGAATTGGCACTTATATAACCTTCCAAATAGAAAATGTGGCAGGGGAACAGAGGATCAAAACTGTCATTGTTTAGACAGAACATTGTTGAGATAGAACATTGCACAAGTTAATTTGTATATACAGATCTGAACGTAACGTGTAGAAATATAATTTGTCGAAAAAGCAGAACATCTTAGTTTGGGCAGTTGGAACACAGAGACTCAGGGAGTGGTGACTCACATTCTCAGTTCTATATTCAGCTGGTATTTGTTGGTAGCTTTTAATCATTTTAGTTTATTTATTTATTGATTTTATTTATTTTGTCCAATACATGATACATATTGAAAAGGATGGACATGAGGTATTATATATAAAGAAAGGATATAAAAGTAGAGGAGAAGATATATGAAAGGAAAAAAAGATATATGATATATGAGATAAGGAGAGACAATTGGACAGGGGACGAAAGGCAGGCTAGTGCACTTATGTACGCCCCTTACTGACCTCTTAGGAACCTGGAGAGGTCAATCATGGATAGTCTAAGGGAGAAATGTTGGGGGTTAGGGGTTGACACTACTGAGTCCGGTAATGAGTTCCATGCTTCGACAACTCGATTACTAAAGTCATATTTTTTACAGTCAAGCTTGGAGTGATTAATATTAAGTTTCAATTTGTTGCATGCTCTTATGTTGTTGTGGTTGAAGCTGAAGTAGTCATTGACAGATTCAGATTCCCTGCAGATGAAGTAAGGATCTTGGCAAAGAGCTGAACAAGGTTGATCATGAAACAGGACCATGATTTATTTCTTGGGGAAAACATCAAGATGGCAGCAACAATTTATTGATTGCACTTCTACCCAGTAGCGGGTTGCTTTTGGTACAATAAAGGACGGTGCACCAGTAGTGATCGCTGTACTGGTGTCCCGGGCGTTTTTGCTTCTGTGCAAAATCTTGTGAAGGGATGCATGCGTATGCATGAAAGCAAAAAAAAAACAAAACCCAGCAAAATCTCTGTCACACGCACACGTCCCCTTGCAAGATTTTGCTTCCTGTGCATGCGCAAAAGCAAAAACATGCTGAGATGTGCCCACACACATGCAAGATAACCGAAGCTGCATGCACAGCGGTAGCGGCGGTAATAGCCATCCGCCCCTGCTTCTACCCCTTTCCATGTGCATCATGCGCAAAATGGGCATTATTGTGGTTGGTATCTTGAAAATATTTATATGCCTTTCTCTCTCTTCCTTCCTTCCTCTCTTTTTCTCTCTGTGGAACTGGTCGGAGTTCAACAGCCAGCCAAGTGCCTGGATGGGCTTCCTCCCTGGGGGCTGCGGGGATGGCAGGCAGGGGCTCTCTGTGCCTCTTCCTTCCCAGGCCACAAGGGGGCTGTGTCTCCAGAGGCTGCGGCAGCCCCTCTGAGGAGAGACAGCGGCTACAGGGGGAGCCTCTCCTGGCACTTTCCCACCAAAGACTCTGAGAGCAGGCAGGTGCTGCAATGGGGAAGCCAGTCTTGGGAGGGGCGGATCGGGCACTGCCACAGACCTTGGGGAAGAGCCTTCTCTGGCCGCTCCGACCCTATGGAATCAACTGCCCCCAGAGATTTGCATTATCCCCTCTGGAAAGCTGTTAAAATCAGGCCTGATTTTAAAAAGCAGGCCTGGAATTAGGATTGACTGTTGCAAGTATGGCTTTTATGATACAAGTGATTTTAGTGATGTTTTTATTGTTTTAATTGCTTTTTACTGTATTGTATTTATAACTATTTTTAGCCACTCAGAATGCGTCTGGAGTTAGCAGCATATAAATGCAATAAATAAATAAATAATGATGATGATGATGATAATGTTTCTGAAACTGAGATTGGTTCATTGTCGGACCATATATAGTATTTTGAGGTCACGTTATATGAAACATTGATAAAGACGATTTTTTTCCCGACAATGAAATACAGAATTAAAATATGACCGCTAAACAGAGTGAATAGTACAGTAGATAAATAGGCAAGGATAAAACTGCTTGATTATTTGCAAAGCAAAGATATTTTGGAGAAGTGTCAGCAAATTTATTTATTTACTCAGAACAGTGCTGGCTTTACATTCTGTGAATGCTGTGTCCAGATACCTTTGATACCAAGGACATTTATTGTTATTATAACTGACTCCCTGATTAGTTTTTCCTACTGCTTGTCAGTCAGTTAAATTTGACTGGCTGGCTTAAGGGGGGGGGACGTTACCATAGAATCCCCAGTATTGCAGGATGATTGATTGAGAAACCATTTAAGCCAGCACTGTTCCTAGGGAAAGAATACTTGATTTACTCACAGCCATTCAATGTAATAGGCAGGCTAGTTCATGCTCAGAGGATTCAGATGGATTAAATGATGCAACCAATCTATCTTTTTTTGTCAAATCCATTCCTTGGAAGCTCTTTTAGTTGCAAACACCTTGGCTGCATTCTAATTGTACTACATGTAATATTTTAACATAGACATACTACACTGCTTTGTTTCTTGTTTGCTTCTGAGTATTATCCAGGGATGGGCTTCAAAAATGTTAGCAAAAATATATATAATATTCAGATCTTATTTTCCATGGAAATTTGAAATATGTTAAATTCCTTTTAAATTGTATTGCCCATTTTTAAATTATAGGTTAGGTATTGGGCAGCGCTATTACTCAACTATTTTTTTGAAAAAAACAGTCTAAAGTTGTTTCGATTCCTATTTCTCCTTATGGTAAAAGGAGAAAGGAATTGTGGTTCTTTACAGAATTTGGTGTTATTTGAATTAAGTGCAGTTTTGTCCCATTGAAACACAACAAACGTATAACACTCTGGAGAAGTGAAAGACCAGCATGCCTTAGCAGCTGGCTGACATTTGCCGAAGGGGCTGGATAAGGGGCTGGCCAGTTATTCAGTGGAGGGGCGATTGCCATCATTTACATCTGCTTGGGCACCTCCCAGTTACCTCCCAGTTACCAAGGGGATGGGGGGCAGTGCTAAGAGACCTACTGTCCGTCCATCACCCTGGGGGGGGGGAATTATTGGCCCCCTCAGAGAGGGTCCGCAACTTGGGCGTCCTCCTCGATCCACAGCTCACATTAGAGAAACATCTTTCAGCTGTGGCGAGGGGGGCATTTTCCCAGGTTCGCCTGGTGCACCAGTTGCGGACCTATTTGGACCGGGAGTCACTGCTCACAGTCACTCATGCCCTCATCACCTCGAGGCTCAACTACTGTAACGCTCTCTATGTGGGGTACCTTTAAAGAGTGTTCGTAAACTTCAGATTGTGCAGAATGCAGCTGCGAGAGCAATCATGGGCTTTCCCAAATATGCCAACACTCCGCAGTCTGCATTGGTTGCCGATCAGTTTCTGGTCACAATTCAAAGAGTTGGTCATTCCCTATAAAGTCCTTCATGGCACCGGACCAGGATATCTGCAAGACAGCCTTCTGCCACACGAATCCCAGGGCTGGTTAGGTCCCACAGAGTTGGTCTTCTCTGGGTCCCGTCGACTAAATAATGTCGTCTGGCGGGACCCAGGGGAAGAGCCTTCTCTGTGGCGGCTCCGACCCTCTGGAATCAGCTCCCTCCAGAGATTAGAACTTCCCCTACCCTCCTTGCCTTTCATAAACTTCTTAAAACCCACCTCTGTCATCAAGCATGAGGGAACTGAGACATCTCCCCCTGCCTATTTAGTTTTTGTGCATGATATGACTGTACGTATGTCTTTTATATTGGGGTTCCTTGTTTTTTAGATTTTTTAAATGTACTATTGTTATTTTAGATTCTAATTATTAGATTTGTCATTATATATTGTTTTTATCACTGTTGTGAGCCGCCCCAAGTCTGCGGAGAGGAGCGACATACAAATCTAATTAATAATAATAATAATAATAATAATAATAATAATAATAATAATAATACTTAAGGGGTAGCACGCTGCCATACCAGTCCTTTTCCCTTTGCATCGCCCCTCAAGTCAGACACCCACCCACCCTCCGCTATGTCCAGTGTGCTGGGAAAGGGTCACCCACATGGGGGCCGAGTAGGAATTTTTTGCAGCTAGGACATCTTATGTCATGGCTGTTTTTTCGCCTACTCCACACTGGAAGGATTGGAGAGATTTGGTTATAGGGTGTTACAAATGTAAATAGTAAAAGGCCAATTAATTTTAATTTCCCTATGGTCACGGGTTTTAGCCGAAATGGGCAAAAATGGGATGCCTGATGCAACTGCGTGTTCTCCTATGGGCATCTTTTTGGGAAGATCATGGACAGCCCCACACCAGAAACCCAAGTTTCGACCCAATCAGGGGACTGGGGCGGGGCTGCCCCTGGGGCTCACACACGTCATTTCCGGTACCGGGTCAGGATATCGGGCCCTGTGGTTATATGCAACTTCCGGTTCCAGGTCATGACTTGTGGTGCCCTCCAATACGCCTGGGGCGTGGCTAAAATTGAGTGAAGGTGTATAATAGCTTCACACTACTTGGCAAGGAGCTTTGCCCAAAGTTGCCCATGTATGTTTGGCAGGGAATTCCGCCCACTTAGCGACCTCTGCAGGTCTTTATCATAATCAATAAAAAGTGACCCATTATAACCCAGCTCTGGTGTCCGAGTGGTTATTCCGCCTCCTAGGCTAATATTTCAAGTGATTTTTTTCCCCCCAAACTCAGAATACAATCTCCATCCTCATCCCATTTCATATGTACATGCATAATATTCCATTGCTTGAATGTGTCATAGTTTGTGTTGTGAGAAATGGTCTATAGATTGGACAGTTATCACAGCAAAAAATAATATTAAAATCAATTTTTTAGAAAAAAGTATGGGGTTTTTTAGTGATCATTGATTAGGTAGCTTATATTTCTCAAATAAAATTTCTTCCAACACACATTAGCAATGTCTGGGTAGGCTTTAAAAAAAGAATCGCTTGGATAAGTTCCAATAAAAAAAGTTTCAAAGGAAAGAAAAGGCAACACTTAAAGGATGAAGTCATTTGGCTTAATTTCAAGACATTAAATGTTGGCCTTTGTGCTAATTCTTTTTCCTTGCTTTTGTTCTTAATTTTAGATACATGACTAAATGTCATTGCTCTTGGAATGGAGGATGCCAAAGTAGAAACAGATAATATGTTCTTCTTTGGTTTGTTTTTGTTTTAAGGGAAAGCAACTCTTTTAAGCAGCTCTCAAGTTCACCATAACAGAAGGTACCCATCCTCCATAATCCAAAACAAAACACTGAGAGTACATCAGCTTCTCACAAAGCACAGTTTTCTATCTCTTGTGTCATTTATCAAAGAATCACCAAGTGCACATCCACACACTTTAATAAGCCACAAACTCTGGTTCACAAAGCACAAGCAGGGGTAGTGATTTCTGACAGTCTCAAAATGGGTGAACAGTGCAGTCAGGCGGTAGCGAAAGCAAGTAGGATGCTTGGCTGCATAGCTAGAGGTATAACAAGCAGGAAGAGGGAGATTATGATCCCGCTATATAGAGTGCTGGTGAGACCACATTTGGAATACTGTGTTCAGTTCTGGAGACCTCACCTACAATAATATATTGACAAAATTGAATGGGACCAAAGACGGGCTACAAGAATGGTGGAAGGTCTTAAGCATAAAACGTATCAGGAAAGACTTAATGAACTCAATCTGTATAGTCTGGAGGACAGAAGGAAAAGGGGGGACATGATCGAAACATTTAAATATATTAAAGGGTTAAATAAGGTCCAGGAGGGAAGTGTTTTTAAAAGGAAAGTGAACACAAGAACAAGGGGACACAATCTGAAGTTAGTTGGGGGAAAGATCAAAAGCAACATGAGAAAATATTATTTTACTGAAAGAGTAGTAGATCCTTGGAACAAACTTCCAGCAGACGTGGTAGATAAATCCACAGTAACTGAATTTAAACATACCTGGGATAAACATACTGTATATCCATCCTAAGATACAATACAGAAAATAGTATAAGGGCAGACTAGATGGACCAGGAGGTCTTTTTCTGCCGCCAGACTTCTATGTTTCTATGTTTCTAAACTGAGTTGGATTCAGAATGATGAAAAACATATTATGGCTATGTATAAACAGTACATATAACCCCCATTTGGTTAAGGACCTCGGAGTACTAATTACAAAAGACCTAAGTACCAAAGCCCACTTCAACAACATTGCCAAGAAGGCTTCAAAAGTAGTTAATCTAATCCTACGTAGCTTCTGCTCTGGAAATCTCACACTATTTACCAGAGCATACAAAACTTTTGCCAGACCCATCCTAGAATACAGATCATCTGTTTGGAGCCCATACCGCATCTCAGACATTAACACCCTCGAAAATGTCCAGAGATACTTCACCAGAAGAGCCCTGCATTCCTCCTCCCGTAACAGAATACCGTATGAAACTAGACTTACAATCCTGGGCCTAGAAAGCCTAGAACTAAGATGCCTTAAACATGTTCTAAGTATTGCCCACAAGATTATATGCTGCAATATCCTGCCTGTCAATGACTACTTCAGCTTCAACCACAACAACACAAGAGCACATAACAGATTCAAGCTCAATATTAACCACTCCAAATTTGACTGTAAAAAATACTTTAGTAATAGAGTTGTTGAAGCGTGGAACTCATTACCGGACTCTGTAGTATCATCCCCTAACCCCCAACATTTTACCCTTAGACTGTCCATGCTTCACCTCTCCAGATTCCTAAGAGGTTAATAAGGGGTGTGCAGAAGTGCACTAGAGTGCCTTCTGACCCCTGTCCTATAGTCTCTCCTACATCCCATATATCTTATCTTCTATCCCTATATCTTTCTTCTCTCATTGATTATTTTATCCTATACTCTTTGTTCTAGTCTTTCTATAATTCTATTTCCTCGAAGGTGTCCTCTATTACCTTCATTGTGTATTATTGTGTATTGGACAAAATAAAAAAATAAATAAGTATATAAACTCAGTTGAATTCTGGTCAGGTTGCTAAACAGTTTTGGTAGGCAGGTATTCTCGCATTTATCTTCATGATCGTTTGGGGGGAAAATTATTTGTGTTCTAGTGCACTATCAAAAAAGCAGTTTTGTTTTTCAGAAACTCCATAATTAATATGTACTCATCCTAACCATAGTGATTTCTAAACTGGATGGGAGAAATCACTGACAGGACAGGGTTCTGGTAACAGCTAATAAGGGTCAAATGGGGGAGGCAGCATGAGCACAAGCTCCAGCGACTGTGCTGATCCCTTCTGCGAGTCCATCAATCTTAGGTGGGAAATATCATCTACTCTGTTAGCAGCAAACCCCCAGCAGTGACCTAAAGTGAGGAGGGGGGAAGGAGCTTTAGGTTGCTTGAGGAAGCCTCCCTTTTTTATTTATTTATTATTTACTTATTTATTAGATTTGTATGCCGCCCCTCTCCGAAGACTCGGGGCGGCTAACAACAATATAAAAAGACAATGTAAACAAATCTAATATTAAAACAATCTAAAAACCCCAATTTTTTTAAAAAAATACATACAAGTATACATACAAGTATACCATGTATAAATTCTATAAGCCTAGGGGGAAGAGAAATTTCAATTCCCCCATGCCTGACGACAGAGGTGGGTTTTAAGGAGCTTGTGAAAGGCAAGGAGGGTGGGGGCAACTCTGATATCTGGGGGGAGCTGGTTCCAGAGGGTCGGGGACGCCACAGAGAAGGCTCTTCTCCTGGGTCCCACCAAACGACATTGCTTAGTCAACGGGACCCGGAGAAGGCCAACTCTGTGGGACCTAACCGGTCGCTGGGATTCGTGTGGCAGAAGGCAGTCCCGGAGATATTCTGGTCCGATGCCAGCTGGCCCTGGGCACGAATCCTTAGGTCAATGATGGCGAACCTTTTTTTTTCTCGGGTGCTGAAAGAACATGTGTGCATGCTATCATGCATGCATGAGTGCCCATACCCATAATTCAATGCCTAGGGAGGGTGAAAACAGCTTCCCCCATCCTCCGGAGACTGGAAACAGCCTGTTTCCCAATTTCTGGTGGGCCCCGTAGCTCCGTGTTTCACCCTCAATAGGCTCCAAAGGCTTCCCTGAAGGGTAAAAACGCCCTCCCCCATGTGCCTGGAGGCTCTCTGGAAGCCAATAACACCCTCTCAGAGCCTCTGTGCTAGCCAAAAATTAGCTGGCTTGCACACACATGCATGTTGGAGCTGAGCTAGGGCAACTGCTCGCGTGCCAGCAGATATGGCTCTGTTTGCCCTCTGTGGCACCCGTGCCATAGGTTCAGAGACAGGTTACAAGCGGTGTGCAACAAGGGTCTGTTCTGGGTCCTATTCTTTTTAATATGTTTGTGAGTGATATAGGGGAAGGTTTGGTAGGGAAGGTTTGCCTTTTTGCCAAGGACTCTAAAGTGCGCAATAGGGTTGATATTCCTGGAAGCGTCTGTAATATGGTAAATGATTTAGCTTTACTAGATAAATGGTCAAAGCAATGGAAAGTGCAGTTTAATGTTTCCAAATTTAAAATAATGCACTTGGGGAAAAGGAATCCTCAATCTGAGTATTGTATTGGCAGTTCTGCGTTAGCAAAAACTTCAGAAGAGAAGGATTTAGGGGTAGTGATTTCTGACAGTCTCAAAATGGGTGAACAGTGCAGTCAGGCAGTAGGGAAAGCAAGTAGGATGCTTGGCTGCATAGCTAGAGGTATAACAAGCAGGAAGAGGGAGCTTATGATCCCGCTATATAGAGTGCTGGTGAGACCACATTTGGAATACTGTGTTCAGTTCTGGAGACCTCACCTACAATAATATATTGACAAAATTGAATGGGACCAAAGACGGGCTACAAGAATGGTGGAAGGTCTTAAGCATAAAACGTATCAGGAAAGACTTAATGAACTCAATCTGTATAGTCTGGAGGACAGAAGGAAAAGGGGGGACATGATCGAAACATTTAAATATGTTAAAGGGTTAAATAAGGTCCAGGAGGGAAGTGTTTTTAAAAGGAAAGTGAACACAAGAACAAGGGGACACAATCTGAAGTTAGTTGGGGGAAAGATCAAAAGCAACATGAGAAAATATTATTTTACTGAAAGAGTAGTAGATCCTTGGGACAAACTTCCAGCAGACGTGGTAGATAAATCCACGGTAACTGAATTTAAACATGCCTGGGATAAAGATATATCCATCCTAAGATAAAATACAGAAAATAGTATAAGGGCAGACTAGATGGACCGTGCCGTCAGACTTCTATGTTTCTATGTTTCACCATCACTGCCTCAGGAGGTCAATCACTGCACCCTTTTGCTGCGATAAGGGAGGGCTGGCTGGATCTCTGGAGGCCACATCACTCCATCCTGCAGGCTGCCATTACCTTACAGAAAGTGAGCCACTCCTGCGACTGACCAGGCCAAGCTCTTGACAATCAATGTCAATTGGGAGAGGTGGGCGGAGGACAAAGCCCCTGCCACAACAGGAGCTGTAGTTCAGCTGCCAAATGCCCAAAGTCTCAGTTGCTTCAAGCTGAAAAACTCACAATGTGAAAAATTTCCAATTGAACCCAAAACTTAGCCCAAAGGAGTGAAAATTCAAAATTCAGGAAGGGAGCAAAAGGTAGCCAAGTTCATCCAATCTGAGGACTGAGTTCCAGATGCCAAAAATCAACAATGATATAATAATGCAACATCATCAGAAGGTAGCTCATTTTTCCTTGATTTTAGGATGCTAAAATCAAGGAAACCCTAATCCGATTATCTAGGTCCCCAGCAGTCGGGCTTCAGGCCCGGTTACAGCACGGAAACCGCTTTGGTCGCGTTGATGGATGATCTCTGGCAGGGCCGGGACAGGGGTTTATCCTCTGTCCTGGTGCTCCTCCATCTCTCAGCGGCTTTCGATACCATCGACCATGGTATCCTTCTGCACCGGTTGGAGGGGTTGGGGGTGGGAGGCACTGTGCTTCAGTGGTTCTCCTCCTACCTCTCTGGCTGGTCACAGTCGGTGTTAGTGGGGGGTCAGAGGTCGACTCCGAGGTCTCTCCCTTGTGGAGTACCTCAGGGGTCGGTCCTCTCCCCCTTGCTATTTAACATCTACATGAAACCGCTGGGTGAGATCATCCAAGGACATGGGGTGAGGTATCATCAATATGCCGATGATACCCAGCTTTACATCTCCACCCCATGCCCAGTCAACGAAGCGGTGGAAGTGATGTGCCGGTGCCTGGAGGCTGTTGGGGCCTGGATGGGTGTCAACAGACTCAAGCTCAACCCGGATAAGACGGAGTGGCTGTGGGTTTTGCCTCCCAAGGACAATCCCATCTGTCCGTCCATTACCCTGGGGGGGGGAATTACTGACCCCCTCAGAGAGGGTCCGCAACTTGGGCGTCCTCCTCGATCCACAGCTCACATTAGAGAACCATCTTTCAGCTGTGGCGAGGGGGGCGTTTGCCCAGGTTCGCCTGGTGCACCAGTTGCGGCCCTACCTGGACCGGAACTCATTGCTCACAGTCACTCATGCCCTCATCACCTCGAGGTTCGACTACTGCAATGCTCTCTACATGGGGCTACCTTTGAAAAGTGTTCGGAAACTTCAGATCGTGCAGAATGCAGCTGCGAGAGCAGTCATGGGCTTACCCAGGTATGCCCATGTTTCACCATCACTCCGCAGCCTGCTTTGGCTGCCGATCAGTTTCCGGTCACAATTCAAAGTGTTGGTTATGACCTTTAAAGCCCTTCATGGCACTGGACCAGAATATCTCCGAGACCGCCTTCTGCCGCACGAATCCCAGCGACCGATTAGGTCCCACAGAGTGGGCCTCCTCCGGGTCCCGTCAACTAAACAATGCCGGTTGGCGGGCCCCAGGGGGAGAGCCTTCTCTGTGGCGGCACCGACTCTCTGGAACCAACTCCCCCCGGAGATCAGAACTGCCCCTACTCTTCCTTTCTTCCGTAAACTCCTCAAAACCCACCTTTGCCATCAGGCATGGGGAAACTAAACATCTTCCCCTGGGCACGTTGAATTTATATATGGTATGCTTGTGTGTGTGTATGTTAGTATAAGGGTTTTTCTTAAATTTATAATATTTTAATTAATTGGATTAATGTATTGGATTGTTTTTTCACTTGTTGTGAGCCGCCCCGAGTTTTCGGAGAGGGGCGGCATACAAATCCAAATAATAAATAAATAAATAAATAAATAAATAATCCAAATGCCCTTTAGCTTTTTTCTTAAAGAGTTCCCTGGCAAAATTACCAGAGATTTCTCTATTATTTGCTGCTACATCTTTTCCCTCACTGGTATAACCCTTTCCTATATCAGGCCCACAGGTGGACCTCCATTTACCCATTCTTGCTCTTGCTTAGATGAGGAAGCTATTAGTAATAAGGGAAGAAACTGTTCTGTCGGGCTCTCTGGCAGACTCCTCCCAAAAATTCACAGGTACAAATTTCAGACACACACATGTTTGAAAATTCAAAACAATGTTCTTTATAATGAAAATTCACTTAAATTAAGCCCTCTTTTGGTATAGCAAAGAGCACTTGTCTCCAAACAAACTGGTAATTTGTACAAGTCCCTTATCAGTTCTGTGATACTTAGATTGCAGCTGTGAGGCAATTCTCAGTCCTTTTTTCACAAAGTGAAACACACTTTGCTCTGGTTTAGTTTCAAAGCGGGAAAAAATCAGCACACAAAAGGTCAAAGTCAGTAAAGCAGTCACGAAACACAACAATCAGATAATCCTCCACAATGGCCAAACCCACAGGCTGCTCTTTATAGCAGCCTCACTAATTACCACAGCCCCACCCAACCACAGGTGGCCTCATTTTCTTTTATAATAATCTCTCAATTGTTGTTGCCTATGCATGGCTCTCTGCATGCGTGGCTGTATCATTAACTCTTGTTCTGAATCCAACGAGGAGCTAGATAATTGATCTCCTTCTGAGCTGTCTGCCACACTCTCCTCCTCCCTGTCATTCATGTCTTCTTGGTCAGAGGAGCCTTCATCAGCAGATTCCACCGGGGGGGGGGGGGGGGCAAAACAGGCCTGCAGCATGTGGATGTTTCCCCCACATCCATAGTCCTTGGGGCAGGAGCTGGGCCAGAGCTAACCACAACAGAAACAATCTAAATTTCTACATTTCTAAAAGACCAAGCAAGTTAGTACCCAGTTGGTTATGGTGTGTATCATCAGTTATATGCAGATGCCACCTGAGATCTTTTTAATTGTATCAACTTGTTTTGCAGAGTGCATTTTAATGAGAGTCCTTCCAGCTGGACTATGAAATAGCAATAGCTCATAACTTAAAAACTTCTTCTCTAAATCTTTTCTTTTAGCCAAAGATTTTCAACTTGACATCCACAAAATAATTTATATCTTTGAGTACAAAATGCTTCCAAGGGAGAGTGAGAATTTTCTAGGCCAATGGTTTTCCAAATGATGAAAAATAAGCCTTTATAGGCAATCTGTAACATATTTAAACAAATGCAATCATTATCTTTATATATTTATTTTACTGCAGTTCATTACCTGAAAAGTACATTATCTCCTTTGGGGATCGATTAAGACTCTACTAATTCATATTCAGACTAAAATAAATCTTTTGAGAATTTCCTTGGTCCATTTCATTTGGCTAGGCAGGTTTGACTCTCTATTCTACAGAGACAAATTAAAAATGACCCGATATATTGTGGTCTTTTCTTGCCAGCCTTTGTCTTCTTAGCCTAGATCAGAGGTCTTCAAACTTGGCAACTTTAAGACTTGTGGACTTCAACTTCCAGAATGCTATTTTGACCACTTGCCTGTTTGCCTGTTTGACAGGAACAAAGTAATCCATTTGTGCAGGGATCCAGAAATGCCATAGAATTTTATTTTTTGAACTAGTTTGTCATGTACCACTAAGTCAAAGGCTTTGCAGAAGTCTATGTAAATTGCATCTATTGCTTTGCCCTGGTTGAGTTGTCTAGTCCATACGTTTTTACCGTGTAGAAGTTGTATATTGCAGGATACTTTTTTTTTTAAAGCCAAATTGTTTTTGAGAGAATAGGTTGTTTGTGTCTAAGTGAAGGCTAATGGATTGGTTAATGATTGATTCTATGGCTTTGCAGGTGATGCAACATAAAGAGATTGGTCTGTAATTTTCAGCTAGGCTGGGCTCTTCCTTTTTGAAGATAGGGATGACCATGGCTAGTGACCATAGCTTGGGTAGGAAGCTGGTCTTGAAAGATTTATCAAAAAAATATGCTCAGAGGTTCTGATATGGCAGTGGAAAGTTTTTTTTAAAGAAATAAGCACATACTCCATCTCATCAATGGATAGAGATGGTTTTAGACTGGGTAGTGATTTTCCAATGTTGACTTCTGTAAAGTCAGTGTGTATTAGATTATTGTAATTGTTTGTGTTTCGACTAGGAAATATTGGATATGAGTTGTTGCTGTTTACAAAGACTGAATTGAAGAATGTGTTAAAGTGGTTGGCTTTAAAGGTTTCTTTGTTGTTAGGTCTTTTGGGGGATGGGATGGTTCTCATCTCTTTATTGTTTATGACATTGTAGAATGCCCAGTTGAATTTTGTGTGCAAGAGATTTGCTGCTTGTTTGATATGTTAATTTGTGCATTCAGTCTTTATTTGTTGGCATAAGTTTTTGTAGCGGCTTTTATAGTTGGTTATGTAGCCAGCTTTGTTTTTTCGCCAAAGAGATTTTTTTTTTTGCTTGCAGCTTCGTTATTGTTATAGCTAGTTTGTTTTTCCTGTTTTGGGGAGTTATTAGTAGTACATATAGTTTAATGACTCTTTTGATTTCAAGTAAGAAAATATTGTAGTAGTAGTGCCAATCAAGAGATGAGTAGTGCCACTCAAGAGATGAGAGGTCAATTTTTATGAAATCATAGTTAGCTTTTAAAAATTATAACTGGGGATCCCATCATCATATTGATTTTTGTAAGGGTATATACTGAGATAGAAATCAACCATGCTGTGATTGCTGTTGGAAAAGGATTCTTTTTTATTTGTAACCCATAAATTGGTTTTAACTGTTACAGAATATGAGGTTAAGACAGTTGCTGAGTCTAGTGTTGTTAATTACTAGTTGATCCAGTCTCAGATTAATTACAGCTTTGTACAGGGTTGACTGTATAGGTTCTGCTGTACATTCATTAAGGGGCCATTTGATAAGAGGTAGATTTAGGTCACCAAGATAGATGAGAGGGCATGGGCCGGAGGCCGCCCAGGTTAGGAGTGAAGTTAACTTATCTGCATGTTTGATGTTGTCATCTGGGGCTCTGTGACATAGTAGAAATCGTAATGTGATGTTTAAAGATAACTCGCAGATGATGGTCTCAGGAAGAGCAAGTTTGTGTGTTGAAGCCCACAAGTCTTAAAGTTGCCAAGTTTAGACCCCTGGCCTAGATAAAACTGTAGCTATAACGAAGCACCAGATTTGGGGATTCAGGCATTTAAACTGATAGAATCAACTTAGATTGAGGAAGGATTTCTTTTGAGCATAACACACACCCTTGCTGGGTACACACTTAAAAAATACTTTTCACTAAAACAGAATTTTCCATGTAGCTCAGGACAAATCAAAACTATTACCGACATATTGTTATCTGGAATTATTATAGGGGACTAAGAATTATTTTTTATTTCACCTACTTTGCAACAGTATTATGCAGAGACAGAACTTTTGTATAAAAAGTTTCTACTTTTTTATTCCCATAGTAGCTTTATTCAGTTTTTTGGGGCAGCAGTAAAGACATCAAATACTATATCCCTGATTACCATATATTTCTTAGTTTTAAATGCTTTTATATTTTAATGTGTATGGATCACAGTAAAGATTGCATGGATGTAATTGATGGAACCAGTGTTTGCTATATTTTCTCTAAACCCCCATCCCATGGTCTGTTCCTAGATGCTATTAAAAATATTTTACGTGCTCCTTACAAGATACTTTTTACAGTACTCTACCCTAAAGCCCTTCACTTTAGTAGCAAAACCAGTAAACACCAAGCTTCCATTTCAAAGCTTAACATCCCTATGCTGAAATTCAGAGGTTGGTTTTGCAGCATGTGTGTTATTAAAATGACATTATACTGTATAACCATAGGCGAATAAAATTTATAGCATCGTTATCAGAACTTTAATTGCTCCCCTGACTATAGGATTACTGCGTTCCTTTAGTTCTCAAAAACATCGAAGAAGGCTGCAAAATTGTTAATGAAAGCCAGGGCTTTTAGAGACCACCAAGTGCCTTCTTCCAGGGGTGGGTTCTAACTTACCTCATTGCCAGTTCACTTCCTCCTGTGCTGCGTGGCAATGCCTCAAGGGTGCACGCAGTGCCTAAAAAAAAATCTGTTTTTTTTAAAGTCAAAAACAAGATGGCAACCACGTGCACAGTATCAGAAACTCAGCTTCTGCGCATGCAAAATACCAGTCCCGGTATCTTCGGGACTGTCTCCTGCCACATACTTCCCAGAAACCAATAAAATGTCACAGGGTCAGCCTTCTCTAGGTCCTGTCATGAAGCAATGTCGTCTGGAGGGACCCTGGGGAAGAGCCTTCTCTGTGGTGGCTCTGACCCTCTGGAACCAGCTCCCCCCAGAGATTAGGATTGCCCCCACCCTCCTTGCCTTTTGTAAACTCCTTAAAACCCACCTCTGCTGTCAGGCATGGGGGAATTGAAACATCTCCCCCTTGTCCATGTAGTTTTTGTGTATGATTCAATTGTGTGCTTGTTTTTTATATATTGGGGTTTCTTTTTTGGATTATTTTAAACCTAAAACTGTAATTTAGATTGCTAAATATTAGATTTATTACTATGTACTGTTTTTTACCATTGTTGTGAGCCGTGATAGATAGATAGATAGATAGATAGATAGATAGATAGATAGATAGATAGATACATACATACATACATAGATACATATATACATACATACATACATACATACATACATACATACACACATACATACATAGATTATTGATAGATAGATAGATACATACATACATACATACATGATAGATAGATAGATAGATAGATAGATAGATAGATAGATAGATACATACATACATACATACATACATACATACATACATACATACATAGATGATAGATAGATAGATAGATAGATAGATAGATAGATAGATAGATAGATAGATACATACATACATACATACATACATACATAGATAGATACATGGATGATAGATAGATAGATAGATAGATAGATAGATAGATAGATACATACATACATACATACATAAAAACTCGAACTCAGAGCAATCTACATACATACATACATACATACATACATACATACATACATACATGATAGATAGATAGATAGATAGATAGATAGATAGATAGATAGATGATAGATAGATAGATAGATAGATAGATGATAGATAGATAGATAGATAGATAGATAGATAGATAGATGCTCAGAAGAAAAATAATAATTTTTGTTTTAAAAAATAAAAAATATATGGTGGCGCCCATGGACCGGCACTGATGGAACTGGTTCCCTGATGTCATTGTAACATCACGAGTGGGTCGCTACTGGTTCAGGCAAACTGGTACGAACTGGGAGGAACCTACCTCTGCCTTCTTTGTATTATTAACTTTTTCAGGATTTTTATTTGCCTTTTTTCCCTTACATTTATCTTATTTGTTGTATTTTGTTTTTATGATTGGTTTTTGATGTTATCTTAAAATTTAATACATTCCTAGCTCACATCTTGCGGACTGGTAAATAATTCTGTATGTATGTATCATCAGCTGCAGTTATTAGCCAACCGTTAATAGATTTGGATGTACAGTGGAACCCCGACATAAGAGCTGCTCTACTTAAGAGCAACTCGAGATAAGAGCTGGGAGGGGAGAGATATTTTTGTTCTACTTACAAGCCCAAATTCGAGATACAAGCGCCAAGGAGCTGTCTCCTGAAGCCAAACGCTAACTTCCGCGTTCGGCTTCAGGAGACAGCTGCGAAGCGGCGCGCGTGTTTTAAAAGGTTGCAGCCGGCCTGGGGGGCTCGGGGGGGTGCTTGCAGCTTTCTTTCTTGCTCTTTTTCTTTCTCTCTTTTACCTTCCCTTCCTCTATTTCTTCTTTTCTTTCTCCTTCCCACCTTCTTCCCTCCCTCCCTCCCTTCACTCATTCCTCTCTTACTCTCCCCTTTCATAAGTTTCCTTGCTTCCTTCCTCTGTTCCTGTCCCTTCCCTCTTTCCTTCCTTCCTTCCCACCCTCCGTCCATTCATTCACCCATTCCTCTCTTGATCGCTTAAAGCCGGTCCCTGGTGCAAAAAGGGTTGGGGACCTCTGTCCTACAGGATTGGGTGGCAGAGAAGTTGAACATATGTAAATTTAAAAGTTTAAGAAAGTTTACAAGTTAAGTGAAAGAAACTTCATTATTCATTTATATGTACATGTACATTTCTTCATTAAAAACATGTCTTTCTGCATAATTTAGACTAACTTTGTGAGTTTTTTGAGGGCTGGAACCAATTAAAATTATTTACATTAATTCCTATGGGGAAAAGTCGTTCGAGATAAGAGCTGCTCGACTTAAGAGCCCAGGTCCGGAACGAATTAAACTCGTATCTCGAGGTACCACTGTATTATTGGATTACCATTTTCAAATAGTTTCATTCCAGTGGTATCTTCTTTACGTCAGTCTTGTTAAATGAACATAAGTGGATCAAGTTAGAGAAAAGTAAATAAAAATGAAAAATGCATGAAAAAATGGGCCTTGAAATCCCCTGCTTCTAATTAAGGATGATTTTGACACTCAAAGGCACTTAGAGTTGAGAGAAAATGGTTTTGAAGATTTTAAATTTCCTACTATTAGGAGCATCATTACATAAAGCTTTGACTGTAGGGAGAGCAGAAATTTGAAGTTCAAGTTTGCTATTAGCATGGATGGCCTAATTTGGTATTAAAATTGAGGCAGGTGCAGGATACATAATTGGTGTGTTGATTATTAGTAAGATTACCTTGCCCAGACAAAAGTCTTTAAGACATGTTGATGGTGCCATGACTACCATGCTCTAGAGACTCACAAGAAATAGGCTCTTTGTAAAATGATTCTGAATTACATGCTACTCTAAACATTTTTACAGTTAAAATATAACAAAATACATGGCAATTTTAAATACCTAATTTTAAGATATTTTTATTAATGATGCCCGCAATAGTCTTTTCAATTGCAAAGCAGTTTACAGAAAGTATGCAGTAAAGCATGCCCATAGGAGGGACAATGGTCTTTGTTTTATACGCATGTATGTATGTACGTACGTACATACATGTGTACGTATGTATGTATATATGTGTGTATATATGTATATGTACACACACACACACGCAGCTGAAGGCATCATTTAAGAAAAACAGAAATTAGATATAAATATCAGCGCAGTGTAATAATAATAATAATAATAATAATAATAATAATAATAATTTATTAGATTTGTATGCCGCCCCTCTCCGAAGACTTTTTAAAACTGAATTAAAGAATAGTTGCTGAATAAATGAATATATGGAATTGAATTCCATATATATTTCATATATATCCATTGAATTGAACTGAATATATGGAAAAGTGAAACAAAACAAAAATCTGTCCAGCCATCACGATGTGTGCCTTTTTTCCTTTGAAGAAAAAATATTCTGAAAAATGTGAGATACATGATAATATAAATGAGGAAAAGCACTTTCTATCCTTTATAACAGTGTTTTTCAACCAGTGTGCCGCGGCACACTAGTGTGCCGTGAGACATGGTCAGGTGTGCCGCGAAGCTCTGAGAGTGAAAGAAAACAAGAGAGAGAGAAAGAAAGAGAGAGAGAAAGAGAAAGAAAGAGAGAGAGAGAAAGAAAAAGAGGGAGAGAGAGAGAAAGAGCAAGAGAGAGAGAAAGCAAGCAAGAGAGAGAGAGAGAGAAAGAAAACAGAAAGAGACAGAGAGAGAAAGCAAGAGAGGGAAAAAGAAAGAGAATGAGAGAGAAAGAAAGGAAGGAAGGAAGAGAGAGAGAAAGAGAACAAGAGAGAAAGAGAAAGAAAGAAAGAGAGAGAGAGAGAGAGAGAAATAGAGGGAGGGAAGGTGGGAGAGAGAAAGACATAGAGGGAGGTAGGGAGGGAGAGAGAGAAAGAGAGCAAAAAAGAGGAAGGAAGGAAGAGAGAAAGAAAGAGGGAAGGAGAGAGAGAGAAAAAAGAGAAAGAGAGAAAGAGGGAGGGAGAGAGAGAGAAATAGAGCGAAAGGGAGGAAGAAAGAGAGAATATTTTTGTCCAAACCTTTTTTAGCCGCCCCCCCATCCCCACTCAATGTGCCCCATGGTTTTGTAAATGTAAAAAATGTGCCGCGGCTCAAAAAAGGTTGAAAATCACTGCTTTAGAATATTTCTCTCTATGTCACATGACCACAAAGAAAGACTGAAAAGGGCTTGGGGTAGAAAACACATTGAGCTTTTGCCTAGCTGTTTCTTCTGTCATGTGAAGTGTGACAATTTTTTTCTGCCCTATTTTTTAAACTACATCTTTCATTTCCTGGATTCTCCTACCACATTAAATCTGCCCCAATTCTGTTCTGGTTCTGGATAATGCATAAGGAGAGACAGAAAGACAGAGACCTAAACCTTTTAAAATAATTTTTTTTCAGCATTCTGTTATGCTGCAAGAATAAAAACCAGAAAAAAAATTGATATAAAAGAAATCTGGTGGGTGGAGAACCATATTTAATAAGAACATCATAAACAAACAGTTTGACAGATCTTTAAGAGATGTGCTTCAAAAGCGTTCAGAATCAATTAAAGAAGGCCATCATTGAAAATAAGTCTGAATTCTCTTCTCTCAAACTAGGAGACCTCCAGAGAATGCCATTTCTCCCATTAATGTCACCTGGGATGACACCCTGAAATGGGATCCATGATCTGTGCTGATCATATTCATAACACATGAATAATAATAAAAAAGTGGGCTATGAGATGAACAGTTGAATCATAAATAAATAACATTTCTGAAAATATATCCAGCGTTTTGCATTGCACCCAATTTGACTTGAATGGCATTCCAGTGTTGCATTTTGGAACTATGGTAGAGTCCTCCATGCTGGAAAATATAGAATGGATGTGAATCTGTGTCTGTTTCAACAATCATAAAAACAAACCATACTCTAACAATTTGTTTGAAACCCTGATTATGCAAAAGAATATTAAGTGCTACTTTACACCAGTTTTTATTATTTATCCATGAATCCCAAACTAAATTATATGCTCTCATTAGTAACTACTTAGTAGTAGTAGTTAGTAGTAGTTAATACTTAGTAGTTAGTAGTAGTAGTAGTAGCTAATGAGAGTATATAAATTATATACTCTCATTAGCAACAGCCACCCCGAGTCCTCAGACAGGGGTGGGATATAAATCCAATTAACAAGAACAACAAGGAAAAGAACAACAAGAACAAAACAACAACAACAACAACAACAACAACAATAATAATAATAGTTTCCAGGAGAGGTCTTTACTCTTTTCTGCTACCTAATTTTTTAAATATCAATAATTAAAACCAATCCTTTGGTATACAATCATTTGCTCTATTGTGGAGCTAAGTATCTTCCAACATAATATCCTTATTATGACTGTTCCTCCTACTCCTAATTTCATGTTCTCCTGGAATCCATAACATGAGTCCCTATTATTCAAACAGAATAGAATAGAATTCTTTATTGGTCAAGTGTGATTGAACACACAAGGAATTTGTCTTGGTGCATATGCTCTCAGTGTACATAAAAGAAAATATAGATTTGTCAAGAAACATGTGGTACAGCACTTAATGATTGTCATAGGGGTCAAATAAGCAATGAAGAAACAATCAATATTAATAAAAATCTTAGGATATAAGCAGAAAGTTACAATCATACAGCCATGAGTGGGAGGAAATGGGTGATAGGGATGATGAGAAAAAACTAGTACAAATAGAAGTAAAAAGTTTGACAGTATTGAGGGAATTATTTGTTTAGTAGAGTGATGGCATTTGGGAAAAAACTATTCTTGTGTCTAATTATAGCAATAGCACTTAGACTTATATACCACTTTACAGTGTTTTTACAGCCCTCTCTTAGCAGTTTACAGAGTCAGCATATTGGCCGCAACAATCTGGGTCCTCATTTTATCAGCCTCAACCTTGAGCCTGTGAGATTCCAACAGCAGGCAGCCAAAGTAGCCTGCAGTACTACTTTCTAACCATTGTGCACCATGGCTCAATGTACCTGACATGCTTCTTTTGATGAAAAATTTCTCGTTAACTCTTTACATTCATTGATCAACAAGAAAAAGATGCCAGTGTTATCCAAAGGAAATTTCCAGCACTCAACATAGTTCCAAAAATATATACGGTATGGACTGCACATACAGTAAGCATCCTTGTGATGGGTATCTGCAGGTCAATGACTTTTCACTATTTCCATAACTCAAAAAGTACATAGTGCATAGAAGATGATTGTAATTCTGATCTTAATTATTAGGATGGTATGGAAAGCACCAATCCAATGGGGGCATGTGTGTTAGGCAGAGAGCAGACAATGAAATTTTCAAGGAACATGGGCAAGAATTCTTACAGATCATAATCATAAATAATGCTTCACAAAGTTCCATTTCATGAATCCCCTTTAGGTTAATAATAATATTAATATATCATATCTACATGGGTTTATGCAAATGTGTTCATAAATCCCTCTAACAATCAAGCATGTTCTCACTATCATTTCAAGAAATGTACTAAGTTATAATATGATTTGGTTGGGCTTGACTTAATGTATTCTGAAAATCCAGACATTAAGGTTTATAAGTTTAATATATTCTGTGAATTCCAGTTATTGCTTGTTCAATCATCTATGATTAAGGAAATCATGATTGAGTGTGATGTGTCAACCCAATCAGTCTGTTTCATTCTGTAGATAGACACAGAACTAACACAGGTAAAGCTAGCTTGCCAACAGATAGTTAGTGATGAATAATAGAAACAAAATTTGATTCTGAATCTTTGTTAACTCTATTAACTTAAATTTTGGTTAAAGTTTAATGTTGCTCTTTCTGAATAATATTCATACTGTTCTGCCAGCGTGTCCCAACTGCCTGTACTTACAAGGTAATTAGTCCAAAAAGACACACACCACACTGTAGAAGGAAACCAAAAAGTCTTTATCAACAGAAAAGCAGAAAAACTCCCTTTTTAAATGTCAAAGGGATTTTCTGGTACACACAAGGCACAGGTTAAATGCAATCCAATTTCTCACCCAGTAACTGGGAAATTGAGTCCAATTCCAAAGTCCAGAAAGTCCATATACAGGGAAACAGCAAAACTACGATCTTGACGAAACTATGAATCAGATAAACTTCCACAAGGCTAAACCAGCACGCTGTTATTTTTATCTGTAGCACTAATTACAGCAGCCCCACCCAACCACAGGTGGCCTCACATATCTCCTGTAATAATCCTTCAGTTGTTCTCTCCTATGCATCACTCTACGCATGCGTGGATCGTCATAAGTTCTTGTTCAGAATCCAGGGATGATAAGGATGATTGATCTCCTCCTGGGTTGTCTGCCAAACTCCCCTCTTCCCTGCTACTCATGCTTCCTTCGTCACAGAAGCCTTCGTCGGGAGATTCTATCAGGAGCAAAACAGGCCTGTGGCATATGGATGTTTCCCCCACCTCCACCTCCACATTCCTTGGGGCAAGAGCTGGGCCAGAGCCAACCACAACACATACAGTGTTGGAGAAACCTCTGAAAACAGAATTGGAGAAAAGCCATCAGGATCCCTCCCCCACCCAATGATATATGAATCTGGAACCCTGCCCTTGAACCTGGTATATCAGAAGAATTTGAGATATTTATTGAGCTCTCAGAGTATAACAATATATCCAAAAGAAGAATTCCTGGCTCTGAAATTCAGCTCTAAAATTCATCTTAGTAGATATAGTTCCCTTTAAATGGTTTTGGGAGCATGCTGTTGCTGAGCTGAACATAGTTGCTCCCAGTTTAATGGTCCGCTTCTTTTAAGCAACTACTCATTCATTCAGATGAGCAAGGTGCTTTCAAAGTACATCATGACATTTATGGGAGATAATAATGGAGGAATTTCAGTCCAGAAGATGCTATCAGTCTAGCAACTAGTATGGCAGAATATCTAGCATTGACAATGAGAAATGGTGTGTGGTATCAATGTGAGGGGAAAGATAAAAATGTCAAAGAGATTCCTACCTAGGATCATAAATTTTACCGTATCGGACAAGCAGAAGAATACCAGCTTCATTGACCTTAAAGATGAATTATAACAATAATGATACTTCCCTGCCTTCACATGTTACAAATCTGAGTCAATGATCCATTTGCAACTTGTCTATCATTTTAGCAGCTTGAGGCAATAATAAGTGGATTATTTCACTGATTTCAAAAAAACCTTTATACATTACAAATATATTTTAATACTCAATTTTGTATAAGAAGTTAGTTTGCATCATGAAGCAATACCTCCCCATTCTCACAGGAGATTAACTAATCACAACTATTCATACATGGTCTGACCCAAATTCATACATGATCCATACAATTCTAACCCAAAATTTTTGGTTTAATTTATCTCTACAGATGCAGAAATATGCAGTGTTCTGTTCAGGCGCAGATTATAGCAAAAGAAGAACCTACAGACCTCTGATAACCTCAATGCTATATTCACACAAAACCCAACAGCGGCATGAAATAAGTTGCAGTATTGCGTGGTATTTAATGTATTGTGTAAGTGTTTAGGATAAGGTTTAATAAAATCTCTTTTGAGAGAAATTTCCCTATAGGCATAATTGGGGGTTTGGGGATGTAACAACAGTCAGTTAGTGCATTCTAGGTGTTGACCACTCTGTACTGGAGTCGTATTTTCTGCAATCAGGTTTGGAGCAGTTTACCTTGCATTTGTATTTGTTGTGTAGTTGAAGCTGAAGTAGTCATTGACAGGTAGGACATAATAGCAGATATTTTTTTTGTACTATGCTTAGGTCAGATATTTTTTTGTACTACACTTAGGCGGTGTAGTTCTAGGTTGTCTAAGCTCAAAATTTCAAACCTGGTGCCTTAGGGCAGTGTTTTTCAACCATTGTGCCGTGGCACACTAGTGTGCCACGAGACATGGTCAGGTGTGCCGCGAAGCTCAGAGAAAGAAAACAAGAGAGAGAGAGAGAAAGAAAGAGAGAGAAAGAGAAAACAAGCAAGAGAGAAAGAAAGAAAGAGAGAGAAAGAAAGAAAGAGAGAGAAAGAAAGAAAGAAAGAAAGAGGGCAAGAGAACAAGAGAGGAAGAAAGCAAGAGAGAGCAAGAGAGAGAGAGAAAGAAAGAGAGAGAGAGAAAGAGAGGGAGGGAATGTGGGAGAGAGAAAGACATAGAGGGAGGTAGGGAGGGAGAGAGAAAGAGAGCAAAAAAGAGGAAAGAAGGAAGAGAGAAAGAAAGAGGGATGGAGAGAGAGAAAAAAGAGGAAGGAAGAGAAAGAGGGAGAGAGAAATAGAGCAAAAGGGAGGAAGAGAGATATTTTTCTTGTCCAATATTTTTTTAACCACCCCCACCCCACCCCCACTCAATGTGCCTCATGGTTTTGTAAATGTAAAAAATGTGCCGTGGCTCAAAAAAGGTTGAAAATCACTGCCTTAGGGTATTCTGTTGTGAATAGAGGAGTGAACTTTTCTCCTCATGAAATATCTCTGGACTTTCTCAATTGTATTAATATCCGATATACAGTGTGGATTCCAGGCAGACGAGCTGTATTTGAGAATTGGTCTAGCAAAGGTTTTGTATGCCCTAGTTTGCAGTATAATATTACTGGGGAAGAAGCTTCATAAGATTAGGCTGACAACTCTTAATACCTTTTTGGCAATGCTGTTACAGTGAGCTCTCGTTCTTAGATCATTTGAGATGAGTACTCCAAGGTCTTTGACAGAATGAGGGTTGTCTATGAGGTCATATCCACCCAGCATGTATTTAGTATTCTGATTTTATTTTACTTTTTGGTCAAAGTATAAGATAGAGCATTTGTTGGTTGAGATTTGGAGTTGCCAATTGTTTGACTATTCTGACAAATAGTCAAGGTCACTTTGTAAGGCAACAGCATTGTTAATGATGTTGAATAGCTTTACATCATCAGCGAAGAGGTCACAGCTACTTATAATGTGATATATTTATTTATTATGATTTATTTATTAATTGGATTTATATGCCACCTCTCTCCGAGGACTCGGGGGGGCAGATATATGAATTATTATATATGAATTATATTCATATTATTCATATTATTTAATTAATTAAGCAACATTGTCTAGTTGACAGGACCTGGAGAAGGCCAACTCTGTGGGGTCTAATTGGTCGCCAGGACTCATTATATTAATATAATATGAGCCGATTGGCCCAATCTTTCTGAATGGATACAAAATCTCCGTTCCTAAAGACCAGACTCTTCAAGCTATTCCAGGAAGATTGGAGCTGCTTTTCTGCCTTTGTTAAGATTTTTCTCCTCCTCTCCTGTAGCGGAAATATTCTCTCCTGTCTGTTTTTAATAATTAATAATAAAGAATATTTTAATCTGGGTGGGGGGCTTCCTACAACTCCAATAGAATATTTGGTCTGCTGATCAACTGTTTGGCAATTTGCAGAGCAGAGGTAACATTAGAGTTGGTGGCAATGGTAAGACCTGGATGTGTTGGTGGAATTGCAGTGCATCCTTCAGGGCTTATCCTTAAATGGTGGTAGCAACATTTAGTGATGTTGTGGTTGGCTCTGGGCCAGCTCCTGCTCCGAGGACTGTGGGTATTGGTTTGGGAGAATCCTCACATCCTCAGAGACTGGTTTTACTGCCAACAGCTTCGGACAGTGAAGATTCTGTGTCAAGGCCAGACTCTGGGACTAAAGCAGAATCGGATGATGAGGTAGTTACAGGCAGCTCATTACTAATGACCCCAGGCAGCCCATTAGCTAATGACCCCATTAGTGGGTCCTCATTAGACTCAGGGGAAGAGGGATTAATAGATGCTCACAGGCGCAGGTTTATGACGAGAAGGGTACAACTGTGCAAGTATTATAGAAGATAAGGGAGAACATATGTGGCTGGGGCAATTAGGCTAATGGGGCTGTTGATAAATTGCCAAAGTCACTGGGAGATTATCCATTTGGAGAAGAACGAGTGTTGTTTGTTCCAGGATTTACAAAGACTTTTTGAAGATTTCACAGTTAAGTATAGTTTGTGGACTTTTGAAGGGGGGTGGTTGTGACGTCTTCACAGCTGCCTTTATCTCCTTTGTTTTTGTTTTTGATTTTCACAGCATTCCAGGTTTTTGGTTTGTGGGAGACCACTTTGGCTGTTTAAAGTGCGTGTTTACAATACTTTTGTTTTGATAAACCGACTCCCTGTTTACATTACAACAGCGTATGTGTTTGAATTTACACTTCTGATTTAATAGGGGCTTGTAACATGAAGCCCGGCATAACAGGTGACAGTGAATTTACCACGCAAGGCTGCTTGATGAACATTATGTTGTCCAGGCCTGGGGCTCAGCTATGTACAGATGGCCTTTGAAAAATCTGCAGCAAGTATTTCAGGAAAGGAAAATTTCTCAAGGACAATTTATCTTCCATAGCAGCAATAGAAATAATTAATTCTGGGAAGGGGTGGGGGTAGGGAAGGAGAAGCTTTCGTGTGAAATCTTTTCTCGTGATGGGAGGCACAGAGAAGCCAGAGAAGCTGTGAACTATTGGAGAAATTACTGACAAGTGAAAAATAGGACAGCCACAAGCAGTCCTTGGCTGTGTTTCAACTAAAGTGCAAGGACAACATTCTCCACTCAAGCACATTTCTGCTAAATTCTCTTCATAATTAAGGTCTAAGAAAAAAAAACATTTCTCTTGGGATCTCTGTTCCATTCTCTGTTTATATTGAACATGAAAAGAAGGATTAGCTTATGTTCAGATATGAAAAGCAAGAAATGTGTTCTGTCTGGGTTCCCCCAGACCTCAACACCAACTGGAAAAAACAGCCAGACACTCTGGTAATAGCAAAAGTACTTTATAGCTGGAAAAAATAAACACAGAGGAAAACCTGTTCTTCCCAACAGACAGGCTATAATACTTTACAGCAGAGTCCTGATGTCCAGACAATACAGCAAGCTTCTTGCTGGCACACCCACCCCAAGGTTTCAGTAGTCAAAGGCACAAACCAGGATTCCAAAACGCCAAAGTTCACAGCTAGGTCCCAAGACTCTCAAAGATAAAACTCCACAAGCCAGGAAGGGTGGGTCTGCCTTTTAGCCTTTCCAAAGAGCACCACACCCAAACCCAGCTGTTGCCTCTTTAATGCTGAAAGTACCTAGCCAATTGGTCCCTTCGCTGTGTAGCTCTTCTCTGTCGCAGATCAATTATGGCTTGTGCATTTTCCTCTAAAGAATCCAGGCTGCTTGCTGGGGAGAGCTCCCTCTGGGGGGACTCTGGCTGTCCTCCCTCTTCTTCAGCCTGGGATTCCTCCTCCTCGTCTGCCTGCACCTCCTGTTCCTCATCCTCTCCCTCTGAGCTGGAAACCGACAGAAGATCAGCCGTTCCCTGAGGGGCCTCAGATGGAACCACAACAGAAATGAATACTCGATGTTTTCCTTACACCAAAACAAGAAAATTGTGACTACTTTAACTATTACTTCCTCCTTTTTCACAACCTTTTTCTCTCCAAAATATTTACTACCACACTGTGGGTTTGGCTTATTTTATGGGTGTAGCTTGAGGGTCATATGACTGGGTAGGAGTGGCTTGCATTAGGTTTCTAGCATTATTCGTTTTATTTTCCAGAGTAGGAGTCCCCAAACTTGGCAACTTTAAGACTTGTGAATTTCAACTCCCAGAATTCCCCAGCCAGCTATGACCTCTGTACAAGAGAATACTATAGCCATTCAGAAAGAACATCAGAACATAAGAAGACAAGAAGAGGCATGCTGAATCAGGCCAAAGCCCATCAAGTCCAGCATTCTGTGTCACACAGTGGCATGGGGATCTTGAGCAGAAGGAGAAGGCAAAATCCTCCCTTTTCCTTGATCCCCAACAAATGGTACCCATGGTATCCTGCCTGCCTCACCCATCTAGAGGCAGCACCGATACACTTTCCATCCATGAATCTGTCTACTTCTGCTTTGAAGCTATCAAGGCTGACAGCTGTCATGACCTTTTCTGAAAGTGAATTCCATAAACCAACGACCCTCTGGGTGAAGAAATATTTCCCTTGATTTGTCCTCACTTTCTTACCTATGAGCTTTATGGAGTGCCCCCTCGTCCTAGTATTGTGTGATACAGAAAAGAATTTTTCCCTATCCATCTTTTCTATCCCATGAATAGAAAAAGGAGGGGGAGGCAGAAACCCAGATCACATAGAATTAATTCCAGATCTTATCTCCTTATACTTTTCCTAAACACCTTTGTTTGTAGCAGAATCGCCATCTTTGGGTTTTTTAAACGCTGTCAGGAAGAACGCAGAGGCTTCCCAAAGAGGACACCCTGCTTTTTCTTTCAACATCTTTTGGTGCAAATTGTGTGCTCTGGGGTGGAGCTCCATTATTGCTACCCCACTGCGTTTCCACCCACCCCATCCAGGCAGCAGCCCACCTCGCCTTCACATGGGGTACTCCATTTTATCATCGCCTTAGTCATCTACAGCAGTGATTTCCAAACTTTTTTTGAGCTGCGGCATATTTTTTACATATACAAAATCATGGGGCACATTGAGCAGGGGGGAGTGGGGGGGACTAAAAAAGTTTGGACAAAAAAATTCTCTCTCTCTTCCTCCCTTTCGCTCTATTTCTCTCCCTCTTTCTCTCTCTCCCTTCCTTCCTCTCTCTCTCCATCCCTCTTTCTTTCTCTCTTCCTTCCTCTCTTTTTTGCTCTCTTTCTATCTCTCCCTCCTTCCCTGCCTTTCTTTCTCTCTCTCTCTCTCTTGCTTTCTTTCTTTTTTTCTCTCTCTCTCTTTCTCTCTCTCTTTCTCTCTTTCTTTCTTTCTCTCTCTCTCTTGCTTTCTTTCTCTCTCTCTCTTGCTTTCTCTCTCTCTCTTGCTGAGCTTGGCGGCACACCTGACCATGTCTCGCGGCACACTGATTGAAAAACACCGATCTACAGCCTCTTAAGAAATAAATTTCCAGTAATTTCAATATGTCTTTTTTTGGCAAATATTAATCTCTTCATTTCCATATTTTTCTATGCAGGTTATTGCCGGCAGAAGTAGGGTATTGGCCTGTGTGGAATGAGGCAACTTGCAACAATCAACTCGCTAGGACTAATTTGGAGCAGCCAATTTACTGGAGGACAACTTGCCATAGCCAATTCGCCACCAGAGAACTCTCTGTTAAAATAAATTAAAGTGAATAAGCAGAGGCCCTGAAGAAATGATCAAATGGCAAGTGATAAAGTCTAATGGTGTTGTGATTCCGTCAGGGAACGGCTGAACCTCTGCCGGCTCCATGCTCAGAGGGGGAGGATGAGGAACAGGAGGAGGAGGAGGCCCAGGCAGACGAGGAGGAGGAATATCAGGCCGAGGGAGAGGGAGAACAGCCTGAGTCCCCCGGGGTGGAGCTCTCCCCAGCAAGCAGCCTGGAGTCCTTGGATGAAAATGCACAAGCCATCATCGATCTCAGGCAGAGAAGAGCAGCACAACGAAGGGGACAATTAGCCAGGTATTTCCAGCCCTAAATAGGCAACAGCTGGGTTTGGGTGTGGTTCTCCCCAGAAAGGCTGAAAAGGCAGACCCACCCTTCCTGTATTGTGGAGTATTATCTTTGGGAGTCCTGGGACCTGGCTGTGATCTTTGGCGTTTCTGACTCTGGCTTGTGGCCCTGAAGGCTGAAACCTTGGGGGGAAAGACGTGGGTCTTATTCTCTACAGTGGTGTGTGTGCCAGCAAGAAGTCTGCTGTATTGTCTGGCCGTCATGACTCTGCTGTGAAGCCTCATAGCCTGTCTGTTGGGAAGAACAGGTTTTTCTCTGTGTTTGTTTTTCCAACTATAAAGTGCCTTTGCTTTTACCAGCGTGTCTGGCTGCTTTTTTCAGTTGGTGTTGAAGTCTGGGGGCACCCAGACAGAACAGTATAATACTCCACCAACCACCAGACACCTGGTTCTCATTTTGGAGGGGTGGTTTGGTTGTTTATTTTTCTTGCTCTCTGCTGCTGGTTCCTTGTTTGGCATTTTTTGCTTTTTGGCTTCCTGTTTTTGCCTGCCACCATGGACGTTTCTGCAGCTGACATGCAGGCTGTCTTTGCAGAGTTGCACGGGGACATTGCACAGTTGACCCAGATGGTCCTGGTGTTACAACGCCAGGTGGAGGTTTTGTCCCAGCCGGCCCCACCCCAGGCAGCCCTGTGGTACCTCCTCCAGCACCTTTGCCCAGGAGGAAATGTTTTGTGGCGATGCCGGAAAAGTTCTGGGGGGACCGGCGGCTGTTTTCTGCGTTCCAGAGCCAGGTGCAGCTGTTTATCAACACCCAGATGATGCACTTCCCGGGGGATGACCACAAGGTGGCGTTTCTCTGTAGCTTGTTGGCTGGCCCTGCAGTGTCATGGGTGGCACTTTCCTGGCTCGGGATGACCCGCTACTCCAGAACTATGCTGCTTTCTGTGACCTGCTGCGTCACCAATTTGCAGACCTGGTGCAGGAGCAGACGGCCACGCGGGCGCTGAAGCCCCCTGGCGGACTACATGGCTGACTTTCGGTCTCTGGCCGGGCAAGTTCAGTGGAATGAGGCTGCCCTGATCGAGGCCTTTCAGGACGGACTATCAGACACTATGTTAGATGAACTGGTGCATGAGGTGATGCCCGGCACGTTGGACGCTTTGGAGCGGCATTGCTTGGCAATAGAGGCCAGGCTGTTGTCCAGGGAAGTCCGTCGAGCGGGACGGTCCAACCCCCGTGCGTCAGGCGTTCCACCGACACCTGTTCCGCGGCGGGGGTTGTCGACCGTAGGCACCCCGGCTCCGGTCCCTGCGCCCTGACTTTTTCACTAGCGCTGCCTCCACGCCTGATGGATCGTGTTGCCGTCGGGGAGCCGATGGACGTGAGTTACGCACGACCCCGACAGACCCCGGAGGAACGAGGGCATCGGCAGGCGGCTGGGTTGTGCTTCTATTGTGGGGCCCCGGGACATTTTGCTGTAATTTGTCCCCACAAGAGGCGGAGCATGGTGGCTGCCGCCATTCCAGTACCCTCCAGCTCTCCCGTGCTTCCAATGGCGTCCCCCGTGCAGTTCCTGGAGACAACCCCTTGTGTCCCTGTCCCTGTCATGAACTCTCTGATGGCGGGGCCTTCGTCTGGACGTCCTCAGTCGCCGGAACGGTCGGGAAACGAGGGAGGCCCGACTTGGTGGCAACACTAGGTTGGGCGGGGATCCCACTTTCTCCTGATTCCACGGCTACCGACTCCGGCCCGTTTCGTCACCTGACGCTCGCTGTGACTCTGCATATTGCGCAACGGACTCGGGCGTATCCTGCGTTGGCCCTTGTGGATTCGGGGGCGACGACAAATTTCGACGAAGCCTTTGCCCACCGCCATTCCTTGCCCCTTTGTCCTGTCATCCCGCCATTAACCATGGAGACCATTGATGGGCGGGTGTTGCTGGCTGGTCCCATCCGGTTCCAGACCCTGCCGGTGTGGATGTGCATCGGAACTCATGAGGAGGCCCTGCAGTTTTATGTAACCAAGGGGCTTCATTTTCCCCTCGTGCTGGGGTTATCGTGGCTGCGCGCACATGACCCGCATGTGGTGTGGTCCCAGAACCAGGTAACTTTCTCCAGTTTGCAGTGCGTGGACCACCACCGACATGTGTGCGCAGCCCATGGCCCCGTGGTTCCCGCGATCCAGTTATCCCGTTGCCTCGAGGAGTTCGCCGATGTCTTTAACGAGAAGGAGGCAGATCGGCTACCACCGCATCGGACATATGACTGTGCCATATACTTGATCCCTGACGCCAAGCTTCCGGCTGGTCATTTGTACTCCATGTCAGAGCCGGAGCTTGTGGCTCTCAAGGAGTTTGTTGAAAATAATTTGGCCAAGGGATTTATTCGGCCATCCAAGTCCCCTTTGTCTGCCCCTGTTTTGTTCGTGAAGAAGAAAACGGGCGATCTTCGCCTCTGTTGTGACTATCGGCGCCTTAACGCCATCACGGTGCGTAATAGGTACCCCTTGCCTTTGATCCCTGAACTCATGGACCGGTTGCGGACGGCAACGGTATTCACCAAAATTGATTTGCGCAGTGCGTACAATTTGGTCCGGATGCGGGCCGGGGATGAGTGGAAGACAGCATTCGGCACGCGTTATGGCCACTTTGAATACACCGTGATGCCCTTTGGCCTCACTAACGCCCCGGCCGTGTTTCAACATCTAATGAATGACGTGTTCCGGGACATGTTGGACCATTTCGTGGTGATTTACCTTGATGACATTTTAGTGTATTTCCCGAACCATGCCTTGCATTTGGACCATTTGCGCCAGGTCCTGCTCCGGTTGCGGGAGCAGCATTTGTATGCCAAGCTGGAGAAGTGCCAATTCTTCCAGACTACCGTCGAATTCCTTGGGCACATTTTGTCTCCAGGTGGCATTTCCATGGACCCGGGCAAAGTGGCCGCACTTCAGTCTTGGCAACCTCCACGACGAGTGAAGGACATACAACGTCTTTTGGGGTTTGCGAACTACTATCTGGCTTTTATTCCGGGGTATGCCACGTTAACCACGCCCTTGACTCGGTTGTTACAAAAACAAGTTCCGTTTGGTTGGGGGGAGGCGGAACAGCGGGCTTTTGAGGCTCTAAAAGCGGCGTTCATGGCGGAACCGCTTCTGCGTCATCCTGATCCCGCTCGGCCATTTGTGTTGGAAACAGACGCCTCGGATGTAGCGGTTGGCACAGTGCTTCTCCAAGCCCATCGTCCCGGTGACATGCTGTTTCCGTGTGCCTACTTCTCCCGCAAATTGTCTCCTTCGGAAAGGAATTATACTATTTGGGAGAAGGAACTCTTAGCTGTGAAGGCCGCCTTTGAGCATTGGCGGCATTACCTGGAGGGGGCCCGTCACCAGATTGAGGTACGGACGGACCACCGGAACATCGAGTATCTGCAGACGGCCCGGAAATTGAACCAGAGACAGATCCGCAGGTCCTTCTTTTTCGCGCGGTTCAATTTCCGCACCAGGTACACTCCCAGTGCTCAGAACCCTCGAGCGGACACCTTGTCGCGCCAGCCGGAGTACACGCACCCAAAGGAGCCGGCTCCTCTGCAGACGGTTCTACCTCCTGCAGCTTTGGCTGCGATCCAGGACCCAGTGGACTTGCGTCACCGTTTACGGGAGGCGCAGCGGGAGGATGGGTTTGTAGCGCAGAGGGTGCGGGAGTTAACACCCAATTCCCCCTGGACATTTCAAGACGGTCTGCTTCGGTACAGGGGGCAGCTGTATGTTCCCGCTGGCCCAGTGAGGGGCCTGATTATGGCCCAGTGTCATGACTGTCCAGTGGCGGGGCATTTTGGCCTGTTCAAAACATTAGACCTGGTCACTCGGACATTCTGGTGGCCACGCATCCAAGATGATGTGTGTTCCTACATGGCCACCTGTGTCCGGTGTCGTACGGCCAAGGGGGTGACTGGAGCCCCGCCAGGCTTACTGCAACCGTTGCCCACGCCGGAGAGACCCTGAGGTGCTGTGTCCATTGACTTTGTAACCCATTTGCCTTCCTCAGCTCGCTTCACGGTAGTCATGGTGGTGATGGACATGCTCACCAAGATGGTCCATTTTGTACCTTGCACTAGGGTGCCCACTGCTCAACTCACGGCTCAAATGTTTATCAGCCACGTGTTTAGGTTACATGGGCTTCCGGATCGGGTGGTCTCTGACAGGGGAACACAATTCACAGCCCGGTTCTGGCGGGAATTGATGTCGGCCCTGAATGTGTCCGTATGCCTCGCATCAACGCAGCACCCCCAGACCGATGGAGGCACAGAAAAGGTCATAGGGATACTGGAGCAATACCTGAGGTGTGTAGTGGCAGATCGCCAGACTGATTGGTTCAGGTTCCTCCCTGCCGCGGAGTTTGCTTTTAACAACTCCCGCCACTCCTCGACCCGACTCACACCCTTTTTCGCCAATTATGGCTTCCATCCTCGCTTCTTTCCCTTGACCCTCCTAGATTCCCCGGTGCCTGCTGCCGAGGACTTCCTCTCGGAGCTGCAGGCGGTCCACGAGATGGTGAAAAGGTACCTGAATAAGGCCAAGGAGGACTACAAGAGAGTGGCTGACTGCTCCAGACAGGTTGTGCCCCCCTTGGTGGTGGGGGATCAGGTGTGGCTGTCCACGAAATACATAGCCTCCGAATTACCCAGACACAAATTAGATCCCTGGTTCCTGGGCCCTTTTCCCGTTGAAAGGGTGATCAATCTGGTGGCCTACCGGCTCACCCTGCCGGCCAACTTGTGGGTTCACCCTGTGTTTCACCGTTCGCTGTTAGTCCCTGTCCCTCCCGATTGTCCTCTCCGTCCCAATGTTCCCGTGTTTCCTGCCCCGTGTGTTCGTGACCACCTCCCTGAGGCTATGGTACATGCCCTTATGGATTCCCGGTGGGTGGACGATTCCTTCCAATACAAGGTTCAATGGGTGGAAGGGGACCCTGATGATTGCTCCTGGGTGGAAGCAGCGTTGTTGGACGCTCCCGACCTTATTCGGGATTTTCACGCCCGGTTTCCCCAGAAACTGCGTCCTCTCCACTGGCAGATGGGGAGGGGCCTTCCGAGGGGGGATGGTGTTGTGATTCCATCTGAGGCTCCTCAGGGAACGGCTGAACCTCTGCTGGCTCCATGCTCAGAGGGGGAGGATGAGGAACAGGAGGAGGAGGAGGAGGCCCAGGCAGACGAGGAGGAGGAATATCAGGCCGAGGGAGAGGGAGAACAGCCTGAGTCCCCCGGGGTGGAGCTCTCCCCAGCAAGCAGCCTGGAGTCCTTGGATGAAAATGCACAAGCCATCATCGATCTCAGGCAGAGAAGAGCAGCACAACGAAGGGGACAATTAGCCAGGTATTTCCAGCCCTAAATAGGCAACAGCTGGGTTTGGGTGTGGTTCTCCCCAGAAAGGCTGAAAAGGCAGACCCACCCTTCCTGTATTGTGGAGTATTATCTTTGGGAGTCCTGGGACCTGGCTGTGATCTTTGGCGTTTCTGACTCTGGCTTGTGGCCCTGAAGGCTGAAACCTTGGGGGGAAAGACGTGGGTCTTATTCTCTACAGTGGTGTGTGTGCCAGCAAGAAGTCTGCTGTATTGTCTGGCCGTCATGACTCTGCTGTGAAGCCTCATAGCCTGTCTGTTGGGAAGAACAGGTTTTTCTCTGTGTTTGTTTTTCCAACTATAAAGTGCCTTTGCTTTTACCAGCGTGTCTGGCTGCTTTTTTCAGTTGGTGTTGAAGTCTGGGGGCACCCAGACAGAACAAATGGAATCAAAAATTACAGTGGCAATAAAGTAAACAACACTTCAGTGGAATGTTACAAGATAGGAGGAAAAACAATGTGTAAGAAGTAATTCTACAGAACCATTTTTATCCCTACATCCTAATTTTCCTCAGTTTAGGGATTTCTATTAGGATGGCAGTATTACCCATAATGGCATTTTGACTCGCACGAAGGGAATTAGAACTTGTGAGCAATTTTTGAGGTAGACCACATCAGAATGCAAATGCTGTAAGAGATATTAGAACTCTACTTTTATGATCTTGTAAATAATAATATAGTCTTCAAAGCCTAAGGCAGCTTATTGTTCCCTCTTTCTACAAAAAAAAAATAAAAATCAAAGCAAGGCCATTTGGAGTTTCTTTCACATGGTTTCCTATTTTCTCAGGTTAAACTAGTGTTTTACTAGGAGTTTGCACATTTTTCCCCCTGTGCCTTCTATGTTGTATTCTACAAAAACAGAAATAATTTAATTAATTTAATTTAATTTATTCAAATTCTATGCCACCCAAAGGACTCAGGGCGGCTTACAACAATAAAAGCAATACAATGGTACAATAATAAAAATAGAAGTTGAACTAAAGTCAAATAGAACCCCATGACCCTAACAAACCCAATTATAACCCTCCCACCCAAAACCAATCTAACAAACAAACATGATTTGGTCATGGCTGGTGTTAAAGTTCACAGCCCCCAGACCTGTAGACGAAGCCAGGTTTTAACAGCCCTTTGAAAAGCCAGTAAAGTGGGAGCAGTGCAAACATTGGGGGGGGGTTGGTTCCATAGAGCCTGGGTGGTCACAGAAAAGGCCCTCCCCCATAGTCCTGACAACCTACATTGTTTAGTCAACAGGACCTGGAAGAGGTAGATTCTGTGCAATCTAATACAAAAGGCAGGTTGGAGACTGGCCTATAGTTCTTCCAGTCAGATGGATCCAGGGATGGTTTCTTGAGGAGGGGTCATGCAACCGCTTCCTTTAATGGCAGCGGAAATGACCCCTCACTCAAGGAAGCATTAATCAATGCCTGGATCCAGCCGTGTGTCACCTCCCAGCTAGCCAAAACCAACCAGGAGGGACACAGGTCCAGTATATAGGTGGAGGAACTGACAGCTCCCATGGCCTTGTCCAGCAGCTATAAAAGAGCAGCTATAAAAGAGATGTGAACTTCTAGGACAGATTAAGGTTCTCTTTACAGGAATTTTAAGAAAATACGGTTTTAAAGATTTAGTTCAATATTTATCAACCTTGATGAAGTTAAGATGTGTGAACTTTAAGATATTGGCCTTCAATTCGCAGAATTTACCAGTCAGCCATGTTGACTGACACATTCTTGAGGTCCACATATCTTAAAGTTTCCAAAGTTGAGAAATATTGATTAGAATGGGCATTTGCCCATCAAAAATCTTTCTGCTTTAATGTTAGCTAAATATTCCCGAAACAACACAATGGTAACTATAAAAATTTTCGGTTTACTTTTTAAAAATACATTATAGTTAATGTTCATGCAGCTACATACATACTGGTAAAATAAATTATATTCAAATGACTGCATAACAGAATGGCTTCATTTGATAGCCAACTTCACAGAACCCATTGAAAAAGAACTGGCTACTCCCATTTTAACCTAGTCCTTCATATGATAAGCTAGTGTTAGAATGTGATTATATCCAAAGTTATGCAAGCTTTTTCCTCTTTATAATTTTTTATGTCAAATGAACTTTTTATGTGATTCTTCTTGTGAGAAGTCCACCATTGTATCTTCACCACCTTATATAGACAGAAACAAATGGCGAGAGAAATTAGAATACAGGATAACAAGAGTTGGAGGTTTTTCAGTCCAACCCCCTGCTCAAGCAGGAAACTGTATACCAGTGATGGCGAATCTTTTTTTCCTTTGGTGCCAAAAGAGCATGTGTGTTTGCTATTGTACATATGTGAGTGCCCACACCCATTAATCGATGTCTGTGGAGGGTGAAAACAGCTTCCCTCATCACCCGGAGGTCCTCTGGAGGCCGGAAATGGCCTGTTTGCCAACTTCTGGTGGGCCCAGTAGGCTCGTGTTTCACCCTCCCCAGACTCCAAAGGCTTCCTTGGAGCTGGGGGAGGGTAAAATGCCCTCACTCATCCCTCCAGAGGCTCTCTGGAAGCCAAAAATGCCCTCCCAGAGCCTCTGTGCAAGCCAAAAATCAGTTGGCCGGCACACACATGCATGTTGGAGCTGAGCTAGGGCAATGGCTCACATGCCAGCAGATATGGCTCCGCATGCCACTGTGGCACCCATGCCATAGGTTCACCATCACTTCCCTATACCATGCCAGAAAAATGGCTGCCAAATCTCCTCTTTAAAAATCTCCAGTGATTTAAGTAAAAAATTATATTGATTAATTGTTCTTACTGACAGGACAGTTCTCCTAAATCCTAGATTGGATCTTTCTAGCTTGATCCTTCCTTCTCTGTGGCAGCCCCTCAAATATTTGAAGACTGCTCTCCCTAATCCTTCTTTTCATTAGAATAGACATATCCAGTTCCTGCAACTATCATATGCCTCCAATCCCCTAATTATCTTTGTTAGTTTTCTCGGTTCTCTTTCTAGAGTCTCAACATCTTTTTTTTTTTAAAAAAAACTTAACAAATCCTGAAAATTCAGCTAGAATCTAATATTATGACATGGGACAAATCCAAACTTTTTGCTTGATACATTACTGGTTCAATTTACACATTACTGCAATCCTTACTGGAATAAAGTCTTTGTTCTCCCATTTTCGGCCCATTGCAAGCGTACTCCATACCTTTGTATTTCAGCTTTTTTTAAAAAAAAAAATGCTGTTTTCTGTCCTGAATTGTCTTAAGCATTTCAGAATGGATTGTATTTCATTCTGTTTTAGTAGCAGTTCCAACTCTGATTGATTTGCAGTCTTGGACATGCTCCGGTCTCACCAGGGCTGCCCACAACATCTATTTCATCCTGGGCTGCCAATGCTCTTTGCTGTTGTTCTTTGCTGTTTTTAAAGTTAATCTTGCTGTAAATCCAGCAGACTGGTGGCCTTTTAAGTCAGTCAGCTATCTTCAACCCTGGAAGCTATCTATTCAACTCAGACATCTTCAGGGGTGAGATTCAGCAGGTTCTGACAGATTCTGGAGAATCGGTAGTGGAAATTTTAAATAGTTCAGGGCACTGGCAAATATCACCTCTGGCTGGTCCCAGGGTGGGGTTGGGATGGAAATTTTGCAGTATCTTTCCCCTGGAATGGGGATTTTGCAGTGTCCATTTTTGCTACACCCACCAAGCCATGCCCACAGAACCCACAGGTAGAGAAAATTTTTGAATCCCAATCCCCTAGGCATCTTCTAGTGGGCACATTTCTTCTGCCCAGACTGGATTGACATCTTCTTCATCTCTGTAGAATACAGCACAAGCTTTTTCCCCCTCTTCCTTTGTCTGTGTTACTTTCTTTTCAACTTCTTTATTTGCAATGTAGCAGGATAGAATTTCTTTTTCCAAAAAAAACCCCAACCACTTCCCAAATCAACTTCTGTGCTTTAGGGATGGAAAGAAATGACATTTTCAAACCTTAAATTAGTCCTAGCGTGGAAAATGGTATGGATGCAAGCTAAGTAAATGAAATGAAATGAACCTAAAATGAAATCTAAAATATCCCACTTGAAATAGCTGAAAGGGAAGATTCACCCTGCAAGAATATTTAAAGATGCAGACTGGAGAGCAATTCTGTATACTTCCGGGATCAAATGTTCATTTATTGATTGATTGATTGATTTTGTCCATTACACAATGAGGGTTATATTGGGTATACATATAGTAAATACATAATGAAGGTTATATAGGATATACTCATAGAAAAATATATCTAAGAAAGAAGATAAGAGAAGAAATAGGAATAAAATATATCAATGAAAGAATAGAAGAAATATAGGAAAAGAAGAATGGTATAAGAGATATAGGAGAGCAATAGGACAGGGGACGGAAGGCACTCTAGTGCACTTATGCACACCCCTTACTGACCTCTTAAGAATCTGGAAAGGTCAATTGTGGATACTCTAAGGGTAAAGTATTGGGGATTAGGTGATCATTAGTGATGGGCGAACCCAACGGTGTTTGGGTTTGGCAAGTTTGGATGAACTTTAGGCAAAATTCGGCCGAACCCAAACCGAAACCGAACGGGGAATCCCACCAAGAGATTCCGGGGGCGGAGCTTTGACGTCACATATACCGGCAGGTTGCTAAGGACGCCAAGAGGATCACTTCCTGGATTCCATGGAATCCAGGAAGTGATCACTTTGGCGTCCTTAGCAACCTGCCGGTGATGTCAAGGCTCCGCCCCCGGAATCTCTTCATGGGAGGGATTTCCCAGCTCCTTCAAATGGAGGTCTTCACATAAAAATAAACATTGTTATTTTTACGAAAAAGGACACCGCAGCGGCGCTGCAAGCAAAGAGCTGTCCTTTCACGTAAAAATAAACATGTTTATTTTGGCTTCCAGAGAGCATCCGGGGATGGGGAAGGGTGTTTTCCTGCCCAGGTGGGGAAGGGAGTTTTCCTGCAGGGAAGCCTTTGGGCCTACTGGGCCATCCAGAACTTGGGAAACAGGCCATTTCTGGCCTCCAGAGGGCCTTGGGGGAGTGGGGGAAGGTGTTTTTTTGCCCTCCTCAGGCAATGAATTATAGGTGTGGGCACTTGTGCTTGCGCGATAGTGCACACCCACACTCTTTCGGCACCTGAGGAAAAAATGGTTTGCCATCACTGGCCTAGCCTATGTTTGAACATATAGGGTGAAGAACAATTCTCTACTTTATTCTAAGAGATTCCCTAGTTGGGAAGATTTTATCAACATTCATGTGGAATCCAAAGTCAACATTTCTAAAAAGGGTTATTATTATTCTCCGTTCTGCTTTGGAGCCTCAGATCAGAATCCTTGTATCCTTTGCTACTTGAAAGCTATATACATATTAAGCTTAAATATGTTAAAGATTTAGCAGCTAAATGCACATCAAATGCCAAGCTTTATTTGTATTAACCTTTGCGTGTTGTGCAAGCTAAGCCCATCCAGTTAATTTATGGTTCAATGATTTATATAAAGAATATGGCTTAACTGAACAACCAGATTAAGCCGGTGATGTGATCAGAATTAAAGACTGATTTCGTATCTCCCACTCTGAGCACTAACATTCCCTCAATCTTTTATTTAAAAATATTTCCAGTCCCTGACTCATCTGCAACGCTTCCCCCTTCCTGTCTGAATCTTCTTAATGTGACACAGGAGTGATAGTGAAATCTGACTAATGCAGAATATAATAGAATTATTGCTTCTAAGATTGCAAATGGAATTTTATTACATTTGCTGCCTTGGCAGCCACATCACTTTGCAAGTTCTTTTCCTGACTTTCTGTTGCAACCATTGTGACAGTAACTTGCCATTTATTCCATATCCTATAATCTGGGAGGATAAAGAATAGATAGTGTTGTGTTCGTTTAAAGAAATACGAGAAAATTGCTGATCGGTAAAGACGCGGCTAGTTCTAGGTTGCCACCAAAAATAAACGTAGTAGAAATTCCCACGTGTAAGAAAAGGTATAAATAGAGCAACGGATTAGCCGTTACCCTTGTTGGGAGTTACTGTTGAGAGGATCAGTTGGTTGTTATGTCTTTCGAAATAAAAATGCTTTGAACAGCAAGAGTCTCCGGTGCAGTGATTTAACAGTGGCGACGAGGAGGTCGAACTCCCACTAAACAACCATGAACTCAGTCATGGCTCCACCGCCGCCCTTCTTCAATCCAGACGCAGAATCATGGACATCTTACATGTCCAAATTTTGTATTTTCTTGCAAGCAAGTAACCTGCAGGACGCTGATGACGACAGAAAGCGAGCTATATTTTTAAGTTATTGCGGACCGACAATTTATAGCTTAGCCTCCACTCTGGTCGACCCGGACACTTTAGAAACCGTCGCTTGGTCCACCCTACAAACCAAGCTTATAGTGATCTATATAAACTTCTCTAAGGTTTTTGAATGGGGCCATCTTTCCTCAAACTCTCCTAGTAGGTATACAGTGTGAGAAGTATCATAGATCAGTGTTTCCAAACCTTGGCAAGTTGAAGATATTTGGACTTCAACTCCCAGAATTCCCCAGCCATCATTCGCTGGCTGGGGAGTTCTGGAAGTTGAAGTCCAGATATGTTCAAGTTGTCAAGGTTGGGAAACACTGTCATAGATGATTATGTTTGTTTTAATTATAAATTAGAATAAATTGTGTTGAATTATTCTTCCTTCTCCCTTTGTGTATTTTGAAACAAGTCTGACAGTCTCAAAATGGGTGAGCAGTGTGGTCGGGCGGTAGGAAAAGCAAGTAGAATGCTTGGCTGCATAGGTAGAAGTATAACAAACAGGAAGAGGGAGATTGTGATCCCGCTGTATAGAGCGCTGGTGAGATCAAATTTGGAACACTGTGTTCAGTTCTGGAGACCTCGCCTACAAAAAGATATTGACAAAATTGAACGGGTCCAAAGACGGGCTACAAAAATGGTGGAAGGTCTTAAGCATAAAACTGATCAGGAAAGACTTAATGAACTCAGTCTTTATAGTCTGCAGGACAGAAGGGAAAGGGGGGACATGATCGAAACATTTAAATATGTTAAAGGGTTAAATAAGGTTCAGGAGGGAACTGTTCTAGCGAACAAGGGGGCACAATCTGAGGTTAGATGGGGGAAAGATCAGAAGCAACGTGAGAAAATATTATTTTACTGAAAGAATAGTAGATGCTTGGAACAAACTTCCATCAGATGTGGTTGGTAACTGAATTTAAACATGAGTGGGATAAACATATATCCACCCTAAGATAAAATACAGGAAATAGTATAAGGGCAGACTAGATGGACCATGAAGTCTTTTTCTGCCATCCATCTTCTATATTTCTAAGAGAAATATAAAGTGTCATATTGATACTTTCTGTCGGCAGCATATTCAGTACATATTTGTCCAAATCCTAATATGGATGTTTTTCTTGTATCTGCCTTTTTGTAAAAATCACTTGCTTATGAGATGAACAGCATTTTATTTTATTTTATTTTATTTTATTTATTTTATTTTATTTATTTTGCTTTGCTTTGCTTTGCTTTGCTTTGCTTTGCTTTGCTTTGCTTTGCTTTGCTTTGCTTTGCTTTGCTTTGCTTTGCTTTGCTTTGCTTTGCTTTGCTTTGCTTTGCTTTGCTTTGCTTTGCTTTGCTTTGCTTTGCTTTGCTTTGCTTTGCTTTATTTTATTTATTATTTATTTTATTTTATTTTTTTATTTTACTTTACTTTACTTTTTTACTGTTTTACTATTTTACTATTTTACTATTTTATTTATTTTATTTTATTTTACTTTATTTTACTTTATTTTACTTTATTTTACTTTACTTTATTTTATTTTATTTTCATTTCATTTCATTTCATTTCATTTCATTTCATTTTACTTTACTTTATTTTATTTTACTTTATTTTATTTTATTTTATTTTATTTATTCTTCTCTTCCCTTCCCTTCCCTTCCATTCCATTTTATTCTATTTGTCAATCAAATATAGGATAGCAGTTTATATAAATATAACATAAAGAAAGCAATGCTAAAAGAAGACAACAGGACAGGGACAGTAGGCACAAGGGTGCGCTTATGCACACCCTTTATAGACATCTTACAAAAGAGGAGAGGTCAACTGTAGACAATCTAAGGTTGAATCTTTTGGGATTGGAGGAAGAAGCCACAAAGTCAGGTAGCGAATAAGCTTATAGGTCATGAAGGTATACCACAAGAGAACAAGGAGACCTACTCCACAAGAAAAAAAACCTACTAGGAAACTTTGGAGTTTGGAACAATCCCAAGAAGCTATAGGAAGCTTCTCTATGCACTTAGTCCATCCTGAATCACTTAGCCACAGCAGAAATTCATGTTTGAGGCAGATGTTTTATTTATTTATTTATTCTTTGTCCAATATACAATACATATGGAATGTAATAGACATTAAGTAGTATATATAGGGATAGTAAGTAAAAAAGAAGAGGAGTGGATGAGAGGGAGAGAATATATAGGATATATGAGAAAAGGAAAGGTAATTGGACAGGGGACGTTAGGCACATCAGTGCACTTATGTACGCCCCTTACTGGCCTCTTAGGAACCTGGAGAGGTCAATCGTGGAGAGTCTAAGGGAGAAATGTTGGGGGTTGGGAGTAGACACTATAGAGTCCGGTAATGAGTTCCACGCATCGACGACTCGATTGTTAAAGTCATATTTTTTACAGTCAAGTTTGGAGCGGTTAATATTAAGTTTGAATCTGTTGCATGCTCTTGTGTTGTTGGGGTTGAAGTTGAAGTAGTCATTGACCGGAAGGACATTGCAGCATATGATCTTGTAGGCAATACTTAAATCGTGTTTTAGGCGCTGCAATTCTAAGCTTTCAAGACCTAGGATAGTTAGTCTGTTTTCGTAAGGTACAGTATTCTGTTTCGAGTGGAGGAGTGAAGGGATAGCAATGTTTTCAGTTTTCACATAGCACTTCTCTATGCTTGAATTATATTTTTGGAGGTCCAGCTGGGGCAGGAAGGTTGCTGGTGGCACAATTGGTACTAGAACAAAGACCATAGCAAGGCATAGAGTTTCAAGAGGGACAGAGTGCAGGAGCCAACAACATTACTTAATGAAACATTGTCTCTATTATCCATGAAAAGTGGCCACTCTGCCTATTCGAGAAATGGATCTGGCATATGAACCCCAACCTTTCCCCTCTTTGCTGGCTATGGCTTTCAGCATAAACTGCTTTAGGTTATTGTCTTCCAGTAATGTAACTCATTCAAAAAAAAATTTCCTGGAATAATGGACTCTTAAATCTCTAAATTAATGAGTAAATACAGTATTTATGTAATACATTGGTGCATTACAGCATTAAAAAGACAGGAATAATTTATTAATTCTTGGCAAGGTAGATCAAAAAGAGAAAAATAAAAAAAGAATGATGCATATGGGGATTTGTTCCTGTTTCACCTTTCTCGTTCTGTATTCTAATCTCATTCTAATCTTTTCATGGTATCGTTTATGCAGCAAACTCTGTTCTTGTAATGCAAACGCTGTGGTGTAGCTGAGAATGTGATGACGTAATGTGATGATTACATACCATCAACCACGGCTCTTCTGATGGGAGGAAACACAGAGTTTAAAAAATGAAGATGGTAGCTTCACATAAAAAAAGATAAGTTTTCATTGTGTAGTTGTGGCTGCCATTTGATTTTTTTTTTAAACCCATCTTCAACTAACAAGTTTGGAGATAGCATTGGGTGGCAATCCTAAATTGCGTCAACAATCAAAATCAAGTGAGGTGCTAATACCACTCTATAAACTAAACAATGTCGTTTGGCTGGACTCAGGGGAAGAGCCTTTTCTGTGGCGGCCTCGACCCTTTGGAACCAACTCCCCCCAGATATCAGAGTTGCCCCCACCCTCCTTGCCTTTCGTAAGCTCCTTAAAACCCACCTCTGTCGTCAGGCATAGGGGAATTGAGACTTTTCCCTCCCCCTAGGTTTATAAAATTTATGCATGGTATGTTAGTATGTATGATTGGTTTCTAAATTGGGGTTTCAAATTAACTTAAATATTAGATTTGTTTACATTGTATTATTATTGCTGTTAGCTGCCCCGAGTCTGCGGAGAGGGGCGGCATACAAATCTGATGATTCATCAGGAAAGCAGGAACCGGGGGAGTCCTGGAAGACATGGTGAGCTCTTTCATCCTTGCACTGGAGCAGATCCCGACCTCCGTGGACTGGTCATAGATTGCGGGGCTGCCCCATGCCCAGGTCTGCTATAAAGCCTTAGTAAGACCACATCTAGAATACTGCATTTATTTTTATTTATTTATTTTGTCCAATACACAATGAGGGTTTTAGTGGGTATATGTCTATATACACATAGTAAAATACATGATGAAGGTTATAGAGGAGATACTCATAGTAAAATATATCTAAGAAATAATAGAAAAGAAGATATAGTAATAGAACATACCAATGAAAGAATAGAAGAAGAGATATAGGAATAGAAGAAAGGAATAGGAGATATAGGAGAGCAATAGGACAGGGGACGGAAGGCACTCTAGTGCACTTGTACTCGCCCCTTACTGACCTCTCAGGAATCTGGATAGGTCAACCATAGATAATCTAAGGGTAAAGTGTTGGGGGTTTGGGGATGACACTATGGAGTCCGGTAATGCATCTAGTTTTGGTCACCACACTATAAAAAAGATGTTGAGATTCTAGAACAGTGATGGCAAACTTTTTTTCCTTGGGTGCCGAAAGAGTGTGGCCGCATGCTATTGCACATGCACAAGTGCCCACACCCATTATTCAATTCCTAGGGAGGGTGAAAACAGCTTCTCCCACCCCCTGGAGACCCTCTGGAGGCTGGAAACGGCCTGTTTCACAACTTTTGGTGGGCCCAGTAGGCTCTTGTTTTGCTCTGCGCAGACTCCAAAGGCTTCCCTGGAGCAAAGGGAAGGTAAAAGTGCTCTACCTCATCTCCCCGGGAAGCTATCTGGAAGCCAAAAATGCCCTCCCAGAGGCTCTGTTCAAGCCAAAAATCAGCTGGCCAGCACACAGTTGCACATTGGAGCTGAGCCAGGGCAACAGCTCACTTGCCAGCAGATATGGCTCCGCGTGCCACCTGTGACACCCGTGCCATAGTTTCACCATCACTGCTCTAGAAAAAGTGCAGAGAAGAGCAACAAAGACTAGGAGACTGGAGGCTAAAACATAGGAAGAACGGTTACAGGAACTGGGCATGGCTAGTCTAGTGAAGAGAAGGACCAGGGGAGACATGATAGTAGTGTTCCAATATTTGAGGGGCTGGCACAGAAAGGAAGAGGTCAGGCTATTTTCCAAAGCACCTGAAGGCCGGAGAAGGAATAATGGATGGACAAGGAGAGATTCAACCTAGAAATAAGGAGGAGCTTTCTGACAGTGAGAACAATCAACCAATGGAACACTTGTGGGAGCTTCATACTGAAGGCTTTGAAGAAGATATTTCACTGCCATTTGTCAGGAATGGTAAAGAGTCTTCTAGTTGGGCGGGGTTTGAACTAGATGACCTACAAAATCCCTTCCAACTCCAACTCTGCTAATCTCTCTTAAACTGTTAATCTTCCAGCAGGCATAAGGTGATCATCTGCAAGTATAACAGCAAACAACTGCTAGTATAAAATTAATCAGGACATAAATGTAAAGGCACTTACTTTTTTAAAAATAAAACTCTTATGCAAGTTAATAAGAAATGTATAAAATGCATATATTGGCACTAAAAGATTGGGATAATCACAATTGTATTAGCATTCCAATCATAAAATAAAAAGATCTAGGGGGGAATCATGAATTTTATTTTTATTTTTTGGGTTTATAAACCTAACACAGAGAAATAATACTGGAAACAGAAGACAGGCCATTGTGGGCTCAGGAAAGACTTAATGAACTCAATCTGTACAGTCTGGAGGACAGAAGGAAAAGGGGGGACATGATCGAAATATTTAAATATGTCAAAGGGTTAAATAAAGTTCAGGAGGGAAGTGTTTTTAATAGGAAAGTGAACACAAGAACAAGGGGACACAATCTGAAGTTAGTTGGGGGAAAGATCAAAAGCAACATGAGAAAATATTATTTTACCGAAAGAGTAGTAGATCCTTGGAACAAACTTCCAGCAGACGTGGTTGGTAAATCCACAGTAACTGAATTTAAACATGCCTGGGATAAACATATATCCATCCTAAGATAAAATACAAAAAACAGTATAAGGGCAGACTAGATGGAACATGAGGTCTTTTTCTGCCATCAGTCTTCTATGTTTCTATGTTCTACTTGTTCTATGGGCGTGGCTTTGCGGGCATGGCAGGGGTAGGTATACTGCAAAATCTACATTTCTCCTGTTAGATTTGCGTGCAGTTGAAGACACGAGCCACAGTAACAGTTCAGCATTTTCTTTCTCTCCAAGCTGTAGCAGTAGCAGAACTGCCAGCAGGCACCAGAGAAGCCACTTCTAAGGATTTCCCTGAAGGCTGCTGGCCACTACAGTTGTTTAAAGTTCCCACCACTTGATAAGCCAATCAGCAGCTAGTACGCAAATAATCTAACGTACATCCGTATGTAACACCCTTCACTCCAGGGGAATGTTACTGCAAAATCTCTATTTCCTCCCCACTCCGAGGGAAGGATACTGCAAAATCTCCATTCCTACCCCACTCTGGGGCCAGCCAGAGATAGTTTTTACCGGTTCTCCGAACTACTCAAAATTTCCACTACCAGTTCTCTAGTACCTGCCAGTACCTGCTGAAGTTCACCTCTGGTTCAAAGTTACAACAGCACTGGAAAAAAAAGACTTTTCACCATTTTTTACACCTATGACCATTGCAACATCCCCAGGGCCACATGATCAAAAACTCAGACACTGGGCAACTGACTCATATTTATGACAGTTGAGGTGTCTCAGGGACAAGTAATTACAATTCACGACCTACTGATGAGCAAAATCAATGGGGAAGCCAGATTCACTTAACATGTGAAAATGTAAACTGGGATTAAACTCACTGGACAAATATCTCAGTTAGCAACAGAAATTTTGGATTCAGTTGTAAGAAGGTCCCCTGTGGGATGACTACCTGATTTCTTGAATCATTGCCCCATTACTTTATTCTGCTCATTAATAAAATTGCAGAAAGGTTACAGTTTACACTTTATCAGGTTGTCAGGTTGAAACCCACCATGCTAGATTAGCTAGCATAGAATTGGGAGGTCTTGTAATAGTATATTAACCCGCTCTTTAGCTTCTATACAGTGTCTCTGACAATAATGAATCCATAGAAACATAGAAACATAGAAGACTGACGGCAGAAAAAGACCTCATGGTCCATCTAGTCTGCCCTTATACTATTTTCTGTATTTTATCTTACAATGGATATATGTTTATCCCAGGCATGTTTAAATTCAGTTACTGTGGATTTACCAACCACGTCTGCTGGAAGTTTGTTCCAAGGATCTACTACTCTTTCAGTAAAATAATATTTTCTCATGTTGCCTTTGATCTTTCCGCCAACTAACTTCAGATTGTGTCCCTTGTTCTTGTGTTCATTTTCCTATTAAAAACACTTCCCTCCTGAAACTTATTTAACCCTTTAACATATTTAAATGTTTCGATCATGTCCCCCCTTTTCCTTCTGTCCTCTAGACTATACAGATTGAGTTCATTAAGTCTTTCTTGATACGTTTTATACTTAAGACCTTCCACCATTCCTGTAGCCCATCTTTGGACCCGTTCAATTTTGTCAATATCTTTTTGTAGGTGAGGTCTCCAGAACTGAACACAGTATTCCAAATGTGGTCTCACCAGCACTCTATATAGCGGGATCATAATCTCCCTCTTCCTGCTTGTTATATCTCTAGCTATGCAGCCAAGCATCCTACTTGCTTTCCCTACCGCCTGACTGCACTGTTCACCCATTTGAAGACTGTCAGAAATCACTACCCCTAAACCCTTCTCTTCTGAAGTTTTTGCTAACACAGAACTGCCAATGCAATACTCAGATTGAGGATTCCTTTTCCCCAAGTGCATTATTTTACATTTGAAAACATTAAACTGCAGTTTCCATTGCTTTGACCATTTATCTAGTAAAGCTAAATCATTTACCATATTACAGACCCCTCCAGGAATATCAACCCTATTGCACACTTTAGAGTCATCGGCAAATAGGCAAACCTTCCCTACCAGACCTTCCCCTATCCACCACTTAGATCTGTCAGATCCACTCTATATTTTAAAATTATTGGTCACCATAACACACCTTAGAAACTCTTAGACGTGAAATCGTTGAATAATGCTTCAAAGTACCATGGGGTTTTTAAATGTTGGATTTATTTGGAATACAGTGCAATTTAACTTGCATTTGTGTCCTGGCCATAAATCTTCATTCCTTATTGTTTGTATTTCTCTTCACTTGCAAGCTCAATATAATTAAAGTATGAGGAATAAATGCATACCACAGTAGTTAATCTTTGTAAATGCTTGTCTAAGAAGAAATCCATTCAGTGTTGTAACTCTTCTTCTAGCTCTGAGCTGAAATAAGGTTTTTAAAATTATTCTTTAAATTCGACCTACACATTTCAGTTCATCGTTTTCCTTTTGATACTACAGTACTAACTTTTCAGGCATTTCACTTCTCTGGTCTAGCAACAACACAATCATGTTTACCTACTTTGGCAGAATGGGGACAATTTGCAGTTTCTAACAAACAAACACAGATATCAAAATATCAAACTTGCTGTAAGGCATAGAACAGTGTTTCCCTATCCAAATAGTTATCTCTCTTTATGTACTTAAGTAACTCTTGCACAATTACAATCACCTGCAGTTAGTATTGTACAATTGCCACACTGGTACGCTTCAGGTATTAAAACAAAATATGTGTCCCTACAATGAAAACAAAGATTGGATTGAAATGTGTTGATCAATCAACTCTGAGCAAATCCATGCAGTAAACCTAAACAAAGTAAAGCATGAATAAAAATAAATTACAGTGGTACCTCTACTTACGAACTTAATTCATTCTGTGACCAAGTTCTTCAGTAGAAAAATTCGTAAGTAGAAGCAATTTTTCCCATGGGAATCAATGTAAAAGCAAATAATGATTGGGGAAAACACAGGGTGGGCGGAGGCACTGTTTCCTCCCAGGAGATTCCTAGAGAGGCCCCACAGAGGCTTCTCCCCGCCTTTTCCAGCCCTGTTTCCTCCCAGGAGATTCCTAGAGAGGTCCCACGGAGGCTTCTCCCTGCCTTTTCCGGTTACAGTTTCGGAGGCTCGGGTTTGTAAGTGGAAAATGGTTCTTGAGAAGAGGCAAAAAAATCTTGAACACCTGGTTCTTATCTAGAAAAGTTCGTAAGAAGAGGAGTTTGTAGGTAGAGGTACCGCTGTAGTTACTTTCATTTTATCAAATTATATAATGATGCCAATTGGTGTTTTGGTACTCCAAGGGCAAAAGGGTGCCTTCAAGTGTGCCTTTATCTTGCGATGAACTGATGAATTGCAGATCAATATCTGATCAATATTTTGGGTCAGATAATACCACACCAGTTCCATCTCTCTTAAAGCTTCTTGCTAGACATGGCTCTAGTTAAGCAGCTTAATTCAGCCTTGCTAATATTTCTCAAGGCAAGGATTGATTAATTAATTAATTGACTGGTGAATGAATCTCATCTAGTATGAAGTTTAGAAACAAATCTTCAGTGGACAACATTTTTTTTCTAATTGTCTTTTTTTGGTTTGGTTTGAATCTAACTACAGTCATACAAAAGAACATCCAGACATTATTCCATGCTTATCATGGGATCTTTTAATTAGTGGAAAGAAAGAGCTATGAAAAATGTAATTTTGCTAAATCCCATCAGCTTCGAAACCCTTTCCTGTTTAATTAAATGAATGAAGCTTCAAATTCAGTGTGGTAAGGAAACTAAGTTTCTGTTTTGATAAATATAATACACATATCAAGGGGTTTTTTTAATAGTGTGACATTGTGTAATCTGTTTTGTTGTTATTTTTTGTCACTGTCCTGAAGTTATTATACATTATATATAATAAATTTTTTAAACAAACAAACAAGCTTGGCTACATTCTACTGACCCGTGCACCAAAATGATTTTTATTTCAAATGAAGGATAGACTTTTCATTAGAAGGCTGAGCATCTTGTTTGCTTCTGAATTGAAAATGTTTGCACATCATTTCTCAGGTGGAAAGTTTTCAGAGTCATTTACAAGGAAAGCAAACCAATCTATCTCTGAACAAAGATTTGCCACAAGGAAAGGCTGATGCGGAAAGGAAGTGAGTTGTTCAGGATAATTCCAATTTTCCATGTTATTTTAAGGACACTTTTAAGAATTGTCACTTCCTTGTTCATGTGCAGTTACCTTACAGAAGCTAATAGCAATTAAATCCAAGTATAAAATTTAAAGCCTGTAAACAGCATAATTCTGGGAGTTGAAGTCCACTACTAAGAGTAGTGGACTTCAACTCCCAGAATTGCTCCTCCAACCATGCTAGATAGGGTAATTAAAAGGCAAAACCAGCTCTGTTTTTGCAAAAAAAGGTTGAAGACCACGGGGTTAGGTATTATGGGTGCAAGGGTATTCAAACGTGGCAAGTTTAAGACTTGTGGACTTCAACTTCCACTCCTGAGCTAGCATGACTTCAGGAGGAATTCTGGGAGTTGAAGTCCACAAGTCCTAAAGCTGTCAAGTTTGTAAAACATGTACACGGTTGTAAAAAGTATTCTGCTACATTAGTATTTTATTAAATAATATATTACTATGCCATTTGGTTCCAAATACTTTTTTCCTTCTTTTCCACCTCTAAAATCTAGGCGCATCTTATGCTCCGGTGTGTATTATACTCCGAAAAATATGGTACTTCTGAAACTGAAATCCTATGGCATCTCTGGACATGACTGGATTACTGAGTTCCTGTCAAACAGACAAAAAGTGATCAAAATAGGGAGCGCCCTATCTAATCCCATTCCTGTTAACAGAGGTGGACCCCAAGGCAGCAAACAACGACCAAAACTCTTTCTACTCTATATAAATGACCTTTGCAATCACATTACAAATGACTGCATTCTCTTCGCCAATGATGTAAAATTCTTCAATACCACCAACAATATTGCTATCCTCCAAAAAGAGCTTGACTCTGTGTCAGAATGGTCAAACATCTGGCAACTCCAAAACTCAACCAACAAATGCTCTGCCCTGCACATTGGCAAAAAGTATCAAAATACCTAATGCAAACTGAATAAACAAGACCTTGCAGATGACCCTCAGTCTGTCAAAGATCTTGGTATGCTCATAGCAAAGTGCCAAAGCCCACTGCAACAACATCACCAAAAAAGCTTAAAAAGTTATTAGTCTAATCTTATGTAGCTTCTTCTTTGTTAATATCACACTACTAACCAGAGCATAAAAAACATTCGCCACACCAATCTTTGAATATAGGTCATCTGTCTGGAACCTACAACATGTATCAGACATAAATATATTAGAAAGTGTCCAGAGATACTTTACTAGAAGAGCCCTTCACTCCTCTACTTGTCACAGAATACCTTATGCAATCAGACTTGAAATCCTGAGCTTAGAACTACGTCACCTTTGGCGCGACCTAAGCATAGCTCATAACATTATCTGCTACAATGTCCTACCTGTCAACAACTACTTCAGCTTTGACCACAACAATACATGAGCATACAACAGATAAAAACTCAAAGTGAACTGCCCCAAACTTGACTGTAGAAAATATGACTTTAGCAAGTGTGGTTAATGCCTGGAACTCACTACCTAACCCTGTGGTTTCATCATGCCCAAACGCCCAAATCTTTACCCTTAGACTGTCCACTGTTAACCTTACCTGATTCCTAAGAGGTCAGTAAGGAGCGTGCATAAAAGCACCAGCATGCCTACCATCCCTGTCCAATTGTTCCCTCTTATCAATACCCATCTTATGTATATAAACAATGTTACATATGTTTAGATGTTTTTTTCTACATATATGACAACTACGTACAGTGATACCTCGTCTTACAAAGCCCTCGTCATACAAACTTTTCGAGATATAAACCTAGGGTTTAAGATTTTTTTGCCTCTTCTTCCAAACTATGTTCACCTTACAAACCCAAGCCACTGCCACTGGGATGCCCCACCTCTGGACTTCTGTTGCCAGCGAAGCGCCCGTTTTTGCACTGAGGCTCCCCTCCATGGGAAACACCACCTCCGGACTTCCCTGTTTTTGCAATGCTGCAGGGGAATCCCAGCAGTGCAAAAATGGGTGCTTTGCTGGCAATGGAAATCTGGAGGCGGGGTTTCCCAGTGAAGGGAGCCTTAGCGAAATCGCAGCATCATAAAAACACGGAATCCGGAGGTGGGGTTTCGAGGACTTCCGTGTTTTTGCAATGCTACAATTTCGCTGAGACTCCCCTCGCTAGGAAACCCCACCTCCAGACTTCCGTTGCCAGCGAAGCACCCGTTTTTTCACTGCTGGGATTTCCCTGCAGCATCACAAAAACACAGAAGTCCATGGAGGGGAGCCTCAGGGGAATCCCAGCCGCACAAAAACGGGTGCTTCGGCTGGCAAACAGGGTGAGTTTTGGACTTGCATGCATTAATCGCTTTTTCATTGATTCCTATGGGAAACATTGTTTCGTCTTACAAACTTTTCACCTTGCAAACCTCGTCCCGGAACCAATTAAGTTCGTAAGATGAGGTATCACTGTACTTGACAAAATAAATAAATTAAATAATAAAATTAATAAAAATTAAATTAAATTAAATGTAGCACTTAAGCTACCTAGAATTCTTAGGGAGATGGCGGCATACAAATCAATCAAACAAACAAACAAACAAACAAACAAACAAACAAACATTTATTTATTTAGATATGTTTGTTTTGTTTTCTTGCCACATTACTAGTGACAGCAAGAAACCCTCTGCCCCTCTCTGTGGCACAAATATGGGTCTGCATAGCAGATATTAAATCCTTCTTCTCCTTCAGTTCCATTCTGCAATCCTCTGGAAAGCAATACAATTTATAAAAGCTCCTAACCGAGGCTGACACTATTGTCTGACTTGATTTTTCATTTCTGTTGTGCAGAGGATTTTTCTTGATTTTCTTCCCTAGCAGTTCTCATTAAGTCTGATGAAAAAAACATATTGGAAAACATTCTCATGGATTGAGCGTGATATTCTAGTATTTATCTTAAGCAAGCATTATACGGTTTCCCTGTACAATCTTTTCTTACAATCTATTCAAACTCTGACTTCCAGGGGATCACATCACAAGGGAATTCATGCTGAACAGCAATGTGTTTTTTTTCTCCACATGCCCTTCCTGGAAATCCTTCTAGAATGAATTTCTAGAACCTTCTGGGTCTTGCCTCAGGTCTGCCTGCATCCCTGAATGACTTTCAAAAGGCAGCTTTAGGCTTTATCCCCTCTTACAGTCACATAATGGTCATATTTTGACCTCCAATTGTTTCATTTATTTATTTAAAACATTTATATGGTCAGCTCCCAAACAAAAGTTGAAACAACCTAAAAGCCTTATTAGAACTATTAAAGCTAAACATGTATTTAAAACCTGGTGCCAAGACAAACTTCCAACAGGAATTCATCTAATCTTACATTAGTATTTGGGATAAAATCCAGGTGTTTGAAGCTTTCTGGAAGGTCTTCAAACTTGGCAACTTCAAGACTTGTGGATTTCAGGAAGAATATTCATTTTAACTGTGTAGATTCTTCCTACGAGTGATAATAGTAAATTACTCCATATTTCTAAGTCTTTTTTGATCTGACTTAATAATTTTAGATAATTATCATTTTTTAAGGATAAGGCTTTAGAAGTCATCCATATCCCTAAATATTTCACTTTTTTCGTGATCTTCATGTTTGATAAGTCTCCTAAATATTTTCTCTGTATTTCAGTCATATTTTTTGTTAATATCTGTGTCTTTTCCTTGTTTATTTTCAATCCTGCAACTTTCCCATATTCTTCGATCACATTTATTAAATTTGAAATAGATTCTATTGGGTCCTCCAAAACAAACACTACATCGTCAGCAAATGCTTGTATTTTATAAGTTTCTTTTCTGATTTCCAATCCTTTTATTTCCTTATCCGCTCTTATTTTTATCAACAATGCTTCTAAAGTTAGAATAAATAACAATGGTGATATTGGGCAACCTTGTCTTACTCCTCTTTGTATAACTACTTTTTCTGTCTGTTCACTGTTTATAATAATTTTAGCAGTTTGTTCAGAATATATAGCGTCTATTATGTTAAAAAAATTTGTTCCTACTTCCATCTTATTTAATTGTATTTTTATAAAATTCCAATCCACGTTGTCAAATGCTTTTTTGGCATCCAAAAATATAAGTGCCATTTGCTTTTCTGGATGCTGCTCATAGTATTCCAGAGTATTGACTATTATTCTTAAATTATTTTTAATTTGTCTTCCTGGTAGAAATCCATTTTGATCACTATGTATCATATTATTTATAATACTTTTAAGTCTATTAGCAAATATTGATATAAAGATTTTATAATCAACGTTCAACAATGAAATGGGTCTATAATTTTCAATTTTTTCTTTCTTAGTATCAGCCTTATGTATTAAAGTTTCTGACCAAGTTTTTGGTAATTTACCTATTGTCAATATTTGATTATATATCTCAAGCATATTTGAAAAAAATATTTCTAATTCTAATTTATAAAATTCAGCTGGTATTGCGTCTGGACCAGTCGCTTTGTTATTTTTTTGATTCTTTATAGATTGTTTTAATTCTATATCTGTAATAGGTCTATTTAATCTTTGCTGTTGTGTTTCAGTTAAAACTGGAAGTTCTATTTTTTCCAGATATTTAAAAATTAAATCCTCACTTATCTCTTCTTTCTTATATAATTGTTTATAAAATTCCAATACTATTTCCTTTTTATCTTCTATTCTATGTTTTATTATACCTTTTGAATCTATCAAATTTTTTATAATTTTATTTTCTCTCTCTTTTCTTAGTTTGTATGCCAGCCATCTTCCCGGTTTATTCGCATGCTCAAAATAATCTTGTTTTGCTCTCTTTATCTTTTCTACAATTGGTTCTTGTTCTATTAATCTCAGTTTATGTCTTATTAATTCTCTCTGGTTTTTTAATTTGTCATCCTTGTCCTCTTTTTGCATTAAAATTTCTAATTTTCTTAATTCTTCTATTAATGCTCCTTGATGTTTTTTCTTTTCTTTATTTTTTTTTGCTATAAATGATATTGTTAGTCCACATATATATGCTTTAGTTGTATCCAATAAATTTTGAGGTGTGGTATCTGTATTTTTATTTATGTTTTAAAAAAATCTCTAATTCCTTCTCTATCCATTTCTTATATTCAGGATCTTTTATTATGGTTCTATTCATTGACCAATTCTTTATTCTCCTTTTACCTTTCCAATATAAGGATAAAGGGTTATGGTCCGCCCAAGTATTTGTCTCTATTTCTATTTCACTTATTTGTTCCATTATGTGTATAGGGGCCCAAGCCATATCGATTCTAGACCATGTCTTATGCGGGTTGGAATAAAAAGTATACTGTTTATCTTTTAAATGCTGTTCTCGCCATACATCTTTTAATGCTAATTCTGAACTCATTTTCCAAAATGACGCCGGTAGAATTACCTTTTTTTCTTTTCTTTTCTTTTCCCATTGTAATCCATTTGGTCATCTGAGATTGCATTAAAGTCTCCTATTATTATCATATTTTCAATTGATAGTTCATTAATTTTTTCATGTAAATCTTTATAAAATTGTTTTTGATTATCATTTGGTGCATAAATTGAGACAATTGTTAGTGGTTTTGTTTCTAGATCTAATTGTACTATCAAAATCCTTCCATCCCCATCATTATATATTTCTTTTGATTCAATTAGTTCATCAATATACATTGCTACACCTCTTTTCTTTTGGTTGGCCAAACTAGTATATAGTTTTCCCAATTTTGAATTTTTGAGGAGACTTCTTTTTGATTTTTTGATATGGACTTCTTGTAGGATGTTTATCTGGGCTTTTTGTTTCGAGAGTTTAGTTAATACTTGGTTTCTCTTCCTTGGGTTATTCAGTCCATTTACATTAACTGAAAATATTTTCAGATCATGTGTCATCTTTATTTATAGTACCTTTTGGCTTCTTTTGGTTCTCGGAGTCGAGTATCCAAGATTAAGTCCTGTGAAATCTGTAGTTGTTTCTGTTTCACCACCAATGCTTCTTCCCCTCTACCACCTGTAGCCCCCAACATATCATCGCTAGGTTTTGGTTGAATCTGAATTTGTGCGGTGCTGTCCAGTCCACTGCGTGCTAAGAAAGATCTTGCTTGTTCTACACTTTCTATTTTCACTCTCGTTGATTGCCATGTTAGGGTCAACCCTTCTGGTATCAGCCATCTGAAAACAATGTTCTTTCTGATTAAAATGCTTGTAAGAAAATAATATTGTCTTCTACTCTCTCGAACTCTCCACAGAACTTGTTTCAGAATCGTGATTTCTTTCCCATCGCGTTTAAGGGACTCATTTTTTGTGTATCTCAGTATCGCGTCTTTGACGATTCTTCTTGTGAACTTAATGTGGACTTCTCTGGGTAAATTGTGGCGCCTTACATAGCCAGTCTGGACTCGGTAGACTTCGTCGATTTCTTTTACGAGGTCTGTTGGGTCCAGCTGCAAAATAGCTCCCATGACTTCTGCCATTTTTGAAGGCAAATCTTCATCTTTTTCTTCTTGTTTCTTTTCCAAGTGATCCCAATAAATCCAGGTACGAAATTCTTTGCCGAATTGAATAAGATAATAAGAAAATTTATTTGGCAAGGCAAAAAAATCAAGAATTAAACAAAATTCACTAGAAGATCGTAAGGAAAGAGGAGGCCTAGGTCTCCCAAATTGGAAACTATATTATCATGCCACAGCCTTGACATGGATAAAAGAATGGCTGACATTAGAAAATCAAAGATTGCTCAATCTAGAAGGCCACGACTTGATGGTCGGATGGCACGCATTTGTATGGTATGACAAATTAAAAACTCACTCATATTTCAAAAACAATGTTATTAGAAAAGCATTAATAGAAGTGTGGAATGAAATAAAGAAAAATCACTTTTTAGTTATGCCAGAATGGGTTTCACCCTTTGAAGCAATTGTACACCCGAATCTTAAAGGAAAAGGTAAGATTTGGAAATATAGTGACTTGTTAGATAACCAATTAAAACTTAGAACAAAACAAGAGTTATACGAGTTAGGTATAGATTTAGATTGGTGGCATTATATGCAGATTAGTTCTAGATACCAAATAGACATAAAGACTTATATTTTGAAAAAGAAAATAATGTATTGAGCAAATTATTATTCCAAAGTCAAACAAAGACAATTGGAAATGTTTATAAATATTTATTAAATCATAGAACGATAGGTTGGATATTGAAAGATAATATGATCAGTTGGTGCAAAAATTTTGGTAAAGAGATTGATATAGATACTTGGGAAAAGGTATGGAAGTATAATTGGAAAATAACAAAATCAATCTCTTTTAAAGAAAATCAAATTAAGATGTTTTATAGATGGCACCTTCCACCATATAGAATTTCTAAAACGTTTCCATCTGTATCGCCTATTTGTTGGAAATGCAAAAAAGAAGTTGGCACATATTATCATGCATGGTGGACCTGTTCTGAGACAAAAATATTTTGGAATAAAGTAAAGAATTGGATAAATGAAATAACAAAGGAGATCAAAAAATCTCCTGAATTTTTCCTATTGGGCATTTCAAATATAAAGTATAAAAAAGAAATTTACTATTTAATAATACATATATTGGCGGCGGCACGAATAGCATTTGCACAGAAATGGAAAGAAAAGACGATACCGAAAGACACGGAGGTATTTAAAAAAATTATAGAATGTGTAGAATTAGACATGATGACTAAATGTTTGAATAACCAAACTAAAACAGAATTTTACAAAATATGGGATAAAGTATATGATTGGTGGAATGTTAAAAAATAGTACTAAAAATTAAATATATAAGAATAAATGACTATTTGAAAAATTATAAGATAGAATTAAATAGTTTATATGATAACTAACCTAGAAGTGTTTATTTTGGTTTTTTTTGTACTACCAATTATTTGTTTATTGTTCCTTATATATACATATATATATATACAAGTGTATCATTTTTCAAAACATAAAGAAATTTAATCAATAATTTTAATCTTAAAAATATGGAATTAAATTTAATGATAATGTATTTTGCAAGAGTGGCATTTCTGCTTAGATCTCGTAACAGTTAGAGTTTTTTATATTTTGTATTAGTTAGACTTCTACGATAAGCGGAGCAATGGTAGCTCCTTAAATGTTCAATGTTGTATGTCTTTGTCTGTCTTTTTTGAAAATAATAAAAAATATTTTTTTAAAAAAAGACTTGTGGATTTCAACTCCTAGAATTGAAGCTTTCTGGAAGGTCTTCAAACTTGGCAACTTCAAGACTTGTGGATTTCAACTCCCAGAGCATACTGGCTGGAGAATTCTGGGAGTTGAAGTCCACAAGTCTTAAAGTTGCCAAGTTTGGGGACCCCTAGGTTAGAAGATTAGAGGCTTATTGAACTTCAGGAGGAAGAATGTTTCATAGGGCAGAGAGCTGCCATAGAAAAGGCACTTTTTCTACTTCCTGTCAAATGGTTACATTTAGGGGAAGGGTCCAGGAGCATGCCCATCCTACTTGGTAGGACAAATAACTTGGTCCTATGCCATATTATTTCATCGGAGGTGGTGGGTTGGTTTTATTTTTTAAACTGCATTGACGTTCCATTCATCTTGGCTACACTACAAGCTTCTGCTGTGTAGGAGGAAAACACCCAACCAAAAGTTATTATTTAATTCTAGTTACATTGTTCATCTACCAAGGTTCAATTGTCATAAGGTTAGTAAGAATCCCGGGATTTTATTCACCTGCAATCTCAATAGACCCACCAGTCAATGCAGAAGCAGAGAATCATCCCTGCTTTTTTTCACCCAAACATGCTGACAAAGTTCCAATTATCACTGGAATCTGTGCATCCAGTCACATGCACAAATACTGAAGCCCTTGGACTTTGGTATATCCTATAGTTCATGACATCTGCTCTGCTTCCCGTACCCTTAATGACTATGTAGCACAAAACATGTTTAATCAGTTCTGTTAAAGCAGTGTTTCACAACCTTGGCAACTTGAAGATATCTAGACTTCAACTCCCAGAATTTCCCAGCCAGAATTCACTGGCTGTGGAATTCTGGGACTTGAAGTCCAAATATCTTCAAGTTGCCAAGGTTGGAAAACACTGTGTTAAAGAAATCCCAGATATTTTTATTCACACAACTCCGTCTTAAATTTAGATATTTTTTCTGCCTTGTTAAATGAAGTCTGTATGGTTACTTTAAGGAAGTGATGGTGAACCTATGGTACAGGGGCCACAGGGGGCATGCGGAGCCATATCTGCTGGCATATGAACCATTGCCCTAGCTCAGCTCCAATGTGCATGTGTGTGCTGGTCAGCTGATGTTTGGCTAATACAGAGACTCTCGGAGGGTTTTTTTTGGCTTCCAGAGAGCCTCCGGGAAGATGGGGGAGGGCATTTGTATTCTCCCCCCAGCTCCAGGAAAGCCTTTGGAGCCTAGGAAGGGCAAACTACAAATTATTTTGTCTATCACACAATACTAGGACAAGGGGGCACTCCCTAAAGCTCATAGGTAAGAAAGTAAGGACAAATCAAGGGAAATATTTCTTCACCCAGAGGGTCGTTGGTTTTATGGAATTCATGACAGCTGTCAGCCTTGATAGCTTCAATGCACAATTAGACAGTTCATGGATGCCAAGCATATACAGTGATCCCTCGATTAGCACGGTCTCGATTAGCGCGAAACGCTGCAACGCGGTTTTTCAAAAAATATTAATTAAAAAAATAAAATATTAAAATAAAATATTAAAAAATAAAAAATAAGTCCACGCTAGTTCTCTCTCTCTTTCTCTCCCTGTTGCCGGCGTGGTATATGAGAGAGAAAGAGAGAGGCAGAGGTCGGGCGCATTACCGGGAGGTGGAGGCGGCGTGGGGACGCTGGGTGCCGGGGACACCGAGGAGGGGGCGCCGGCCGCTCAATCGGGCCGGCAGGGAACAGAATGGAGCCTTCCACGGCGGGGCTGGTAAGGGGGGGAGCCGAGCCCAGCCCCGTGGCATTCGCTTTCCTCCCGCCCGCAGCCGACTGATCGTGGGCTCCTCCGCAACCTCGGAGAGCTTCCTGGTTTTCGTGAGCTTTCATGCCCTGGAAGCTCTCCGAGGTTGCGAAGGAGCCCACGATCAGTCTCGGCTGCGGGTGGGAGGAAGGCGAATCCCCCGTGGGCTCCGTTACATCTTCCGCTGCCAGCCAGGCCATGCTGGCGGCAGCGGAACAATCGCCTTCCTCCCGCCCGCAGCCGACTGACCGTGGGCTCCTTCCCGAGCTCCCTTCCTGAGCCTCCCGTTTACTCTCCCCCCCCTTGCCCCTTCGCCTCCCTGTGTTCCTAGGAGAAGTGCTGGGGATTGAGGCAAGACAGACCTTCTGCTCCTCACCAGCACTTCTCCTAGGAACACAGGGGGGCGAAGGGGCGAGGGGGCGGAGAGAGAACGGGAAGCTCAGCATTCCGTCAGCTGCAGCGCTGGCTGTCAACTTTTCTTTTTAAAACTGGGCAGGAGCTGACTTGCCTCCCCAGTGCTAAAAAGAAAAGTTGACAGCCAGCGCTGCGACTGACGGAATGCTGAGCCTCCCGTTCTCCCCCCCCACCTCGCCCCTTCCGGTTTCGGCGTTCGGCAACGGAGTCCGGCGCTGGGGCCATGCGGGGCCGCTCATCCAGGGGGGCGTGGACTGGCAAGTCGCCCTCCTTTCTCTTTCTTTCTCTCTCTTATACCACACCGGTAACAGGGAGAGAAAGAGAGAGAGCGGAGGGCACCTTGCCGGTCCACGCCCCCCTAGATGAGCGGCTCCGCATGGCCCCAGCGCCGCCCAGGGGTTTCCCCTTTGCCTGGGCGGCGGGAAGACCAAGGGAAGGTTCCTTCAGCCGCCCAACACCTGATCCGCTCCGCAGCGCGGCAACGGGGAAACCCCATCTTCGGATCCTCGCTGCTTCCGCGCTGCGGAGCAGATCAGCTGTTGGGCGGCTGAAGGAACCTTCCCTTGGTCTTCCCCGCCGCCCACACGCAAACTCCACCATCTGCGCATGTGCGGCCATGAAAAAATGGCACACATGCGCAGATGGTGGTTTTTACTTCCGCATCCAGTATAACGCGGAAATCGGTTAGCGCGGGAGGTCTTGGAACGTAACCCCCGCGCTAATCGAGAGATCACTGTAGATGGTTATGTCGTATGGATGTCCAAGTGCTGCCTCTAGGTTGGTTGAGGCAGGCAGGATTCCCTTGAGTACCAGTTGTTGGGGGTCAAGGGAAAGGGAGGGTCTTGCCTTCTCTCTCTGCTCAAGATCCCCATGGACAATTGGTGGGCCACTGTGTGACACAGATTGCTGGACTCGATGGGCTTTGGCCTGATTCAACATGGCTCTTCTTATGTTCTTATGAGAAAAAACTAGTACTGATTGCTAATTTGCTGACAGATCCATAGACAGATCTATTACCACAACAAACCGATGTAAATATATTGATCACTATTAACAACACTTGGAATCACCCATAATTCAAGGCCATAGTAGGCATGCTGAGATTTGCATTTGCAAAAGAATTCTTACGCATGACATACTCAATAATGGGGAAAAACAGTATGTAATTTTGGATTTGCTAGAAAGGATTATGAAATGCTTCTGGACTGGTGTTTATTGTTGTTGTTTTGCATTTGTATCAACATTAGAATCTTATTTCACAGCACAGACAGGTTACCCATCCTCAAATAAAACATTAACCAAATCCCATATTATTCTACTGGCAATGCAGCTTCTTAACATAAAATATGTTCCCACCCAAACTTTTTTAAATGAAGGATCCTTTGCCAGCATGTTTATATTTTTAAGTATATATAGCATGCAAGCTAATCATAGAATTATAGATTTGGATGATATCTTAGTGGTGATCCTTCGCTCAACCCAAGTTATACTAAAGCATCTTTCACTGATTATCAATCAGGCGCTCTTTGAAGTCCTCTAGCAAAGGACTCACTATTCATGACTTGGCTCATAGCTCATAGAGTTATGACATTTTATTTGATGTCTAGCTTGAAATTTTGTCATCCTTGTAATGTTACCCCATTAACTCTGGTTATGTCGTATGGGGCAACAGGGAATCAGTTTACACTTTCTTCTGTGGACTGAAGTTTGTTATCTATCTACTCAACCATCTTCTTTATAGTAAAACATACCCAGTAGTCTGTTTTCATAACTTTTTCAGTTTTACACAGCAGGGGGTTAAATCCAGCAAGGTTCTGATGTTTCCTGGAGAACTGGTAGCAGAATTTTTGAATAGTTTGGAGAACCAGCAAATACCAACTTTGGCTGGCAATATCCTTCCCCCTGGAGTGGGGAGGGAATGGGGATTTTTCAATATCTTTCCCATGAAGTGGAGAGGGAATGGGGATTTTGCAGTATTTTCGCCTGCCATGCCCACCAAGCCATGCCCACAGAACTGGTAGTTTAAAAATGTATGTCACCACTGGTACACAGCAAAGTACTATCCAAGCATCTCTTCCTAACTGTTCATTGAGTCATCATCACAAGCCAAGCTCCACACTTTCAAGATTACTTTGATGGGCCATACACGAGTCCATAAGAGGTGGAATTTATATTGCAATATGTGCTTGTCGCTGGCTCTGCTTTATGTAATTCACTTTTATTTACATTATATATGTTGTGGTTGGCTCTGGGCCAGCTCCTGCAATGGGCAATTTGGATGTTGGCTTAGGGGAGTCCTCAGGTTCCCAGAGACTTGTCTTACTGCCATCAGTTTCTGACAGTGAGGATTCATTGCCAAGTTCAAATGCTAGGGGAGAAGAAGAATGAGATGGAGAGATGGATGCAGCCAGCCCATTAGTTAATGACCCCATTAGTGGGTCATCAGTCGCAGAGGAGGAGGATCGGTGGATAGATGCCGGAATGCACAGGCTCATGGTTAGAAGGGACCAATTGTATAGGTATCATCAGAGATAAGGGAAAACACCTGTGGCTGAGGCTAATGGGGTTGCTGATAAATTACCAGCATTGCAGAGAGTGCATGTGGGAGTTTATCCGTTTGGAGAAGGATAAGTTGTGCTTGTTTTGTTCACAGACTTTTTTGGGATATTTCACAGCTAAGTAAATCTTGTGGATTCACAGTTGCTCTTATCTGTTTTGTTTGTTTTTGTCTCTCATAGCTTTCAAGGATGGTTATCTATGTGTGAGCTAATTTGCTCAGTTTAAAGTGCACGTGCACAGCTTTATTTTGTATAAATGGCTTTTCTGTTTATTTTACAACAGCGTGTGTGTTTGAATTTACATTTCTGACTTAATTGGGGCTCGTAACGCGAAGCCCGGCATAACAATATATAAATGGCTGTCCATTTCACAGTTGTGACTTGTCCTCCAAGGTTCTTCCTAGGATATTCCTGCAAGTGCAGGATCCATATTTTGGATCATTGAGTGCCACTCAGTCAGTTGCATATCCAGGACACAGGCTTGTGGCTTGCATATCTTTGTTGATGGTGTCTTGCCATCTCTAAGTCACCAGCCATTGGTCGGCAGTCTTGACAACGGTGGAAGGTGGTGCTCTCAGCATGCTTATGATGGCTGAATCAATATAATTTGTGGCATCCATATGTGGGTGAGAACAAAAACGAATGAGGATTTTTGTCTCAAAATGCAGTAAAATAGAATAGAATAGAATTTTTATTGGCCAAGTGTGATTGGACACACAAGGAATTTGTCTTGGTGCATATGCTCTCAACGTACATAAAATAAAAATAAATTTGTCAAGAATCATGTGGTACAACACTTAATGATTGTCATAGGGGTCAAATAAGCAATGAAGAAGCAATATTAATAAAAATCTTAGGATATAAGCAACAAGTTACAGTCATACAGTCAACATGGGAGGAAATGGGTGATAGGAATGATGAAAAAACTAGTAGAATAGAAGTGCAAATTGAGTAGAAAGTCTGACAGTGTTGAGGGAATTATTTGTTTAGTGGAGTGTTGTGCAGTGCTCTGTAGCGACGTTTTGAGGGTAGGAGTTGAAACAATTTGTGTCCAGGATGTGAGGGGTCAGTAAATATTTTACCCGCCCTCTTTTTGACTCGTGCAGTATACAGGTCCTCAATGGAAGGCAGATTGGCACCAATTGTTTTTTCTGCAATTCTGATTATCCTCTGAAGTCTGTGTCGGTCCTGTTGGGTTGCAGCACCAAACCAGACAGTTATAGAGGTGCAGATGACAGACTCAATGATTCCTCTGTAGAACTGAATCAGCAGCTCCTTGGGCAGTTTGAGCTTCCTGAGCTGGCGCAGAAAGAACATTCTTTGTTGTGCTTTTTTGATGATGTTTTTGATGTTAGGTGACCATTTTAGGTCTTGAGATATGATAGAACCTAGAAATTTGAAGGTCTCTACTGTTGATACTGTGTTGTCTAGTATTGTGATCTAGCATTCTAATGGGCCAACTGGACTTTAGATCAACTCCTGAAGAAGGATAAGATAAACGTGATGCCTATTTGATCCTTCTGGAGAATGAAATACATTTTAAAGGGTGAGCGTAAATTATATTTGAAGACAATCTGGCTCTTATGAATTCTGAAATCTTTTGATTTGAATCATGTTGTTTTCCTTTAAATGGCAAGATGGGAACCCAGCATCAATTAGTCACATCATTAAAATTATATGCAAAAGAATGAAAGGAAGGCACAGATGAGAAAAAACATTCTGAATGACTTGCATACCCATAAAGGGGGGAAATACTGTCACTTGATACTTCTGAAGTTTAAAGTAATAAAATGCAAATCAATGATGAGGGGGCACAAAAATACAAATTTCCATATCAAAGAGATTGCCAGTATTTTATCTACTTTCATCTGGCATCCAGCTTTGGGTTATGACAATATTAAATCTGCAAAATGTGCTACATTTTCCACTTTCATGTAGTCTATCCTGCCTGCTGATCCTCAGAAAGACCCATTCTGATTGAGCTTATTATTTAGAAGAAGTTTAGAAGCAACAGACTTCTAATGGCTAACGGAGAAGGTGCAAAAAAGAGCAACTAAGATGATTAAGGGATTGGAAACCAAGACTTACGAAGAGAGACTGAGGGAACTGGGCATGGATAGCCTAGAAAAAAAGGAGGGCCAGAGCGGACATGATAGCAGTCTACAAGTATATGAGGGGATGTCACAGAGAGGAGGGGATCACTTTATTCTTCAGGGCACCAGAGGGCCGGACGAGGAACAACGGCTGGAAGCTGACCAAGGAGAGATTCAACATGGAGATAAAGAGGAACTTCCCTGACGGTCAGAACGATCAACCAATGGAACAACCTACCAGCGGACATTGTGAACTCCAACACTCTGGACATTTTTAAGAGAAGATTGAACTGCCACTTGACTGGTGTACTATACTGGTCCCTTTCAACTATAACAAACAAACAAACAAACAAACAAACAATAAATAAATAAATAAATAAATAGACAGACAGACAGACAGACAGACAGACAAGCAAACAAACAAATTTGGTATATCCACAGATTCATATTCTGATGTCTTATTGATTTGAACTTATTTCAAAAGTTTCACCCACATCCAAAATCTTCATGCCTCATAGAATTTCATAGCTAATTTACAAAGAAACTTTTAAAACTGAACAAGACAGACAGATCTAGACAGATTAACAGAGTTGGAAGGGAGCTTGTAGGTCATTTAGTCCACCCCTTTGCCCAATCTGGAGACCCTGCACCATTTCTGAGAAATGGCAGTCCAGTTTCTTTTTGAAAGCCTCCAGTGATGAAGCTCCCATAATTTCTGGAGGCAAGGTGTTCCCTTGGGTGATTGTTCTCACTGTCAGAAAATTCCTCATTTTTATCTTTGTCCTATCCGGTCAGTTCATAATCAAAAATAAAGAGCCACACATGCTGTTCAAAACTTGATCATAGGCAAAATATATTATTAAAACAAGTTTATGCAATAAATTGGTTAATTCTAAGGAATTTTCATGCTGGCGGCGTTTCTCTCTAATGAGCCGAAGATAAGTGGCCCGGGATGTGAGCCAGAGATACTCATAAATCTTAGTTCTTGAAGTGTTTCTGGTAGTTTGACAAAACTTACAATTCAATGGAAACTCAGCAACTCATGAAATGGGCATGAATAAAAGTCTGTGAAAGCAGAAAGATCTCTCAGCTTCGATCATGATGATAAACATTGTTTGCCACGCTCCCTTACCCCAGCCTGTCCCTTATATACTGGCAAGGTGTGGCCAAGTGAGCCATAGACCTATTAATGCCAAGAACCCCTTCGTTTCAGATATTCATGCCTGGACCTAGTTCTCCTGACTCTTGCATCTAATATAGGGTCATGCTTCTCTAAATCCCCATCGTCCTCTAACTCATTCAATCCCATAACTGGGGCTGCTACAGACTCTAGTGGTTCCTCAGTCTCTAACTCTTCTTCACTCTCACTCTTCGACTCAGATGGCAAGAACACTGGCCTGCAATGTCAGTGCTCATCCATTTCTTGATCCTCAAAATCTATGACCAGCTGAGCCAGACATGGACCACTCACAACAATGTTGAACCTCAGTTTCCATCCATCATTCCTTGTCTGGCCTTTGGGTGCTTCTCTGTGGAAGTCCCTCAACTCTTGGAACACTGCTATCATATCTACCCAGGTCCTTCTCTTCACTAGACTAGCCATGCCCAGTTCCTGTAACTGTTCTCCATATGTTTTATTATTTATTTATTTATTTATTAGATTTGTATGCCACTCCTCTCCGTAGACTCAGGACGGCTCAGAACAACAATAAAACTATTCAAGACAAATCTAATAATTTAAAAACATTTAAAAAAACCGTTATTAAAGCAGACATACACACACACAAACATACCATACATGAATTGTATATGCCCGGGGGAGATGTCTCAATTCCCCCATGCCTGACAGCAGAGGTGGGTTTTAAGGAGTTTACGAAAGGCAAGGAGGGTGGGGGCAGTTCTAATCTCAGGGGGGAGCTGGTTCCAGAGGGTCGGGGCCGCCACAGAGAAGGCTCTTCCCCTGAGACCTGCCAAATGACATTGTTTAGTCGACGGGACCCGGAGAAGGCCAACTCTGTGGGACCTAATCGGTCGCTGGGATTCGTACGGCAGAAGGTGGTTCAACCTGCATGCCCAGTTGGTACTTATTGTCAATTTTCTGCCACTTTTAGAATATTAAGATTTCATTTTAAAAAAACCCTAACAAATCTATGTAGTCTCATGACTGCTTTTATTCCCACCCCTACCCCAACACTAGATGCCATGTCCCAGCACAGGGCCCCTTCCACATGAATGAAGCTGATGAAATCCAGTAAAATTGAGCAGATGTCTTTGCACTGTGGTTGCTACAGCTTTGGGGTAAGAAAAATATTCTAGAACAACTTCCTGGACACAAACGTGTTTAATTATAGAAAGATAAGTTTTGTGCAGTGGCTTTTTTGTTAGGCAGCAAAACAAAAAAGTTCACCTTGTAATAGGGAAGGAGGAAATTGGCTTTGGGAGACAAGAGTGCCAATGAAATACAAAATGCACATTTTCATTGAACTGTAGACAGGAAAAAAAGGTGTTTGATAACAAACACTAAGCCGAGTAGATAGAAATCATTTTCTCTTACCAACACTGAAAACTTGTTAAATGTGACAAATGAACAGCTCTATTGAGCCTGTTGGACGTATTTTGTTGCAAAGTTTTTGTGTTTCAGATGGGTAGAATTTTATGTTGGCTAGAAACTACTGTATTGGGTTTGAAATGGCATTTTGGGGGGATGGGAGATAGGGGTGCATCTGCAGGTTCCACAGCTCACTCACCAATTTCTTTTTATGCTGTAATCAGAAATGTCATTGAGGATGAAAGCCTTTGCATAAACATGCATGAAAATGTGACACTATTAAAAGCAATCTATATTTACTTTATGATGTCTTCCTAACATCCCCAGAATTATATTTTCCCTCCAGAAAATGGAAAGACCATTGATTAAAGGGCAGAAAGCATTTATCAGAAATAAAAACATCCCCATGCCACCCAAGGCTTTAAAATGCTAGTGCTAAGTGCTAAAATGGTCTCATCCAGTGTCTGTGGAAGTCTATTTGCTTTGAAGAAATATTTCTGGTGTACGTGTGTGCGTGCTTATTTTAATGTTTCCAAATGTAAAATAATGCACTTGGGGAAAAGGAATCCTCAATCTGAGTATTATTTTGGCAGTTCTGTGTTAGCAAAAACTTCAGAAGAGAAGGATTTAGGGGTAGTCAGGCGGTAGGGAAAGCAAGTAGGATACTTGGCTGCATAGCTAGAGGTATAACAAGCAGGAAGAGGGAGATTATGATCCCGCTATATAGAGTGCTGGTGAGACCACGTTTGGAATACTGTGTTCAGTTCTGAAGACCTCACCTACAAAAAGATATGGACAAAATTGAACGGGTCCAAAGACGGGCTACAAGAATGGTGGAAGGTCTTAAGCATAAAACGTATCAGGAAAGACTTAATGAACTCAATCTGTATAGTCTGGAGGACAGAAGGAAAAGGGGGGACATGATCGAAATATTTAAACATGTTAAAGGGTTAAATAAGGTCCAGGAGGGAAGTGTTTTTAATAGGAAAGTGAACACAAGAAATAGGAGACACAATCTGAAGTTAGTTGGGGGAAAGATCAAAAGCAACATGAGAAAATATTATTTTACTGAAAGAGTAGTAGATCCTTGGAACAAACTTCCAGCAGACGTGGTAGATAAATCCACAGTAATTGAATTTAAACATGCCTGGGATAAACATATAAAATACAGAAAATAGTATAAGGGCAGACTAGATGGATCATGAGGTCTTTTTCTGTCATCAGTCTTCTATGTTTCTAGGTTTCTATGCACAAATATTTGTGTGTGTGTAACCGTAGTTAAGACATTTGAGAGAATGTTGATCCATAGAAGATTATATTTTTGTCACATTATTTAGCCAAATGTTCATCTGACATTTTTTATTCACCTATCAGGCCCTTCCCCTTCCAAAGGACCTGTGATAGACAGATGTTAATGTTTTGTAGTGTTACAACTATTGTTGCAGAATGTAAGCTGTTCCAAATAAAGCCACCTTTTTTAATAGATCGATGGGGATTTTGTCAATGCTGATGTTTTTTAAGTGGTGCTCCAGATGTTTCAGAATTGTACAACAATTGCTTTCTTTTGCCACAGTCATTCTACTTTCATTTTCAGGGGTTTTTTGGGGGAATGATGGTGGTGATTGTCTTTAATTCTTTCTCTTCTATTCTGTTGGCTCCAGGTTCTGCCATGTTCATTATTCAGGCTATTTTACTTTTCTTATCAACAGTTGTTAGGTCTGGGGTGTTATGTGACCAATGCTTGTCTCTTTGAATTCTAAACTCGAATAAAAGTTTAGCTTCTTCATTTTTTAATTGCTACTTTGAGGTCCTATCGCTTCTTGTTTGCAGCCACATAATATTTCTTCCAGATCTCCCACATCAGCATTTTTGTTCCCAATATCATGCTTTTGTTTGTAGCCAGTCGATGAAACCTTCTGTTAGTGCCCCAAATAGCATCTGAGAAACAAATCAAGTTCCAGTCCAATTCTGCCACTCAAGGTTCGATTTATTAACAGAACCATGCTAGTCACACCATCTTCATTCTGATACTAACGTCTTCCCAGTACACACCCAGGTTAAGGTTCATCCTACAACTCCACACCCACAAGTCCATCACAAGACCCAATCCATGGCAGGGATTCCTCTTTTCTTTTCGTTGATGCAGAACAAAAGATGACCTTGGCTCGAAGAAAGGAATTTGTTTTGTCTAGTAACTTTCCCTCTCACTCACTGCCCCTCCCAATGCCCCTAATGCAAAACTACTATGGCAAGCCGAAGTCTCTGAATTCACACGATGGCTTCAGCCTATAACCTTCTTTCAACAGCAAATGAGGTGATCCATTGTTTCCTCAGGTTCTTTGAAGAGGTGCCAATGGAGGCCAGGGTGGGCAGGGCCATCTTGATATCACTTGTGGTGGAGGCGCCTGTGGATATAAGCTATGGGCTCCTGAAGCCCATTTTTTGCTGTGATGGCCTCCTGCAACCCTCCAACAGGGAAAATGGCGCTTGAGAAGGCCACACACAGTCCTCCTGAGTTTTGTTTTTACTGGCAGGGGCACCGCAGATTGGTCTTTTGCTGTTTCCAGGCTGACCCTGTGGGCCAGATCTAACCATCCTATAGGCTGGATCCGGCCTTGAATTTGACACCCCTGCTGTAGAGCAATTAGCATTTTTATCATTTGTGAGTGATTTTCATCAGAAGTTGGAAGACATGCCAGAGATCAATAAAAACTGACAACTTTTCCATAAATATGAGCTGTAGGTGGCCTGGTGCCAAATGGCTTCCCTCATGTTTGCATCTGTCTTCATTAGTTCTTCTTTTCTCTTCCTCCCTCTCTCAAGTTTTCCTGGAGTTGCTCTAATGTATTAACTTGAAGTGCTCCAGTAAAATCAGAGATGCTTTGCTTGAGACCATGAACTTTTTAATCATTCAAAAGCCCAACCATTGACAGAGAGAAAAGAAAAAGGGTAAGGCCGAGTCTTCTTTGCTCATTTTCATTTTCGCAGAACAGAACATAAATATTTACACATCACTAACATTGAGCTGGATGGGTATACAAGTGTCCAGCTAGTGCAGAAGTTGGTGATAAATTAATGGCCTGCCACACTATCTCTAGAAGACCTAATGTTTATGGCAGGGGTCCCCAAACCTTTTACACAGGGGGGCAGTTCACTGTCCCTCAGACTGTTGGAGGGCTGGACTGTAAAAAAACCTATGAACAGATTCCTGTGCACACTGCAGAGACCTTATTTCTTTCTCTCTCACTCACTCTCTTTCCCCCCCTCTCACTCTCTCTCTTGCTTTCTTTCTCTCTCTCTCTTGCTTTCTTTCTCTCTCTCTCTCTTGCTTTCTCTCTCTTTCTTGCTTTCTCTCTCTCTCTCTTGCTTTCTCTCTCTCTCTTGCTTTCTTTCTGTCTCTTGCTCTCTCTGTCTCTTTCTCACTCTCTCTTGCTATCTCTCTTCCTCCCTCCCTTTCTCTCTCCCTCTCTTTCTTCCCCTTCCTTCCTTCCCTCCCTCCCTTCCCTCTGTCCTTCCTTCCTTCCTCTCCACTTCTCTTTCCCTCATTCTTTTTCCCGTATCTTTCTTTCTCTCCACTTCTCTCTCTCTCTTTTTCCTCTTTCACCCTCCCTCTTCTCTCCCCGTGGAGGACTCGCCCGACAAGCCTCCACCCTCCGACCCCGGACTCCCATTCAATCCCCATTCAGAAAATAGGAGCTAACAACTCAAAGACAAGGAAGGCGGGTGTGTGCATGTATGTGTGTGTGTTGTGCCCAGCTCGGCTTTCGGCAAGCCTTACTTTACCTTGGGTGAGATGAGATTGAGGGGGACGTTCTCACTGCTTTTCCAGTGCAGTCTTGGAAAAGACCCGCGGGCCAGATAAATGGCCTCAGCGGGCCGCAGGTGGCCAGCGGGCCGTAGTTTGGGGACCACTGGTTTGTGGGAACTTGGGAGGCTTGATTTTCATGAGGGAACAGATGCAGCCACAAAGCATTCTTTTGAGTGGTTCAAGGCCATCCTATGCCCACCCACCTGGGCGGAAGCAGAGAAAGGAGTTGCCATGCTGGCACAATCTGAGTGGGCAATGTGACAAGTTTGTGGATGGAGGACAAGGGATGTGAACTTTCACCTGGGTGGGAAACTCAGATTCAGGTTTCCCAGTGTAGGCTCCAGTAATAAACTTTGAGGAGTACTTTGACATGGACTCTGATTTAGGTTGGATGCTACCTGGAACCTTGACAACAAACCTCAGAAACATTTTGTCATTTTCATTAAATCTGGCTTTTTCTCAAGTAATTTCACCTCCTCCCGGCACCTCCCCACCACCAGGCTCACCATTATATAAAAGACTCTACAAAGCCATGTTGAGGATAAAAATGTTTTCCCTAACAGTTCTCAATCAATTTGATGAAAGACAATTTGCTGTAACAATTTGTTTCTGCGGAGAAGACAATTTCTGGGAAATTATGAGGTTCTTAACCTTATTTTGCAAAGACGTTGGCCAAGGACTGTGCATAAATCTCATGTCTTTCATGGTGCAATCATTTCCATTGTGATTTGCAGTCTACATGACTTCCCACATTTTAATTCAATTTCAATCTTACCTTAGGCGATTTCAGATCCCAGTATGAAAAGCCTGGAATGATGCAGACTAATTAAAAGAGATAAGATTGAAAACAAAAGACTCTCTTGAGCACCTTTCACACTGCCAAAAAGAATTCGAGAAATATTTAGCACCTCAAACTAAGTTTTCCTTAGAAAATGTTTGAGTAATTGTAAACCTTGGATAACTTAAGCGACCAGGCAAGCTACGTCTTTTAAACATGTCTTGGCTCTCTCTTTAAAAAAGGGCTGTAGCTACAGTTGATTGATAGTACCTGTCCTTTTGAAGCCAGTGACCATTTTTGTAGACATGCCCACGCCCACAATTCAATGCTTGGGGACAGCGAAAATGGCCTACTCCACCCCTACCACCCCCAAAGGCTCTCGGAGACTACACTGGCAAAAGCTAGACTGTGTGTCTGAGGTGAAGGGCAGCATTAAGGACAAAGGAACTTGGCCATTTTGGATATTCTCAATATAATAATAAATAATTTCAAAAAATTCCCATCGATATCCCAAATTCATGAAAGCACATGAACAGTGCTAAAAACAAGCAAAAAATTAGCAAAGTAATAAGAATAAAAAGCTGAAAACAAGATGGTAGTGGAATCTCATCTTCTGTGCATGTGCAGAAGCAAAAAAAGTCCCTCCAACCCCCCCTGTTGTGGTTAGCTCTGGCCCAGCTCCTGCCCCAAGGACTGTGGATGTGGGGGAGACATCCACATGCTGCAGGCCTGTTTTGTCCCCGGTGGAATCTGATGATGAAGGCTCCTCTGACCAAGAAGACATGAGTGAAAGGGAGGAGGAGAGTGGGGCAGACAGCTCAGAAGGAGATCAATTATCTAGCTCCTCCTTGGATTCAGAACAAGAGTTAATGATACAGCCACGCATGCGGAGAGCGATGCATAGGCAGCAACAACTGAGAGATTATTATCAAAGAAAATGAGGCCACCTGTGGTTGGGTGGGGCTGTGGTAATTAGTGAGGCTGCTATAAATAGCAGCCTGTGGGTTTGGCCATTGTGGAGGATTATCTGATCGTGTTTCGTGACTGCTTTCCTGACTTTGACTTTTTGTGTGCTGATTTTTCCCTGCTTTGAAACTAAACCAGAGCAAAGTGTGTTTCACCTTGTGAAAGAAGAAGGATTTTGAATTGCCTCACAGCTGCAAGCTAAGTATCACAGGACTGATAAGGGACTTGTATAAATTACCAGTTTGTTTGGAGACGAGTGCTCTTTGCTATAACAAAAGAGGGCTTAGTTTAAGTGAATTTTCATTATAAAGAACATTGTTTTGAATTTTCAAATGTGTGTGTGTCTGAAATTTGTACCTGTGAATTTTTGGGAGGATTCTACCAGAGAGCCCGACAGAACACCCCCCAAATTAAAAAGAAATAAAAGATGGCAGCAACCATGGACCAGCACTGACAAAACTGGCTCTGTGATATCATCACCAATTTACCACCAGTTCTATTGAACCAGTGCAAACCGGAAGAAACCCACCTCTGCTTAGCTATCTATTGATAGCTACCAAACCAAGAATAATTAGCATCCCTTCCATCCCTGATTGGATAAATGCAAAATCTGATAACATATTTTTCCTGTGTTAAACCAACCAATTTGCCAGTCCCTTCACAGATTCCATTTAAACTGTGGCAATTAAAAATTTCTGCTAATGTTTTTTACAAATAACAGTTTCACTGGGAAGGCTCTGTTAGCTTCTGTGCAAAACCATTTCCTGGATAAAGGTGGGTTTTCCCCCCTAAGAATGGCAAAAACAGCAATCAGTAAACACAAAGTTCACAAAACTAGCAACCCATTGTGCTATCAGAAATCTAATTTTCTATATAATTTCTATATACAGTGGTACCTCTATCTAAGAATGCCTCTACTTATGAACATTTTTAGATAAGAACTGGGTGTTCAAGATTTTTTTGCCTCTTCTCAAGAACCATTTTCCACTTACAAACCTGAGCCTCTGAAACTGTAACCGGAAAAGGCAGGGAGAAGCCTCTGTGGGGCCTCTCTAGGAATCTCCTGGGAGGAAACAGGGCTCCACCCTTCCTGTTGTTTCCCCAATTGCACGAATTATTTGCTTTTACATTGATTCCTATGGGGAAAATTGCTTCTTCTTACAAATTTTTCTACTTAAGAAGCTGGTCACAGAACAAATTAAGTTCTTAAGTAGAGATACCACTGTATTCTAATTTTCTTGTCATTGTAACATGTTTGGGTTTTTTCACAAATTGGAACCAAATGATCAATCATAAAATAAATTGATAGGTTCCTCTTAATTGCCTTTTTATTTTTTCCATAGCACTATCCTGCTTGCATAAGCCCAGGATAGCACACACTTGTCTATACTATCATACTGCTGGATTGTGACTGGCATATTTTTGTGCAGCACAATAAGCAAACAACTCTTTGTGGTTCAAGTTTCTATATATAGAGACACTTCTTAGTTCTCTTTATCCATCCAGCTGTAGATGTGGAGAACAGATGCTGGATGACAATAATAATCCTGTTTTTATTTCTCTTGTGAATTTATTGAACAAAACTATGAATAATGTCTTAGCTGGATGAAAGCCCCTTTCCATTACATCCTAAAAGTACTGTTCAGTCATAAATGTGACTATATATTTGGATCCACCCAATATGTTTGGAACATATTTTTGTCAAAGTAATATACATAGATGACAATGCTTACAGAAAAAAATCATTCTTTTTAAAAAAAGGATATGAAAAAGAGGTAGATTGAATGGAAAATTGAAGAAAGGACAGATTAAAAATAACCAATAATCATGGGTTCAACCATTGCTAATTATAACTTCTCTGTTCAATACAAACAGCACCTTAGAATTCACAACTATGAAATTCTCTAGCTGGGCAATGAAATGAAAGACATAGAATTTCTCTCTCTCCAATGAACTATCATCATTGATAGTGTATATACCATGTTTCCCCGAAAATAAGACAGCTTCTTATATTAATTTTTGCTCCCAAAGATGTGCTACGTCTTACTTTCAAAGGATGTCTTATTTTTTTTCCATTCAATTGTATCCTGTATCCCGCTGCAGCAAAAATGCATCCAAACACGCGAAGCCGCATGTTGGATGCGTATTGGATGTGTTTTAAAACTAATTGATGCAGCGTTTGGGGATGCATTTTATGGACAGCAGTGTTATATATGTTCAGTTCAGGAATATTGCGAAACAAAAGGTCTCCTATGTCTTACTTTCAGGGGATGTCTTATATTAGGCAATTCTATGAAACCTCTCCTATGTCTTACTTTCGGGGATGACTTATTTTCGGGGAAACAGGGTAGGTAGGCAGGCTATGACAGTGCAGTTGAGAGAGGGAGCCTGTTACACACCAAGGACAGACAGACATGCTTGTGGTGTATTTTCTGTGATTTACAAATTAAGAAACTGAAAACTTTGTCTTCAGCCTTTCTGCCAATTCAGTGTGAGTCATGTTAATTAGAGAATGCATCAAAGAAAACTATTTGGGGAGTTTTTGGCTCTCTGCCCAAGACTTTAATTTACAGTCGTTATAGCAACAAACTGATTCTCACTTTTGCTGAGATATTTGATACAGTTAAACTTTTTGCTAGTAAACTATTAAAAATTATATACTTAAAATTTGTCAATTCCATGTGCGTGGACCTATTTCTTTAGGGGCTGATCACCAGGAGAGAACAGGTACACACAATCCTTCATAGTTTCTATTGAAATGCCCATGGTTTCTAGTATCACCATCCAATTTTTATAGTTCCTCATGTGCCCTGACAAAAGGTTAGAAAATCAAAGGTATATTCATTGAAAGTGAATCAAAAAAGTCCATTTCGGTCTAATAATTCTAAAAAGCTGTCACTGAGTCTATTGCAGTTCAGTCCAGAGGGAATTTTCTGTACCTCAGGTGTAATTGCCTGAAAAATGGATAATGAAACTGCATGTTATTAGAAATAACACCACTTCCTAGATTTGGATGTCTCTTAAAGTATTAAGTCTAGTAGCAGAAGTCTAGTATCTTACGTCTAGTAGCAGAGGTGACAAATTGAAAAGAATTAGAAAATGGAACAAAATTGTAACAAGGTTTGAAATCTGAGCAGTAGAACTTTATTGAGGGCTGGTGTACTTTAATAGGTTTTTTAATGGTCCCTTATTCATAGGTTGCTGTATTCATATGAAGAAGGATTCCCACTTGGCCAATGTAAAGTAAAATATTCCATGAATGGTTACATACACAAAGCAATTCTATCTCTAAAGGCACAAAATCAAAAGTCTTCTACAAAAAACATATTCTTATCTCAATTCATGCCAGGCTTATGCCAGCCGATTAAAAGGAACAGAGGAACATTTTTCTCCCCTATTCATGTTTTTCTTTGATGCTTTCCCCACCCCCTCCAAGTGGAATTGGATTCTCACCATATCAGAACAAACCTGACAGCTTACAAGCCCTTTAGTTGCCCTTCTTTGGTTGACCAAGAGCAGCTCTCTCTCTGTATCCTTGATCCATGTAATTCTTCTCTCCCTATGATGCTTTCTCAAGAGGTACAACTGAAGTGAAGAAAGGTTCTGTTAAATGTATGTATATAAAAGAGCAGATTGGAGTGGTTATTTCTACTGCAAAGGCTACTAATTATGTTTGAAATAGGTCCAAATGGCTATAAGAGTTCTGAGACTTTTATTCTTGATCCCTTTCTGTCTTGTAATTGATTGATTACTTACTTAATTAATCAAATTTGCAAAGCTACTCGTGTAAAAGAAAGAGATTCTGGGCAGCATACAATAATCAAATAAGAACAAATATGAAAAAAAAACATTAAAAGATAAATATTATAAAAATGAATGTACAAACTCTAGACAGAGGGGAGATTAAACATGGCTATCTCAATAATGGAGCCATCTAAGCCTGCCTCCAGATTCCTGGGAGCCCCAGGCCTGATAATAATATAACTAGGCTTTGAAGGTACCAAAATGAGCTAATTTAATATCAGGAGGGAGGAAACGTACCATAAGGTGACATATCTGACACACACAGTCAGTTCAATGTGTGCAAGTTGAACTGTATATATACACGCTGTTCATGTGACCAGTTCCCCTCTGTTCCTGCTCCACAGGCCTGAAAGTTTGGAAACTTCTGCCATAGACTATCCCAATCCCATTTGAGCCTATTTTTCAGTATGTGTGGTTGAATCACAAATGACCCAGGTTAAGGATGAAGTCCTTCTGTTTGTATTCTCATTGAAAAAAAGTGCAGGGTATGGTAACTGTGTCACTAATGGTGGGTGAGATCTGTTTTTTTAAGGGATGAATCTTTTATCAGCAGAGCTATTAGGAATAAAATGTACTTAGGCAGTTCACGGACATCATTTCCCCTTCGTAATGCTGAATTCCTAATAGCATCTAGACTGTATTTGGGCTTCTCTTAATGTCTATTAGAAATCTTTCCACAGTGATATTTTCCCATAATGCAGCAAATGCATTTCCTCAAGGTCAATCTATTAAAGAAGGGTACAAGATTAAAGTCAGTTGCAGATAAAATCAGAGACAAACTTGGATTGGGTGAAGGCTTGAAGCCATATTCTCCCCATCCTCTACTTCCCTGCCTTTTAATTCCTTGGGAATGTGATAGATTGTAGAAGTCTAAATGGATCGAAACTTTCTAAAATTAGTCTCTCTGTCTTATTGCTACAATTTCCTGAACTTTCCTTTTAAAAAAGTTAATTTCCAAACAACAGTAGTTTTGCCCAAACAATTACAAAAGGCTGGAAATATAATAGTCAGCTTCCTTTTGCCCAGAATTGACACCATTTTTGGCTTGTTTATAGAGTAATGAATTATATATCTTGTGTCTGATCTATAAACAGTAAAATAGTAAAACAATAATAATAGCAGTTTCCATTTGTTTGTTTGTTTGTTTCTTTGTTACACTGCTGTGTGGTTGTAGATGTTGATAGCAAAATTCGGACTTGCACTGATTTAATAACATTTCAAAAACTCCAGCATCTTTAGAAGCAATCATTTCATTAATCTTATATTAGCAGGGTTTTTTTTGCATTTTTTTGTGTTAGGAAAATAAATTTAGGGGAAAGAAAACATGGGTGAATTATTGCAGTCTCCTAATTATGGTATATTGTATTTTGAAATCCTCCCACTTATGACTATATGACTGTAACTTGTTGCTTGTGCCCTTACGATTTAGATTAATATTGTTTTCTGATTTCTTATTTGAACCCTATAACAATCATTGAGTGTTGCATCTTATGATCATTGATGAATGTATCTTGTCTTTTTATGTACACTTGAAACACCAGAGACAAATTCCTTGTGAACCCAATCATACTTGGCCAATAAAGAATTCAATTCAATTCTATTCAATTCTATTCTATTCTATCATGATAGGTGGCAGGACAAAAAGTGTGAAGTTTTGATAAAGGTTGCTGAAAAGAAACAGAAAAAATGTTTGCAAATCTAATTTCTCAACTCTTTAATAATATTCCCCTAAAATACTTGAATAAGCACTCCATGGGGCCAGGTTCTTTATGACTGAAAAATCTTGAGATACCATCTTCTAATCCAAACAAAGACCAAGACAATATGAGTGCATTTTAAGTATTTCTCCAGTGACTCATAGCTTACATCAACTGACATCTAATGATACTGCAGTGATAGAGGTAAAAAAACCCACCAGGGATAGTTCTGCAGATGAGTTAACACTAATCCAAAAAGTGTCAATGCATTCAACTACGAAAGCTGCCAGTGATGAATCATCATCTGTGGAAACCAGAGCTTAAGCTCAGAATGTTCTAAATGAAAATGGGAAAAGAAGGCAAAATTAAAAATAACTATTCCATGCATGGTTCAGTTTTGCATTTCTGTAGAATAAACCAGGGAAGATTTTCATTTGTTGTTCATGTATAAGCTTGATTATTCATTAACATTTGTCACTTACTGACGTGTTATAGCAGCTGAGATGTTGGTCTAGGATCAGGGAGACCCAAATTAAAATCTACCATTAGCCAGGGAAATTATTTGGATTATTTTGGCCAGTTGCACTTTCTCAGCCTAGTCTGCCAAACAGGATTCTTATTGGAAAAATGGAATGAATTCCTCTGCTCCCATCAATAAAAAGGAGTTCATGACCACCATGACAGCCATGGACCTGACTCAAGTAGTAAAGGGTCCGATTCACAAGGGGGGGCACACACCCAACATGGCACTCCTCTCTGAACAATTGAGCAATGGTCCGAGACAAAGGGGCTTAGAAGTGTTGCCTTTGTCATGGTCAGACCATTTTCTACTGTGGCTTGACTTCCTAGCTCCAATCCTTCCCTGCAGGGAGGCGTAGCCGACTAGGTGGTTCCGCCCCAGACGCCTGATGGACCCAGAGGGCTTTCAGAGGGCGCTTGGGGTTATTCCAGATGCACTCGTTCACAGTTTGGCAGAGTCTCTTGCTGAGGCATGGAACAAGGCTGCTGCGGAGGCTCTTGATCGGATTGCATCGTGTGACCTCTCCACAGCACTAGACCCCGTAGAGCTCCATGGTTCAACGAGGAGCTCTGGGAGTTGAAACACCAAAAGAGACATCTAGAGAAGCGATGGAGGAAGAGCAAGTCCAAATCTGATCGAACACTTGTAAGAGCTCAATTAAGGCCATTGGAGCTGTGAGTTCTGCCACCTGTTTACTGGATCCGTGTCCCTCCTGGCTGGTCTTGGCCAGCAGGGAGGTGACACGGAGCTGGGTCCAGGAGATTGTCAATGTGCGTCCCCTCCTCAAGAAGCCTTCCCTGGACACAGCCATTCTTAACAACTATCGGCCAGTCCCCTACCTTCCCTTTACGGGGAAGGTTGTTGAGAAGGTGGTGGTGCTCCAGCGGTCCTTGGAAGAAGCTGATTATCTAGGCCCTCAACAGTCAGGATTCAGCCCTGGCTACAGCATGGAAACTGCTTTGGTCGCATTGATGGATGATCTCTGGCAGGCATTGGTTGCCACTCAGTTTCTGGTCACAATTCAAAGTGTTGGTAAAGCCCTTCATGGCATCGGACCAGAATATCTCCAGGACCGCCTTCTGCCGCATGAATCCCAGCGATCAATTAGGTCCCACAGAGTTGGCCTTCTCCGGGTCCCATCAACTAAACAATGTCATCTGGCGGGACTCAGGGGAAGAGCCTTCTCTGTGGCGGCCCCGACCCTCTGGAACCAGCTCCCTCCAGAGATCAGAATTGCACTCCTTGCCTTTCGTAAGCTCCTTAAAACCCACCTCTGTCGTCAGGCATGGGGGAACTGAACTATTCCTTCCCACCAGGCCTATACAATTTATGCATGGTATGTTTGTGTGCATGTTTGCTTTTAAATAAGGGTTTTTAATTATTTTAACATTAGATTTGTTATATGCTGTTCATTATTGTTGTTAGCCGCCCCGCGTCTACGGAGAGGGGCAGCATACAAATCTAATAAATAAAATAAATAATGCTTCATGGTGCTTTACAGCTCTCTCTAAGCAGTGTACAGGGAGCAAGCATTTTTCCCACAACAATCTGGGTCCTCATTTTATCGACCTTGGAAGGATGGAAGGCTGAGTCAACCTTGAGCCTACTGAGATTCGATTGCCAAACTGCTGGCACATGGTGATCAGCAGAAGTAGCTTGCAGTATTGCATTCTAACCATTGCAGCACCGAGACTTTATTTATTTATTTAATTTACTGAATGAAATTGTATGGTTACATGATAAAAGCTTCATGCTGAAATCCCATAGAGTTCAATATAAACTGCTCAAAAAATTAAAGGGAAAACTCAAATAACATATCCTAGATCTCTCATTGAATATTTCATTTGCACAACTATTCCATTTGCACAACATCATGTGAAATTGATTGTCAATCAGTGTTGCTTCCTAAGCGGACAGTTTGATTTCACAGAAGTTTGATTTACTTGAAGTTATATTCTGTTTTTTAGGTGCTCCCTTTATTTTTTTGAGCAGTATATATATATCAGAACAGGATCCTACCTGAAAAATCAGAAGGAAGCTTGGCAGTATTATAGTTAGTTATATTTGCTACTTCATGCATTTCGGTACATTACAATTGAGACAACGAAAGTTTCTTTGCAAATGGATTATGCAAAAAATTCCGCCTACCCAACAGGATAATTAATTGAAGGGATATGATGAGGCAAACATACTAAAGTTCAGTTTGAGTTACTGGCTGCCATCCTGGGAATGTTAATGTTAAGAAAGCTACCCAGAACTCCTACAGCAAAGGCAAAATATCAAGGAATCAAACCATAATCTATGAATATATTTACGTTTTTATTTAATATTAGACTTCTATGCCACCTATCTCACCAAGGTGACCCTAAATGCCAAAGTAATCAAATTTTCCAGGATTTTATCTGCTTAATTATGCCCACTTTTTCAAAAATGTTCCTCTGTTTAAAATTGTTAGCTTTAATTAATGGAATGACCTATGCAGAAAGGAGATCTACTTTTCAATCGACTCGTGTTCTTAAGTAGAAAAGTTTGTAAGAAGAAGCACTTTTTCCCAGAGAAATCAATGTAAAAGCAAATAATACATGTGATTGAGGAAACCACAGGGAGGGTGGAGGCCCTGTTTCCTTCAAGGAGATTCGTAGAGAGGCCCCACAGATGCTTCTCCCCACCTTTTCCGGCCCTATTTCCTCCCTGTAGATTGTGAATAAATCTCTGAAGAAAAAGAAATTCTGTTGCCAGGTCCAAGCAGAGAGCTGAGCCAGCAACTATCTCTTCATTCATGTATGGAGCTCATCAGACCTTAAACTACTGTATATACTGTATATATTCTTTTATGTGCACCAATGAAAAATTTGTTGTGTATCCAACCACACTTGCCCAATAAAGAATTCAATTCTATTCTGTCCTGTTCTGTCCTATATTATACTATGCTACACTATTCTGTTTTATTCTATATGAAAAAAATACTGGATCTATCAGAATATATTCTAGATAAGCCATCTGAAGAAAGCCAATCCTGTTCCATGTTGTTAGGGTAGATGTTGCTCACATATAGGGAATAACATGAGTTCAGTAAGGCAACTGAAACAACATCAATTGCTCACTCAGTTGTAAGATAGTATATTTTATTGATTTAATTATAATATACTTGACCATATCAAAATATGAAAGTATCATTTATTACTACCTTATTTCTTAGATATATTTTACTCTGAGTATCTCCTCTATAACTTTCATCCTGTATTTTACTATGTGTATATAGATATATACCCACTAAAACCCTCATTGTTTATTGGACAAAAAAACCCAAAACCCTCCTAACTGCTGTTCTGTCTGGGTCCCCCCAGACGCCAACACCAACCAAAAAGAGTAGCCAGACACACTGGTAAAAAGCAAAGGCAGTTTATATAGTTCAAAGCAAACACAGGTAACAAAAACTGTTCTTACAGACAGGAACACTATGAAGCTTCACAGAGGTTTCACGAAGGCCAGGCAATAAAACAGGATTCTTGCTGGCAAAAACAACGCTGGAGATAATAAAACCCACGCCTCCCCCAAGTCTTCCAGACTTCTAGGCCACAAGCCAAGATCAGAGACGCCGAGAATTGAAGCAAGGTCACAGGACTCCCAATTGATAACTCTCCACAAGACTGTAAGGGCGAGCCTGCCTTTTCAACCCTGCTGAGGAGAACCACACCCAAACCCAGCTGTTGCCAATTCAGGGATGGAAATACCTTTCTAATTGGCCCCGTCTTTGAGCTGCTCATCGCTGCCTCATGTCTATTATAGCCTGTGCGTCTTCATCCAATGAATCCAGGCTACTAGCTGGGGAGAGCGCCCCCCCCCCCAGGGGTCTCAGGCTGCTCTCCCTCCTCCTCTTCCTGACGTTCCTCTCCCCCGTCTGCCTGGTCCTCCCCCTCCTGTTCACTGTCCTCCTCCTCTGGGCATGGATCCGGCAGAGATCCAGCCGGTCCCTGAGGAGCCTCAGGCTGAATCACAACAACTGCCAAGATATTTTTCTGAAAATTTGACTTCTCTTCAGATACTTCCTGTATTCTTTTCCAAATACAGCCTACTTATACACAAATAAAACTCACACTGAGGATCAGTCTGATGGCTTTACTGCTGCTTTCAATCAGATTGATATTAGTATTAGTGTGCAATGTTTTGAATTTGAAGGGAAACATTTGTTTTGGAAATTCCCTACAGTAACTTCTGGGGGTTGCTACTGTGATAACTATTTTCAAGCTGTTTAAGGCAGCTGCATCTTTACCCAGGTTCATGTGCCCTCAAAGAATATCTGCCTTTGGATCCAAAGCTATGACAACCATAATAAGCACAGCCATTGATATGGCCTGGACATGTAATCATTTCCCAATTTACATGTCCAAATATATGAAAAATTAAAAGACACACAGATATCCCAATAGCTCATACTAATTAGAAAATATTTTGTTTTACTGACTAATAAGATGGCATTTTGCTTTCCCACTGGAACGGAACCTACAGCTGTTGTGTGGGTTGTGATTAACCGATGATTGGATACACAGATGCCTTGAAGAACGCAATTTCATGTCTGTCTCAGAGTTACTGTGGTATGTAAATTTATGAGCATGCTTTAGAGGCAGGAACAGGAAGTGTTTCTCCTACTAAAATTATAATTATACAATTCTATCTATCTATCTATCTATCTATCTATCTATCTATCTATCTATCTATCTATCTATCTGACTGATACCATGGTCAATGATATCAAAAGCTACTGAGAGGTCAAGGAGCACCAGGACAGAGAATAAACCCTTGTCCCGGGCCTACCAGAGATCATCCAGACTGTGAGCACCTTGTTAGGGCTAGAAAAAAAGCTTTGAAAAAGCTACATTTGGAGTATAAGATGCACCTAAATTTTCAGCCTCCTTTAGTGATGAAAAAGGTGCGTCTTATACTCCAAAAATAAGGTAAACTGTGGTAGTATATGAAATTATCATCTGAGGACTGAAGCACCAAGTTGTAAATTGGTACAGGCAAAATCTGAGAGAAAATATACTGCTCAAAAAAAATAAAGGGAACACTCAAATAACACATCCTAGATCTGAATGAATGAAATATTCTCATTGAAATTTTGTTCTGTACAAAGTTGAATGTGCACAACAGCATGTGAAATTGATGGCTAATCAGTATTGCTATCTAAATGGACAGTTTGATTTCACAGAAGTTTGATTTACTTGGAGTTATATTGTGTTGTTTAAGTGTCCCCTTTATTTTTTTTGAGCAGTGTATATACATTTCATTTTACATAAAAAATTTTTGCCAAATACATCCTGCAAAACTTAGCTTATATATTATTTCTCTGAAATGCCATGGAATATTAAACATGCAAATCATAAATGCTTCCCGCTAGTAATTCACTTAGCAAAAGAGGTGACAAGAATGCCAACCGTCTTTTGTTTTATTCAACATATGGCAAAAATCTGTGCGAGTTAATAACAAAGCCTTCACCAATTAAAATCAAATTAATTCTGAGCACATGATATCAGGAAGTTTCCAAATAAGTATATCAAAGCTTCGGGCTGGTTGTGGTAGTGGAATATGACAGTGTAGATGTAATAGCTGGGATTAAATGCCCCGCTGTTATATACAGGTCAATATGAGGTGTTTGCACTTCAAACTGAAAACTGGTGAGATGTTTATGTATTTAGTATTTTTACTATCCTATCTCTAATGATTTCTAACTCCAACTGATATCTTATAATATACAAGATAGGAAACCATGAATTTCTTTCCTTATGACATGCATGCATACATATTCAATTTCAGGATTCCGAGAATGGATCAGGCATGTTTGATCTGTGGAAGGAAGGAAAGAAGAAAGAAAGGAAGGAAGGAAGGAAGGAAGGAAGAGACAGAAGGAAGGAAGGAAGGAAGGAAGGAAGGAAGAGACAGAAGGAAGGAAGAAAGGAAGGGAAGGAAGGAAGGAAGAGACAGAAGGAAGGAAGAAAGGAAGGAAGGAAGGAAGGAAGGAAGGAAGGAAGGCTATTTTGCTGAGATAATTCTAATTAATTAAACTACAGCAAGATAGGAAATACAAGTCTTAAGATCATACAGATGGAATAGACTCTGATTTCTGTTTTTTCTGCTTGCTCGATCTTTATTTTATTTATTTATTTATTTTGTCCAATACACAATGAGGGTTTTAGTGGGTATATATCTATATACACATAGTAAAATACACGATGAAGGTTATAGAGGAGATACTCATAGTAAAATATATCTAAGAAATAATAGAAAAGAAGATATAGTAATAGAACATATCAATGAAAGAATAGAAGAAGAGATATAGGAATAGAAGAAAGGTATAGGAGATATAGGAGAGCAATAGGACAGGGGACGGAAGGCACTCTAGTGCACTTGTACTCGCCCCTTACTGACCTCTTAGGAATCTGGATAGGTCAACCATAGATAATCTAAGGGTAAAGTGTTGGGGGTTTGGGGATGACACTATGGAGTCCGGTAATGAGTTCCACGCTTCGACAACTCGGTTACTGAAGTCATATTTTTTACAGTCAAGTTTGGAGCGGTTAATATTAAGTTTAAATCTGTTGTGTGCTCTTGTGTTGTTTTGGTTGAAGCTGAAGTAGTCGCCGACAGGCAGGACATTGCAGCATATGATCTTGTGGGCAATACTTAGATCTTGTTTAAGGCGTCTTAGTTCTAAACTTTCTAGGCCCAGGATTGAAACTTTAGTCTCATAGGGTATTCTATTTTGAGTGGAGGAGTGAAGGGCTCTTCTGGTGAAGTATCTTTGGACATTTTCAAGGGTGTTAATGTCTGAGATGCGATATGGGTTCCAAACAGATGAGCTGTATTCGAGGATGGGTCTGACAAAAGTTTTGTAAGCTCAGGTAAGTAGTGTGAGATTGCCAGAGCAGAAGCTACGTAGGATTAGGTTTACAACTCTTGAAGCCTTCTTGGCTATATTGTTTCAGTGGGCTTTGGCACTTAAATCTTTTGTTATTAGTATACCAAGGTCTTTAACCGAGTGGGGATTATCAGTTTTATTATCTATTTGCATATTGTGAGCTGCCCCGAGAAGGGCAGCATACAAATCTAATAAATAGTAACAACAACAACAACAATAATAATAATATTGGGTCTATTTGTGAAATTCTTGGAAACAAAGTGTTATAAGCTGGTTCTTGGTTTTGCAGCATCTCTATTTCTCATTTATTATTTTAAAAATTAAAATAAATCATGTATAAAGACATAAACGGTCAAGTATTCTCCCAACTGGGACTGTCTATAATGGAAATGCAATTACATGAACAGATAAAATATACTCAAACGTATCAGTTTATTTCCCTGACAGGTTTAATGGGGAATTAATATACCCTTCCATAATATATATGCTTGCTATGAATGAATGGATGAATGAATGAATGAATGAATGAATGAATGAAGTCTTCATTTATTTGCTATAAAGCTTAAAATAGCATATCGTAAACACTGATAGAAGTCACATATATCTTAAGTAAAACAACATTGTGCTTATGGCCCAGATTACAATTCTTTATGTAGAGGAGTCCACAAGGAGAGAGAGAGAGAGGGTGGGAGGGAGGGAGCCACCTGTTCAGGACTTAACCAGCTTCTGTAAAAGCAGGAATCAAAATCCATGGAATCAGAAACAGTCTCTCGAAGTACTATCTTCATGATGAACATTACTTGCCATCACTGTTCCCTGAAAGCTGTGCGCGTATGCGCGAGCCCCCCAAAATACCCCGTGCGCGCCCTTTTCCATGGGTGCGCACTCCCCATCCCCCTGCCAGCCTGTGGGGGGAGGTGCGGCAGTAGGAGGAAAGGGAGCCGTGGCCACCCCTGCCTCCCCACGGTGCCTCCGGCCAAACGCGCCCCTGGCTTCTCCGCCCTGTCCCCAGCCCGCCCGATCCGCCTCCTCTCCTCCTGCGCCGCCTCCTGCCTTGGGGCGTGATTTCTCTCACGGCGGTGGTGGCTGTGGGACAAAAGCACTGCCAGCCAGGTGGCTGTGAGAGAGGGCTTTCTCCGCGGGCTTCGGGTATGCCTGCCCCACCCCTCTCGCAGCCCCTTCGCTGGGAGCACTTTCGTCCCAGACTACCAGCAAGGGGGCTGCAGTAGAGGCAGGGCAGGCGTTCCTGAAGCGCTCGGAGAAAGTGCTCTCGGAGTTGCAGCCCCCTCGCCGTCGCCTCCGTTCCGGAGCTCCGCCTCACAAGTGATCACCCTGCCGTTGCTAAGAGAGAGAGAGAAAAGGGGGGAGAGAAAGATAGCAAGAGAGAGAAGAGAAAGAAAGTAATACAGAGAAAGAAAACAAGACAGAAAGAGAGAGAGAGATGAAAGGGGGGGAGAGCTAGCAAGAGAGAGAAGAGAAAGAAAGCAAGAGAGATAGAAAGAAAGAAAGAGTGAGAGAGAAAGAAAGCAATAGAGAGTGAAAGAAAGAAAGAGTGAGAGAGAAAGAAAGAGTGAGAGAGAAAGAGAGAGAGAGCAAGAGGGGGAGAGAGAAAGAGAGAGAAATGACTCTTGATTTAAAGCATATGGTAAAAAGCACCCAAATAATAACAGAGAAAAAAACCCCCAGCCGTTTGTGTGTGTGTGTGTGTGTGTATGTGTGTGAACTCTTGAACAATTTCCAATAGCTCACCTCTAATTGGAAATGGTTCAAGAGTTCACACACACGCACACAAGGGGGGAGGAGACAGGGATGGAAAAAGATAAGATAATAATAGTAATAGATTTTGGTTTTGTTTTATTATTAATTTCTTTTAATTAAAAGAGAAGGTAATTTTTTTCTTATTTATTTATTTATTTATTTATTTATTTATTTATTTATTTATTTATTTATGTTTCTATGCCACCCAGTCCCAAAGGGACTGTCGCTCAGACAATATACTTTTCTCCCCACACCGAAAAAAAATTAGAGGGAACATTGCTTGCCATACCTCTTTTCCCATCAACCTGTGTACTATATATACTAACAAGGTATGGCTAAATGTCCCATAGATCTAATCAATGTCTAGGACCCCTTCTAGAGAGATATTGATGCCTGGCTCTCATTCTTCTGACCCTCGCATCTAACAGGGGGTTCTTCAAAGTCCCCATCGTCCTCTGACTCAAACAATACCCTAACTCGGGGTTCTACAGTCTCTGGTGGTTCCCCAGTCTCCAATTCCCCTTCAATCCCACTGTCAGACTCAGATGGCAAGAACACTGGGTCACATAGAAACATAGAAGACTGACGGCAGAAAAAGACCTCATGATCCATCTAATCTGCCCTTATACTATTTTCTGTATTTTATCTTAGGATGGATATATGTTTATGCCAGGCATGTTTAAATTCAGTTACTGTGGATTTACCAACCATGTCTGCTGGAAGTTTGTTCCAAGGATTTACTACTCTTTCAGTAAAATAATATTTTCTCATGTTGCTTTTGATCTTTCCCCCAACTAACCTCAGATTGTGTCCCCTTGTTCTTGTGTTCACTTTCCTGGACCTTATTTAACCCTTTAACATATTTAAATGCTTCAATCATGTCCCCCCTTTTCCTTCTGTCCTTGAGACTATACAGATTGAGTTCATAGTTCAGATAAAAGGGGGTGTGGTTCAGCTGAAAATTATTGCAGGACGAAATTGTTAAAATGCCAAGATCCCACCAATATTTTCCAAGCCTGCAATTGGCTTTCTGGAAAAATGAAGTCACAAATTTTAATTGTGTGCAATGAGCCTGACTGAAAGTTTGACCTTGACTTTGACTGTTGCCTCGGTGAGCAATCTCTAAGGATTCCTTCTGTCAAAACCTTTTTCAATGAAGTTATCTTATGACGATTCACATCTCCTCTGGGAAGGAAGGGGGGGGGGAATCTAAATATAGATCAGGTATTTATTACAGAGGATATGCTAGCATTCAAATTTTGTGCATCTTGTGGAAAAAGCAAAATGGTTGCTTTCTATCAGCCCAGTTACTGTGCTTTTCCAATAACCTTGTTTAGAATAACATTGGCCCTAAAGACTTCCATATAATTAATTTTCATATAAGAAATTTCCCTAATGTGATTATTTGCTCCTGCAGCGATGAGCTTTATTCTCCAACAAATTTGTGTGACATCTTGCACTTATTTCTGCTCCTGCTGTTTCCCCAGGAAGAAAAAGCATATGTTTAGTCAAAAGAACCAGCTGCTAGATTGCTCCCAAAGCCACGGGTGTTCAAAAAAACCCACCTTTATAAGGATGCATATATAATCTTTAGCAGATTTTGAAACATCTTTCCAATCTGGACCAGCCTGGAAAGAGAAAAACTGAAAATCAAAATTAACAGAAGATTCTTGTAATTCTTCTGCCTTCAGGGCACTGAGATGAAAAGTTCAGGATAGCAGATTTACAACCATGTGTTAGTTTCTCATCTTTTTAAAACATATGTTGTGATATTAAAAAAGGGGGAGCAGTTCATGAGTTGATGCACAGTTCAACAATTAAAAAACACCCCTCCTGATTGTTCTGTCGAGCTCTCTGGTAGAATCCTCCCAAAAATGCACAGATACAATTTCAGACACACACACGTTTGAAAATTCAAAGCAATGTTCTTTATAATGAAAATTCACTTAAACCAAGCCCTCTTTTGTTATAGCAAAGAGCACTGGTCTCCAAACAAACTGGTAATTTGTACAAGTCCCTTATCAGTTCTGTGATACTTAGCTTGCAGCTGTGAGGCAATTCACAGTCCTTCTTTTTTCACAAAGTGAAACACACTTTGCCCTGGTTTAGTTTCAAAATGGGGAAAAATCAGCACAAAGTCAGTAAAGCAGTCACGAAACACAACGATCAGATAATCCTCCACAATGGCCAAATCCACAGGCTGCTATTTATAGCAGCCTCACTAATTACCACAGCCCCACCCCACCACAGGTGGCCTCATTTTCTTTGATAATAATCTCTCAGTTGTTGTTGTTGCCTATGCATCGCTCTCCACATGCGTGGCTGTATCATTAACTCTTGTTCTGAATCCAAGGAGGAGCTAGATAATTGATCTCCTTCTGAGCTGTCTGCCACACTCTCCTCCTCCCTGTCACTCATGTCTTCTTGGTCAGAGGAGCCTTCATCAGCAGATTCCACCAGGGGCAAAACAGGCCTGCAGCATGTGGATGTCTCCCCCACATCCACAGTCCTTGGGGCAGGAGATGGGCCAGAGCTAACCACAACACTGATAATTCTTTTAATTTACCAAAAGTTGAAGTATCCATTGTATGCAAAGTTTGAATGTATTGTTACAACAGATCAACTATTGGGGGGGGGGGGAGAGTGCCATTATCACCCATGTGATGACTCAACAATTGTGGCTTCTGCCCCTTCCAAATAAAAATATCTTGGGATTATAAAAGGCTTCCCAAACTGTCATCTCCAGGGAAATCAAACTTACATTTAACTTAATGGCTAAGAATTCCTTAATTTTCCACCAGTTATACCCATCTGGAATAACAGACTGCATTCAATGCACTTGCAAAGGGCCAGAATGGGGAAGGCTACATTAGAAAGGTGATGTAGGAAAGGACCAAGTTGAGCTTGAGGGAAGGGTCAGATGTATCATCAGTCATGAGTCCCTTCATGTCCACAAGAGATTTAAGATTGATTGATTGATTTGTTTGTTTGTTTGTTTGTTTGTTTGTTTGTTTATTTATTTATTTATTTATTTATTTATTCCAATACATAATGAGAGTTTTAGTGGATATATATATATATCTCCGGAGTCTTCGGAGAGGGGCGGCATACAAATCTAATAAATTATTATTATTATTATTATTATTATTATTATTATTATTATTATTATTATTATATATGTCACAGTTTTTTGCTGAATTTGAAAATTAAGGGAGACTAGGAGATATCTATTTCGGCCTTATTTTGGCCTGATCAGCTAGCCATACCCACTGGGACTTGAACCTTCAACCTTTGCCTTGTAAGGCAGAGAATTATCCTCTAGGCTACAGTATCCAATCCCTTCAGCTCTGCACCAGTAAAATACATGATGAAGGTTATAGAGGAGATACTCATAGTAAAATATATCTATGAAAGAATAGAAAAGAAGATATAGTAATAGAACATATCAATGAAAGAATAGAAGAAGAGATATAGGAATAGAAGAAAGGAAAAGGAAATATAGGAGAGCAATAGGACAGGGGACGGAAGGCACTCTAGTGCACTTGTACTCGCCCCTTACTGACCTCTTAGGAATCTGGATAGGTCAACCGTAGATAATCTAAGGGTAAAGTGTTGGGGGTTTGGGGATGACACTATGGAGTCCGGTAATGAGTTCCACGCTTCAACAACTCGCTTACTGAAGTCATATTTTTTTACAGTCAAGTTTGGAACGGTTAATATTAAGTTTAAATCTGTTGTGTGCTCTTGTGTTGTTGTGGTTGAAGCTGAAGTAGTTGCCGACAGGCAGGACGTTGCAGCATATGATCTTGTGGGCAATACTTAGATCAAGTTTAAGGCGTCTTTCTAGGCCCAGTATTGAAAGTCTAGTCTCGTAGGGTATTCTGTTTCGAGTGGAGGAGTGAAGGGCTCTTCTGGTGAAGTATCTTTGGATGTTTTCAAAGGTATTAATGTCTGAGATGCGATATGGGTTCCAAATAGATGAGCTGTATTCGAGGATCAACCCACCTTGAATTCCATTAACTATTATCTACAGGAAATTTGCTTGCACTGCGAGTAGTTCATATTCTTTTAGAGAGCTTCCACTAGAAATAAATATTTGTATCCATTCCTGGATCTCCTGATGTTTGACAGGATTACATCTCCCTTATGTTTGACAGGTTACAACTTCCTGACTTGGAGCTCAGGTTCCAATAAGTGTTATCAGTTACACAAAACCCAGCTGTTCACCGAGTTCAATAACTTCAGAAGCATTACCAGTGGGATGATTATGCTTCTTTTAATGCATGCCCATAGGCTGGACATCTTTAATAATACAATATCTATTTCTCCTTCTCATTTAATTGGTTAATTGGGGCTTTCTGCCAACATATAAATGTTGGAATCCCTCTTATCTTTTTTGCTCCTGAGGCCTGAGCAGCTAATAGTGAAACAATAACCAGGAAAAAAAATTGTGGAACAAAAGAGGACTATCAACTCTAAACTGTCCTTCAATTTTTTAAAATAATAATAATAATAATAATAATAATAATAATAATAATAATAATAATAATAATAATAATAATAATAATAATTATTATTATTATTATTATTATTATTATTATCATCATTATCATTATCATTATCATTATCATTATCATTATCATTATCATTATCATTAACATTATCATTATCATTATTATTATTATATGATATCATTCCATGAAGAATGTGGATAAAAAGCCCTACTGTTTTAAATTTATCTTCTGGCTCTTCTTCAGAAAGAATTATAGAAAAAGTCAGAACATTTGACTTGGCAGCAAACATTACAAATATAAGAGAAACGATTATCTATCCATTATATCAATTAATGTAATTGTACCTATAGTTGAACATTGCTGAGAACTGTGTACCAGAGTATGAAGCTAGTGGACAAGCAATGAATTTATTTTTAGTAGACTTTAGGGGTCATTTAAGAGAAAGGACATCTGCGAGATGGAGGGAGATAGCTAAAAGGGTACAAATTCAGGAATTGAGACTAGGCTTACATCGTAGAGGGACTTTTTAGGTGGAACTATCAAGTCAAATTCAAAAAATATTTGTCCCGAGGGAATAATTGGTGATAGACAACCTTTCAAAGGTAACAGAAAATTAAACCAATTCTCATTTTCAGTCATTACACTGAAATTGTAAGCAATTCATACATTAAGAAGGATCATTTAATTCCATCTCTTGGTGAAAGGAAAATATCTAAACTGAAGTATTTCCAGCAAAACTCACCATTCTTGTAGACATTAGGGAAACCAGCAATACCAATTTCAAGGTAGTCATACTCTTTAAGTTTTTTGGGGGGGAGAATTGGATTTTATATCTTGGTTACTGAAGCAGTAGGCATGAGTTTAAATGGATTCCAGAGGACAGGAAGCCTGGAGGAACGTTGTCCCTGGGATAGCAACGGGTGGGACACCACTTCGCAACTAACAACAAAAAAACTGTTAATCTGGTCTTTCACTCTAATGTGATAGAAACATAGAAACATAGAAACATACAAGAATGGTGGAAGGTCTTAAGCCTAAAATGTATCAGGAAAGACTGATAGTCTGGAGGACAGAAGGAAAAGCGGGAACATGATCGAAACATTTAAATATGTTAAAGGGTTAAATAAGGTTCAGGAGGGAAGTGTTTTTAATAGGAAAGTGAACACAAGAACAAGGGGACACAATCTGAAGTTAGTTGGGGGAAAGTTCAAAAGCAACATGAGAAAATATTATTTTACCGAAAGAGTAGTAGATCCTTGGAACAAACTTCCATCAGACGTGGTTGATAAATCCACAGTAACTGAATTTAACCATGCCTGGGATAAATATATATCCATCCTAAGATAAAATACAGAAAATAGTATAAGGACAAACTAGATGGATCATGAGGTCTTTTTCTGCCGTCAGTCTTCTATGTTTCTATGTTTCTATGATAGAAAATAAGTTTTCTAATGTGTGATATTTGGGTGGTGTTCTGTCTGGGTTCCCCCAGACCTCAACACCAACTGGAAAAAACAGCCAGACACTCTGGTAAAAGCCAAAAGTATTTTATAGCTGGAAAAAATAAACACAGAGGAAAACCTGTTCTTCCCAACAGACAGGCTATAATACTTTACAGCAGAGTCCTGATGTCCAGACAATACAGCAAGCTTCTTGCTGGCACACCCACCCCAAGGTTTCAGTAATCAAAGGCACAAACCAGGATTCCAAGACGCCAAAGTTCACAGCCAGGTCCCAAGACTCTCAAAGATAAAACTCCACAAGCCAGGAAGGGTGGGTCTGCCTTTTAGCCTTTCCAAAGAGCACCACACCCAAACCCAGCTGTTGCCTCTTTAATGCTGAAAGTACTTAGCCAATTGATCCCTTCTCTGAGTAGCTCTTCTCTGTTGCAGATCAATTATGGCTTGTGCATTTTCCTCTAAGGAATCCAGGCTGCTTGCTGGGGAGAGCTCCCTCTGGGGGGACTCTGGCTGTCCTCCCTCTTCTTCAGCCTGGGATTCCTCCTCCTCGTCTGCCTGCACCTCCTGTTCCTCAGCCTCTCCCTCTGAGCTGGAAACCGACAGAAGATCAGCCGTTCCCTGAGGGGCCTCAGACGGAACCACAACAGGTGGGTATTATTATTATTATTGTTGTTGTTGTTGTTGTTGTTGTTGTTGTTGTTAATTTATTTATTTATTAGAGTTGGAAGGGATCTTTTATGTCATTTAGTCTAACCCCCTGCTCAGGCAGGAGTTCCTATATCATTTTGGACAAATGGCAGTCCAGTCTTCCCTTGAAAGTTCCAAGTGTTGTAACCCTCACAACCTCCGCAGGCAAGCTGTTCCACTGGTTGATCGCTCTCACTGTCAGAAAGTTCCTCCTTATTTCCAGGTTGAATCTCTCTTTGGTCAGCTTCCATCCATTATTCCTAGTCTGGCCTTCTGGTGCTTTGGAAAACAGCCTGACCCCATTCTCTCTGTGGCAGGTACTGGAACACTAACATCATATCTCCCCTGGTCCTTCTCTTTGCCAGACTAGCCATGCCGAGTTCCTGCAACATCTCTTTGAAGAGTGCTATCCCATTTCTCCCTCCCATCTTTCTCATGTCCCATCTTTCTCATGCTAAATCTTTCTCATGCCTTCAATATATCCTTAGAGAGCCTTCTTTGTGGTGGCCCCGGCCCTCTGGAACCAACTCCCCCCGGAGATTAGAATTGCCCCCACCCTCCTCACCTTTCGTAAGCTCCTTAAAACCCACCTCTGCCGTCAAGCATGGGGGAAGTGAGATACTCTTTCCCCCTAGGCCTTTACAATTTATCCATGGTATGTTTGCTTGTATGTATGATTAGTTTTACAATAAGGGTTTTTTAGTTGTTTTAGTATTGGATTTACATGCTGCTTTTTATTGTTGTTGTTAGCCGCCCCAAGTCTACGGAGAGGGGCGGCATACAAATCCAATAAATAAATAAATAAATAAAATAAATAAATAAATAAATAAATAAATAGCAAGTCTACATTTAATTTGTACTTCTATGAAAAACTGACTTAGAATCTCAGCTTCCATTGTAAAAGAAACAGGCAACCAATACCCACACTTTTCACAGAATCACTTATATCTTCCCTTAGAGAGTGGGGAAAGAGTTGCCCATTGTGTGCTTCTCTGAGTGACAAATTACAAATTGAACAGCAACTGAAGAAAAGCAGCAGGCATGTGTACATAATGCATAAGAGTAATTCCACCATGAATACCTATATTTATATTAAGAAAGACAGAAGGACAGATGGGAGGAAAATCTCCTTTTCAACATTACTGATTCAACAAGAAAACGTGTCATAGGCAAGCACAGCTTGTCAATGCACAAAAGAACATTTTTTTCACAGGAGAATTTTAAAGGACCCCCCTAGTTTTATCTAGCCAATGAAAAGCAATCATAACATCAATACATTTTAGTGTATGATACAACTCAGGTGCTGTATCCAAAACGTTTATTCTCCAAAGGAATTTGAAAGTCATCAAAACACAGGAGAAGAGGGAATCATCCTAATGAAATTTTTAATCCTTGTCTGCTACTTTAGAGCCAGCCCAGCATTGTAGCTGTTGTAAATGTTGCCTAATTATTAATAATGGACAACATAAAACATTCTGTAAAACAGGGCTTTCTTTGATGACTGTGATGAGAAGCAGGATAAGAACAAAATGAGTGTACCCTTGGTAAATAGTGGTTTGCAGAAATAAACTCTACCCTCCTGAGAAGTATTCTTAGGAAATTATTCTCATTCTATCAAAGGTACGATATTTTATTACAGCAATATAAACAAAATCTTTAATTCATTTAGGAATAACTTTCCATTCTTATTATAGTACCATCATAACTTGTAGTCCTTGGTATACCAATCTCCTTATCAAAGATCTTACTTCCAGTGTTGGGGCATTCAAAACTTCTGGAGGCACATTGTTCCACTAGCCAACCCTTCTGACTGTCAGGAAATTTCTCCTTAGTTGTAAGTTACTTCTCTCCTTGTTTAGTTTCCACCCATTGCTTCATGTCCTAACCCAGGTGCTTTGGAGAATAGCCTGACTCCTTCTTCTTTGTGGCAACCCTTGAGATATTGGAATATTGCTATCATGTCTCCCCATGTCCTTCTTTTCATTTACTATACATACCCAGTTCCTGCAACCATTCTTTATATGTTTTAGTCTTCAGTCCCCTAATCTTTTTTGTTGCTCTTCTCTGCAATTTTTCTAGAGTCTCAACATCCTTTTTACAGTGTGGTGACCAAGACTGAAAGCAGTATACCAAGTGTGGCCTTACCAAGTGTATTAGTATAGTTTATTAATACTTCACGTAATCTTGATTCTATCCCTCTGTTAATACAGCCTAGAACTGTGTTGGCTTTTTTGGCAGCTGCTGCACACTTCTGGCTCATATTTAAATGGTTGTCCACTAGGACTTCAAGATCCTTCTCACAGTTACTACTGTTGAGCAATGTACCACATATACTGTACCTTGCATTTTGTTTTCCTTGCCTAAATGTAGAACCTTCCTTTTTTCACCATTGAATTTCATTTTATTAGATAGCGCCCATTGTTCAAGTGTGTCAAGGTCCTTCTGTATTTTGCACCTATCCTCTGGAGTGTTGGCTATTGTTGCCAGTTTGGTGTCATCTGCAAATTTGATAAGTTCCCCATCTATCTTGTTGCTCTTGTGTGACTGATGTGTAATAGGTGACTCACACTTTCTACTTTCCAAGATAGGTTCTTCATCTTAGACCATGATTTATTTATTTATTTTATTTATTTTGTCCAATATACAATGAGGGTTTTAGTGGGTGTGTATGTGTGTGTATATATATATATATATATATATTTACACATAGTAAAATACATGATGAAGGTTATAGAGGTGATACTCATAGTAAAATATATCTAAGAAAGAATAGAAAAGAAGATATAGTAATAGAACATATCAATGAAAGAGTAGAAGAAGAGATATAGGAATAGAAGAAAGGAATTAGAGATATAGGGGAGCAATAGGACAGGGGACGAAAGTCACTCTAGTGCACTTGTACTCACCCCATACTGACCTCTTAGGAATCTGGATAGGTCAACTGTAGATAATCTAAGGGTAAAGTGTTGGGGGTTTGGGAATGACACTATGGAGTCCGGTAATGAGTTCGACAACTTGGTTACTGAAGTCATATTTTTTACAGTCAAGTTTGGAGTGGTTAATATTAAGTTTAAATCTGTTGTGTGCTCTTGTGTTGTTGTGGTTATTTGAGTTATGCTTATTTGAGTTATCATTATCAAAACTACTTTGGCCTGTTGTTTTAGTGTCCCTATTGAGGCCAGCCAGGACACTATATCTGTTACACTGGGACACAGCAAAAGCATTGTGTTTCTGTTTCACAGCTCTTGTGCATTGCATGAGTAAAGGTAAAGTCTTTCCTGTCCAGTCATTCGCAATGGTAGGGCACCATGCTTATCTCCGTTTCTTGGCTGAGGAAGTCATCATTGTCTGAAGACATTTTCTGTGGTTATATAGCCAGCATGGCTATTCTGCAAAAGTGCACGGAATAGCAATAACACTTAGATTTATATACTTCTCACAGTGCTTTCCAGCCCTTTTTAAGCAGTTTAGATTCATTATCTTGCCCCCAACAATCTGGGTCCTTATTTTACCAACCTCAGATGGATGGAAGGCTGAGTCAACCTTGAGCTGGTGAGACTTGAACTGCCAAATTGCTAGCAGCTGGCAGAATTACTTGCAGTACAGTGGTACCTCATGATACGAACCCCTCGTCATACGAACTTTTCAAGATATGAACCCAGGGTTCGGAATTTTTTTGCCTCTTCTTACGAACTTTTTTCACCTTACGAACCTGCCGCCGGCCACTGGGATGCCCCACCTCCAGACTTGAGTTCCTCCCTTTTTTTCCCACCCTGTCTTGTACCATTCTCCCCTCTGGATCTCCATGGGTTTCCCCTGTTTTTCCCCACCCTGTCTTGCACCATTCTCCCCTCTGGATCTCCATGGGTTTTCCCCGTTTTTTCCCACCCTGTCTTGCACCATTCTCCCCTCTGGATCTCCATGGGTTCCTCCCGTTTTTCCCCACCTTGTCTTGCACCATTCTCCCCTCTGGATCTCCATGGGTTTCCCTCCCCCCCACTCCGTTCGCCTCAGCTTCGTCTGCCGGCAGCTTTTTTTTTTTAAGCCTTAATGTTTTGGATTTTCCTAATCGGCTTGCACGCATTATTGGCTTTTCCATTGATTCCTATGGGAAACATTGTTTCATCTTACGAACTTTTCACCTTACGAACCTCGTCCTGGAACCAATTAAGTTCGTAAGATGAGGTATTACTGTACTGCATTCTAACCACTGTGACACTGCAGCTGTTATCTTCCCTTTGAAGTGGGTAGTTCCGTGCTTAGTCTCTGTTGTGGTTGGTTCTGGGCCAGCTCCTGTGGGGGTGGATGTGGGTGAATCCAGTGTCAGAGGCCAGTTTTACTGCCGACTGCTTCTGACAGCGAAGCGTCTGAAGCAGATAGTGGAAGTGGGATCCTCAGAGGGGGTAATGGCAGACAGTCCATTAGGTAGTCGCCCCATGAGTGATTCATCATCGTTATCATCACTGGATTCCGACAGAGACACATTCATTGATGTGCGCAGGTGCAGGGCAATGTCTAGGAAAGAGCAACTGTGTAAATACTACAGGAAATAAGGTAGATCACCTGTGGCTGGGTGTAATTAGACTAATTCCTACCTTTGAACTTAATTGAGGGCTCGTGCCGAGAAGCCGGGCAGAACAGTCTCGAACCCAGGCTCTCAAGCTTTCCAACTGACTAGATCAGCATCTTAAATCCCTCAGCCATCATGCCACAATGACCTTACATGAATGCAAGATAAAATATTGCTAGGTAAATCTGCTCCTTCAATGTCAAGAACCTCTTAGGGAAATCTTCACATAAATTATTTTTAGAGAGAATGACTACCAGTGTGTGACAATAGGCAATGTTGGGAGGTAAACAAGCTGTCAGATTAGGTTGGCCCTGACCCTACCTGTCCCGTTGGAGACCCCTCCCTGTTTTCCTAGGCAAGGATGTCGGGAGGTTATTTAAGTCCTTGAAGGGCTGGTTGATTGATTTCCTTGGTTGACATTTTATGCTCCCCCCCCCTTTTGTTTTTAATTATTTCATTATTTTTTTTTGCATTGCTATTTTAAACTCTGTTAGCTGCTCGGTATCATATTTTCAAGAAGGCAGACTTATAAATCAGCTTAAATAAACAAAAACCTCTTTATTGCATATTTCACATTACCCCACAAATGATTGATAGCATCCTATAGCTTTAGCTGACTGTTGCTGTATTGATGTAAGGCATGTTTCATTGCTAATGTGCCTGCACAAGGATAGTTGGATAAAGTGCCATAACTCACTAAAAAGGAAATGGTCAGATATAATTTGAGAGAGGTACAACTAGGATATCTGTACCAGTGTTCCCTTTAATTTTTTTTGGGGGTGGGCGGAAAAATATAGTGTCTGAGCGGCAGTCCCTTTGGGACTGGACGGCACAGAAATAATAATAAATAAATAAATAAATAAATAAATAAATAAATAAATAAATAAATAAATAAATAAATAAATAAATAAATAAATAAATAAATAAATAAATAAATAAATAAACAAACAAACAAACAAACAAACAAACAAACAAACAAACAAACAAAAAACCCACCCTGTTTTGCCTCAGAGAATTTCAAAATAAAATACTGTACTGTGTGTCTATAACAGTGAGCTCATAATAGGGCAACTCTATCAATATCAAAATGCCACTTAAATAGTTGAGCTAGTTTCAAACTAGATTTTGATTTTCTTTCTCTCTTCCTTACTCCCATTCTTTTTCTTTTTCTTTTCCTTCCTCTCTTTTTTCTATCTGTTTCTCTCTCTTCCTCTCTTCCTCTCTCTCTCCTTCCCTCTCACTCTTTCCCTCTCGGCTTCTGGGCAGGTTTGGAAAACTCTGAGTTGATGATGATTTTTAAGTGAGCGATTGCTCACTGCTCAGCTTAGAGGGAACTATGTCTGTAACTATAGTCCAGGTAGTTATGTTCCTTTGGCTATCATATCTTTCAGAACCATAGAAGCTGTTACTAGAAGAAGCTTACAATGATGTACAAGCCTGAATCACAACCTGTGAAAAATCCAATCATAAGGACTGAAATCTATCAATATTGTACAGTGGAACCCCGACATAAGAGCTGCTCTACTTAAGAGCAACTCGAGATAAGAGCTGGGAGGGGAGAGATATTTTTGTTCTACTTACAAGCCCAAATTCGAGATACAAGCGCCAAGGAGCTGTCTCCTGAAGCCAAACGCTAACTTCCGCGTTCGGCTTCAGGAGACAGCTGCGAAGCGGCGCGCGTGTTTTAAAAGGTTGCAGCTGGCCTGGGGGGCTCGGGGGGGGGGGCTTGCAGCTTTCTTTCTTGCTCTTTTTCTTTCTCTCTTTTACCTTCCCTTCCTCTATTTCTTCTTTTCTTTCTCCTTCCCACCTTCTTCCCTCCCTCCCTCCCTTCACTCATTCCACTCTTACTCTCCCCTTTCATAAGTTTCCTTGCTTCCTTCCTCTGTTCCTGTCCCTTCCCCCTTTCTTTCTTTCTTTCTTTCTTTCTTGCTTTCTTTCTTGCTCTTTTTCTTTCTCTCTTTTACCTTCCCTTCCTCTATTTCTTCTTTTCTTTCTCCTTCCCACCTTCTTCCCTCCCTCCCTCCCTTCACTCATTCCTCTCTTACTCTCCCCTTTCATAAGTTTCCTTGCTTCCTTCCTCTGTTCCTGTCCCTTCCCTCTTTCCTTCCTTCCTTCCCACCCTCCGTCCATTCATTCACCCATTCCTCTCTTGATCGCTTAAAGCCGGTCCCTGGTGCAAAAAGGGTTGGGGACCTCTGTCCTACAGGATTGGGTGGCAGAGAAGTTGAACATATGTAAATTTAAAAGTTTAAGAAAGTTTACAAGTTAAGTGAAAGAAACTTCATTATTCATTTATATGTACATGTACATTTCTTCATTAAAAACATGTCTTTCTGCATAATTTAGACTAACTTTGTGAGTTTTTTGAGGGCTGGAACCAATTAAAATTATTTACATTAATTCCTATGGGGAAAAGTCGTTCGAGATAAGAGCTGCTCGACTTAAGAGCCCAGGTCCGGAACGAATTAAACTCGTATCTCGAGGTACCACTGTATACTATACATAGTATCATTTTTATAAATTTCTATCACTCATATGTGTGCCCAAAATTTTCTTTTCATTTATTTTCTCTACATTCCCAAACTCTTTTCTTTGTCTTTAAAGATTTGTGTAATTAAATTTTCATATTCAGACATTTCAGTATGCCTCACTTCTACTAAAATTATGATCTAAATAGCTACCACTTTTAACATTCTTCTTTAAGGTGATATAATCTATATACATTACTAATCTTTTCCTGTTTATGATTTTGCCAGAGTTTATAAATCAGTTTTGCTCAATACAGTATCTAAAATGCAGACTATAATTGCAGGAAAAAGAAATTAGATAATTATTCTGTAAGAAAATAGGAATAACCTATTTTTTTCAAGATGAAAATTTACTTCAATATTAGAAATAACTTGATAATCCTAATAAATGAAATGATTGGAGCGGGAGTAAAGTTATGTCTCAAAATTCTAAAACTGAAAATTTCTGCAAATGGGAAAATATAGTCAATTTGAAAATATCTGTTGCAATTTTTGGGTTTTTTTGTACAGTATTTATATTAGTGGATTGTGATACTATTTTCATGATACATACCTTTCTTAAGGGATTATTCTAGTTTGTACATGATGGACATAATAAAGAAGTTTATTATAACAGGCCTAAATGAAAATGTGCCTGAAGAAAACGGGGATCATTTTCCCCTCAATATTTTTCATAGCTGAAATTTCTTTCTGGATGTACACAATATATTGAATTATAATTGTAAATATTAAAGGGGGTGGAGGAAATGGCATTGCCATAGGTCTATACTATAGGCCACCCAACCAAACAGAGGAAGTAGATGAATTTTTTGCTAGTCAGCTAAGGTATGTAAGAAGAACATCACAATAATAATGTGGGACATGACATCAACTGGGAGACAAACTTTGCATCAAGTGGGAGATCCAACAGGTTTCTAACAAACCTAGCAGACAACTTTGTTACCAAAAAAGTAGAAAAGGGAACAAAGGGATCAGCTATATTGGACTTAATTCTCACTAACAGAGATGAAATAATAGAAGATATTGAAGCTAAAGAATCCTTGGGGGCAAGTGATCATGCAATATTGGAATTCAACATTATGCAAACACAAGAGGTAGAACAAGGTCAAACTGGAGTCTTAGACTTTTTTAAATATTTTTTTATTGATTTTATAGAGTCTTAGACTTTAAGAGCTAATTTCAATAAACTTAGAGAAAGCTTGGGAAGGATTCTATGAATGAGAATCCTCAAGGGGAAAACAAATCAAGAAGCTTGGCAAATTTTGAAAAGCGAGATTATAAAAGCCCAGTCTAGCACAATACCAATGAAGAAGAAAAATAATAGGTCCCAAAAGCAACCGGCATGGCTGCATAAAGAACTCTATGATAAACTGAAAGACAAAAAGGGCAAGTATAAAAAGTGGAAAGAAGAGGAAATAACTAAGGCAGAATACCATCAAATAGCCTGAGCCTCTAAAGATGAAGTGAGGAAAGCTAAGGCTCACAATGAACAAAAGCTTGCAACAAAAGTAAAAAGTAACAAGAAAAAGAGCTTCTTCCAAAATATTAAAAATTGCCAGAGGACTGGAAAAGAACTGATGTAATTCCCATCTTCAAAAAAGGGAAACAATAGATCCAGGAAACTACAGACCTGACCCCAATACCAGGGAAGATTCTGGGAAAGACAATCAAGCAACGAATAAACACCTAGAAGTAAACCAAGAATAACCAAAAGCCAACATGGATTTGTTAAAAACAGATCATGCCAGACTAATCTTATTGCATTCTCTGATAAAGTGACAAAATCAGTGAACAAGAGGAATGCTGTCGATTTAATTTACTTGGACTTCAGTAAGGCGTTTGAGAAAGAAGACCATAACCTACTACTAGATAAAGTTGAAAAATGTGGGTTAGACAGTAACACCACCAGATGGATTCAAAATCTGACTAACTGACTGCACTCAATGCATAGTGCACAACAGAACAGTATCTACATGGAGGGAAATTATGCATTGGAGTACTCCAAGGCTCTATTTTAGGCCCAGTACTCTTTAATATCTTCATCCATGACTTGGACGAAGGGATAGATGGAGAACTCATGACATTTTCAGATGACACTAAACTGGCAGGAACAGCCAACTCTCCAGAAGATAGGCTCAAGATACAGAAGGATCTTGACAGACCTGAACATTGGTCACTATCAAAGAAAATGTAATTCAATGGTGAAAAAAGTAAGGTTCCACATTTAGGCAACAAAAACAAAAAGCACAGGTACAGTATATGTATTACCTTGCTCAACAGTAGTAACCGTGAGGAGGATCTTGGAGTCCTAGTGGACAACCATTTAAATATGACACAGTGTGCAGAAGCTGCCAAAAAAGCCAACACCGTTCTAGGCTGTATTAACAGAGGGAAAGAATCAAGATCACGTGACATATTAATATACTATACTAATACACTGTATAATGCCTTGGTAAAGCCACATGTGGAATACTGCTTTCAGTTTTGGTCACCACGCTGTAAAAAGGATGTTGAGACTCTAGAAAAAGTGCAGACAAGAGCAATAAAGATGATCAGGGGACTGGAGGCTAAAACATATAAAGAACGATTACAGAAACTGGGTATGTCTAGTAAATGAAAAGAAGGACTAGGGGAGACATGATAGCAGTGTTCCAATATCTCAGGGTTGCCACAAAGAAGAGGGAGTCAGGCTATTCTCCAAAGCACCTGAGGGTAGGACACGAAGCAATGTGTGGAAACTAAATAAGGAGAGAAATAACTTAGAATTAAGGAGAAAATGCCTGATAGATAGAATAATTAATCAGAGAAACAACTTGCCGCCAGAAGTTGTGAATGCTCCAACAATGAAGTTTTTAAGATATTGGATAACCAGTTATACATCTCCACCCCATGTCCAGTCAACGAAGCAGTGGAAGTGATGTGCTGGTGCCTGGAAGCTGTTGGGGCCTGGATGGGTGTCAACAGACTCAAACTCAACCCAGATAAGATGGAGTGGCTGTGGGTTCTGCCTCCCAAGGACAATTCCATCTGTCCGTCCATAATCCTGGGGGGGGGGGAAATTATTGACCCCCTCAGAGAGGGTCCGCAACTTGGGTGTCCTCCTTGATCCACAGCTCACATTAGAGAAACATCTTTCAGCTGTGGCGAGGGGGGCGTTTGCCCAGGTTCACCTGGTGCACCAGTTGCGACCCTATTTGGACCGGGAGTCACTGCTCACAGTCACTCATGCCCTCATCACCTCGAGGTTCGACTATTGTAATGCTCTCTACATGGGGCTACCTTTGAAAAGTGTTTGGAAACTTCAGATCGTGCAGAATGCAGCTGCGAGAGCAATCATGGGCTTCCCAAGGTATGCCCATGTTACACCAACACTCCGCAGTCTGCATTGGTTGCCAATCAATTTCCAGTCACAATTCAAAGTGTTGGTTATGACCTATAAAGCCCTTCATGGCATCGGACCAGAATATCTCCAGGACCGCCTTCTGCCGCACGAATTGCAGGCCAACTCTGTGGTTAGGTCCCACAGAGTTGGCCTTCTCCGGGTCCCGTCAACTAAACAATGTCGTTTGGCGGGACCCAGGAGATGAGCCTTCTCTGTGGCAGCCCCGACCCTCTGGAACCAGCTCCCCCAGATATCAGAGTTGCCCCCACCCTCCTTGCCTTTCGCAAGCTCCTTAAAACCCACCTCTGTCGTCAGGCATGGGGGAATTGAAATTTTCCCTTCCCCCTAGGTTTATAGAATTTATACATGGTATGTTTGCATGTATGATTGGTTCTTTAAATTGGGGTTTTTAAAGATTATTTTTAATATTAGATTTGTTCACATTGTCTTTTTTATTGTTGTTAGCCGCCCCGAGTCTTCGGAGAGGGGCAGTATACAAATCTAATAAATAAAATAAAATAAATTTGTCTGAAGTAGGGGTCTCCTGCCCAAGCAAGGATAGGAGGACCTTTATGATCCCTTCCAACTCTGTTGTTCTTATTATTATAAATTAAGAGAGCATTTTTTTATATTTTAGATGAGTTAGATTTGGTATTAATGGATTTCAAATTATGAATTAAAGAACTAACATTTTCTGAAAGAATGACACAAAACGATTGTTTGTTCTCTATAATCTGATAATCATGTTTCATCAGTAATTGACCTATCATTTCTTTAAAAAGTTAGACACTTTGTCCTTATCAGAAAGGAAGAAACCTTTGTGAAATTTATGCAGCATGAATTATGAAATGAAAATGGAAGTACATTTTGATGAATTGTGTGGTGCGCCATGTTTTACCTTCTGTTTTGTAACAAAAGATCATCTGATTTCAAAAAATGCTGCCAACAGCTTAATGAGTTCACCAACCAACATAAGCCAGTGAATAAATGCCAACTGAGCAAAAGGAGGAAAAAAGAAAGGCTATTTTCCCCCTTACTTACCTACCTATTTTGGGAGTTCTTTGATCCCCAGAGATCATGGGCTATTTCTGTTTCTAGCTTTGCAAGTGTGGCTTTTTGAAAAGCTCACCATTTATATGATACATAGATCATCCAGGTTGTGGAGTCCCAAATGTGTCTTATTTTAAGTACTAAAATACATTTGCAGTGTTGCGCTTTATTATTGCTGAGTGGCTTTACAGCATCAAAGGCAAAAGTTCAATGAGATTTATAAAACTATGGTATAATTTAGTTCTGCCATTATATTTTATTTTTTAAAAATGGTAATATTTAAGGAGAAATTCTGGGAGTTGGATTCCACCTATTTTAAAAAGACTGAGTCACTGGTCTACAACCATTGAGGAGCGACTTGAATTGTGAGGAGCAAATCAATAACAATTCTTCTTGATCCCATCTACTGAAACCTCTGATGGATCATGGTTTCATTTGCTTCCTCCTTTTCTGTGCAGCAAATCTTTGCTTTCTAAAAAGCTGTGCAAAGCATTTGAAAAAAACCTCATGTTCAGGCATGAGAAGAACATTGTCAAGGATAAACATTTTGCATACCCCTTTTCCCATTGCACAACAAAGAGTTTGAAATGGATAAAAATTATATTCAAATGTGTAAGCACCCAATTCCCCCCTTTTAAATACTTTGTATACATTTTCAGTATGTCCTTAGACATCAGTAACCAAACACTTGGTTCATTTCCCCCCACGTGGTTTGCAGTACAATGAGAGGTATTCAAAAGTAATTTAAAAATGCTATTGGAAACATATACCTGGCATTTTCCCTACCAGGTATTACTGTTTAGAAATATGGAGAAGCTGTTATTCCCTATATTTCCCACTTCATCTGTTTAAACACAAGAATCAAACCTTATCATTATTTTATGTGGGTTTTGTGGGTGCACATATCAAGATGACATGGTCACGGCCACCATCTTGATTTTTTAAAACCACTTACCTATGTTCCTCAAATAATTCCTCTGTAAAGGTAAAAACCCTTACCTACATGCATAGGTTCCCACCAGTCTGTTTCCCTCTCAGGAGAAATGCATGCTGCATCAGTGCAGAAAAGGAAATAGAAACCATAAGGAATTAATGTCATAAAAAATACTGGATATCAATACCGTTCGCTATAGTCCTCCATAACTATGTACCCTTCGATAACATGCATGATTCTAACACTAGTATACAGTGTACATTACTATACAGTATGTATAGTATACCTTACTACTTGCAAAAGTATACCTTACTATTAGTTTTATAAATGTGTTGTGTTTTCTTGATCGTCTTATTCCTTGAATATCCCTTTTATTTATTTTGTCTCAACCATAACATATACTTTTATTTTATAAAAAGAAAAAGCTTTCAAAAAGAGATTGGACAACCATTTATCTGAAATGGTATAGGGCAGTGATGGCAAATCTTTTTTTCTTCGGGTGCTAAAAGAGCATGCGCTTGTGCTACCGCGTATGCGGGAGTGCCACACCCATAATGGGGAGGGCAAAAACACCTTTACCTGCCCCCCCGAGGCCCTGTGAAGGCCGGAAACAGCCGGTTTCCCAACTTGTAGGCTTATGTTTCACTCTCCCCAGGTTCCAAAGGCTTCCCTGGAGCCAATGGAGGGTAAAAATACCTCTCCCATCCCCCTGGAGGCTCTCTGGAAGCAAAAAATGCCCTCCCAGAGCCTGTGTATGAGCTGGCAGGCACACACATGCACGATGGAGCTGAGCTGGGGCAACGGCTCGCGTGCCAGCAGTTATGACTCTGCGTACCACCTGTGGCACCTGTGCCATAGGCTTGCCGTCATTGGTATAGAGCAGGGGTAGGTAATGCTGGCTCTTCTATGAAATGAGGACTTCAACTCCCAGAATTCCTGATCTAGCCTGATAGGCTCAGGAATTCTGGGAGTTGAAGTCCACAAGTCATAGAAGAGCCAACTTTGCCTACATCTGGTATAGGGTATCCCGTTTGACCTTGACTAGAAAACCCCCAACTCTGTTATTCTATGTATTTCTTTATATGAGATGCTTACACTTGTATTAATTCCACAACATTCATTAGTAGCCATCATGGGAAGCCCCCCAGCCCGGCTGTCACCTTTTAAAACAGCCGGGCGGCTTTCCAGCAGCCTCTGAACACCAAACCCGGAAGTTTGGGTTTGGCGTTTGGCTTCGGGAGATGGCTGGGAAGCCGCGCGGCCGTTTTAAAAGGTCACAGCCGGGCTGGGGGGGGTTGCTGGGAAGCCCCCCAGCCTGGCTGTCACCTTTTAAAACAGCCGGGCGGCTTTCCAGCAGCCTCTGAACGCCAAACCCAGAAGTTTGGGTTTGGCGTTTGGCTTCGGGAGATGGCTGGGAAGCCGCATGGCCCTTTTAAAAGGTCACAGCCGGGCTGGGGGGGTTGCTGGGAAGCCCCCCAGCCCGGCTGAGAAGCCGCGCGGCTGTTTTAAAAGGTCACAGCCGGGCGGCAGCGGTTTTTTTGCAGTTTTTTTTTTTGGGTTGCACGGATTAATTGACTTTACATTGTTTCCTATGGGAAACAATGTTTCATCTTACGAACCTTTCGGGTTACGAACCTCCCCCTGGAACCAATTAGGTTCGTATCTTGAGGTTCCACTGTAGTCTGTTAAACACAGCCATTTCCACTTCTTACAGCCAACACTTATAAAAGACCAGAAACTATGCATTACTCCATAATACTTTCCCATCTTTAGTAAGGATTTCATTCTGAATAACCGAGATAACCGAGACATTCCATCAATTTGCTCAGGTTTTTTGCCGTTTATATATCATTTAAACTATGCTGTTCTAATAATGGCTTCTTTGTATTGTGTATTTGGCTTATATCAAAGTTAACAAGATGGCAGACAGAACATCATCAAGATAATTCTGCACCCTTTGAATTTATGTATTAGGAAATACATATTTAAGGCCAGTCAAAATAGGGTTGAACTAGCTTCCTAATTCTGAATTTACAATAGGGTCATTATTGTGTTGAAGTAGCTTCTAACTTTGCATAAAAAGAATTAGCTTTTTTCTAATACCAATTAACCATGGTATTTCAAATGCGCTATCACAAACCAGGTATTTCAAGAAACCTGGAGAGCTAAATTTGTATTTCAAATGCGCTATCACAAACCAGGTATTTCAAGAAACCTGGAGAGCTAAATTTGTATCATATTATTCATGGATTAAGGGGATGTACTTAATTCTGGATTAATCAACCACATGATAAAATAAAATAACATAAATTTCTAGATATTCCATGGAGAAACTGTAGAAGGACACTTCTACAAAGCACAAAAATGCTAAAAATCCATTGACATATAGGTTTCAATAAAAACAGGAAGGTAGGTAAGAAGGACCAGAATACCTATCTCAAAAAGATATTGTTTGCTCTTCTCAAAAGAAATGAGTTGCCAATGGATTGAAAACTTATTTTGCAAGTCTTATGAAGCTTATATTTTTCAATATATGACTTGGGCTTTCTTTGCTCAGAGCTATTATTGTTTTTAAATATAAATGCTGAATCTTCTGACTTCCACCTTATTAGTCTCCCATAACTCTTTTTAATGAAAGCTTATCTAAATAGAATTATTAAATGTTAAGATGTTACCACATCTTTGTGGTTTTTAATTTTTCTTGCATGTGGTGATGAGACAAACATTTTATGCACACAAGCACGAGTTACATTTTAATCAGAGCTACCAGTCTATTTCTTGGATGAAATTCAAGAAATGAACTTCTGTTTATCCAATTAAGATAATAAAATACCATGTACTTCCAAGAGGAAGGGATAGATCAAGGAAAAACATTCAGTTACGTGGTATTTGGATCAGAAAATGTCCAGGTTCACATTAAAATAATATACAATGTTAGGATGAAAACATTACAAATGAAATAAAATATTCACATTTTATTGTTTTATATTTTTGTTAAATTTCCTAATAACCATATATATATATTTATATTTATATATTTATGGCTTTGAGCAAAGACAAAAGAAAACAAGTTTAACTTATCCCTGATTGTGCAATTATTGTAAGAATCAATTTGATGTATTGTTTGTTTTTTCAGCAGCAACATAATCCAACATTATTGTAAATACATTTCATCCTATACAGATGTAAGATTCTATATTTCAGGGCTTATTTATATTCAGAGAAAAATAGGTCAATTCTCAAAATAGCAATGCATAGTCTTTATATTACAGAAATGAGTGGGTTGTTTTGTATACATATACGTATACACACACACATTCTTATATACATAATTTCAGTTTTATACCCTGTACCATTTTAATTAACTTACAAATCTTAGATTTTTCCCATTCTATTATAAAGTCATTAAAAAGTTTTTAATGGTATTACTGAAAGATCATGTATGTTAAGTTTTTGTTTAGTACATAAAATAAAATAAACATATGTATAAAAATAGTTCACTACCAACTCCATTATACTACTATCAAATGTAAACCTTGAACAATTTTAAAGACCAGGCTAAGATCATCATTGTTTGGATAAAATTTGTCATCAATATTAATATATAGTCAGGGATTTAGTGTACTAAAAATAAATGGACTTGCCGTTTACCTAGAATACTTTAAATATTATATCCCTTACACGGGATTCAAGACCATTCTATTTTAACTGTCGGCAGCATCATATTCATGGAATAAATGACCACATCAACTTGATCTTGGGTTGGGAAGTGGAAATCATTAAAATAATATGTACTTCTCACTGATAATTATGCCTAATTCACATAGTCTTTAACAATAACATTGGAGAGAAAAAATATTAATCTGGATTTCAACTGCAGAGCAAAAACCAAACTAGTGAAGAGAAACCTTAAAAGAACAATAAAATATCATGAGATGTAGGCTCAAAATGCCTACTGAACTCTGCTATAGACATTGCACATTAAAGGAATGCTACATTGTGGATTAGAGAAAATCAGTACATTGCTGGAAAGGGTTTGGGATAATCCATGGTTAATATATTACCAATGGCTACATTGACCATTCTCCTGCTTTAATAGCTGCTCCTGTTAATGCCTACAAGAAGGCTTCAGTTAAATTTCATGTCTCTCTCAACATGACTTCCAAATTCTTTGGAAATTACTAGTTCTGACTATGGGCAAGAGTAAACTTTGACACAGGAGTGTCAAAATGGAAAAAAGAACCCGACCCGAATTACAATTTCAATCCAACGACTAAAGGAAAATATCATATAGATATCTTCCATGATGACAACATGCCCTTAAGAGCAGTGGCAAGATGGTAGGTCATAAACGAATGGCCCTACATCAGTACATTGAGCATTTGAAAAATACTCTTTTTGGAGGTATCTGAAGTCATAAGAGGACATGACAAAGCAACTGAAAGAAAAGATTTACAAAAACCTCACATTCGATTACAATCTCCCTTTCTTTTGTGTAGACATTAGAAGTCAAAAAGAAAGAAAAAAAATATCATTTCTATTTTCAATGCTACCTGGTGTAATATAGTATGTTGTTGTCCCAATTATTACACTATACACTGGAATGTGTGTTTTCCTAACAAACAGGATGCTATAATATACTTCTTTTAAAAAAAAGATTGCTACAATCAACTACAGTGTTACTGTGAGGACACAATACACATATGAAAGACTAACTGAAGCATTGTTAAAACAATTCATTCAATCAATTGAAATGAAACACTTCTAATCTTTCTAGATTCAAAATCAGCATAAAAGGAAATTAATTGTAAAAACCGTACATTCACATTTATCAATATTCCTTTTCTCCACTTCTCCTAATATTGCTGACTGAATTTAGTTGCATTGAGGGCACAGGATATTTCTGGTTCATCTTTTGGTGAGTTTTCTGTTCCCTGCTTTCCCCATCTATTATGTCCGAGCATGCATGGAATATTTCTTGCAGTGTCCGGGACAAAGAAGAAAAAGATAATAGCGTTGCTGAAATACACATAGCAGGATCAAACATACAAATCTGCATAAAAACACTGCATGTAAAAGTAGCATTTTAGAATGCAAGCCATTGCATTACAATTATATTGTATTTTATATCCTGTAAAAAATTTTAAATGTTTACATTTTGGCATGAGTAGCTGAAACTAAATTTCTAAACAAATACTTTGCAATGATACATCACACAGGAGCTTTTTTTTTCTTTTGTTATTATTATTACTTGGGTCTAAAAAGTTATTTACAACAAGATGAGTGAGTCTTCACTATTTACTGTTCTTACTAGTTTTTGTAGACAGTAAAAATTTCATTGACCCTTCAATCTAAGCCTTAACATAAAAGCACCCAAAAAAAATTAATAATCTGGACCTTTAAAATAGGAATTATAGTTGACTAAGAAATGTTAAAAATCACTGTTTTAGAGGTGCTATTCCAACTAGCATGTATTCTGAGAAAGCTGTTCTTCTTTTCTGGCTTAGTTCCTGGAATTCATAATACTGTCATTTCTTTAAAAATATAGATTCAAATCAGGAAACTTTATATTTTTAACTAAGTTAAAAATAAACATTACAATTGTTTTTAGACACTGAATTGTTTATAAGAAACAAAGACAAGAGACGCCATTTGGATTTCTCTCTCCTTTTCCTCTTCTGACTGTCTTTACATTGTACATTCAATTTTGTGGGTTAAGTTTGTCTACAATTTTATTTTTCTTTCTGTTTTGTAGACAGCTGGGAACTATGCAAAATTAAGTTCTAACAAGTGTCCTCTAGTAACTTCAGTCTGTTTCAATGCTTCTGCTTTATATTCAGTCCACATGAATCATAAGTTTGAAGCAAACCGTGGCTTATCTCCCTCTAGTTCAGGGTTTAAGACTGTGGAAGCATCTCTTTGTGGGCCAGCTGTGGATGGCATCGGTCCTCGTGTTGGTGGAATTGCTCCTGAAGACATCTGTCGGAAGAGGGACACTCTCTGAGGGACTGTGCCTTTACTCCCACTCTGGATTCCTGTGCTTTGAAGAGCAGACACTGGCTGTGGAATGGAAGCTAATGATTCTCCCACTGTCGGATGTGGTCTCGTAATGATAGTAGCGACCTCATGGGGCAAAGAAGGCTGTGAAGCTGACAGGGGCCGTACCTCTCTTGTCAGGCTAGCATTGTGAAGAGTTTGTGTACTCTTGTGGATGTCGCTCTTCTGTGACCCACTGGGCATTTGCTGGAGCTGCTGTGACTGTGGCAGCTGCTGTGGTTGTGGCAGCTGCTGTGGTTGTTGCAGTTGCTGCTGCTGCTGTAGCAGTGACAACTGTGAAGCAGTAGGAGTCGCATACTGAAAAGTTCGGCCAGTTAAAGGACTCTGTACCGAAGGACTACAGACCGCAGAAGGGTAGGAGCACGGCGAGAAAACTACACCCTGTTGAGGTGTCTGTGTGCTCGGTGTTGATGAATTCAAGCTCCCATGGGAGAGGTTGGTCACAGCATAGACAGGTGTGGTCTGTGTCCTCATTTGCATTGATGAAGTGGTGGTGGAAGGGCTTGTATTCAAAGCAGGTGTCTGCGAATAATTTGCTGTCCCAATAGTCTGTACCATCTCTCGGTCGTACTTCACGATCTGTTTCAAAATTTCACTCTCCTGATTGTTGAAAACGCCAGTATTGAGGTCTTTTTGGAATTTCTGGAGGAGAATTGAATTCTTCTTTCCTTTAGGGAGTGAGATGGACAAAACACACCATGCAAATTAGCATCTACTCAGGATAGGAATACTTTTCTGCTTTTCTATCTCTAAAATGCATCTTTGCATCATGGTAATGATAATTTGTAATGGTTATAAAAACAAAAGAGAAGCAATAATTTAGTTCTAGCTTTATTCTCCATGTAAGGTTAATAACTTTCATTTTCAAGAACACATACTGAAAAGCCTTCCTGGCTTGAAAAAGGTCCATCCAGGATCCTGTTTCTCACACTGGCTACCATTGTAACTCAATAAAGCATACCATCTAACCATGGATGTTCAGTGACAAAAGAATTTTTATTTAGCTATCAAGACTAAAAATTTGTCAATCACTCTGTCTTCTCTTTAGCTTCAATTAATTCATTTGTTTTTTAAATATACTTAAATGTATTAGCCACCCAACTCTGTGAACATTTTAAGGAGTTAGAGTTAGGGTAAGAAGTCATAGCTGTAGGGATAACGTCATGTCCATAATAGTGTAATTGTATCACTGAGCAACCTTGCTCTCAGTCATAAGAGCTACATACATGGGTTTTTTTGTATGCAGACAATGTTGCTTTGTGTACAATAGGCAGAAGTATACTGTAAATACCCTCTGAGATAATTTGGTTGCATCCAATGAACTTTAAGAAGACTCCTGAATAATTAATAATAAAGACCAATGTGAATAAATACTTGGAAATTTTGTATTTGTAATTTATTTATTTAGGAAATTTATATTGCCGCCTAGTCACATAATTATGCTTGTATGCTTGTTTGTTTGTTAGTCCAAATATATTCTACAAGTCAGTAATGTCATGTTATCAAAAGGCATGCAAATGGAATAACATTATAGATTCTTTCACTTGTTTTGTCAAGTTATCCTAATTTCTCAAATGCTAAACATGGTAAGTAGCATATGAATCCATGTGCCCATTTAATATGTTCCTTGAAAACAGCTATTCAACACTGGTAATGAATGACCAACAGATTACAAGGAGTAATTTTTCTAAATGTATGTGAATTATACGAAAATAGAATACATTATGTAAGACCTGACTATAATTTTGCTAGTATTAAATGTTATAGGGCTGTGTTATGTATTTAATCCCCAGCCCAAAAATTAATATCCCCCTTCAGTAATAACTGGATTGTTTCTTGTAATATTTTCTGCAAAGCCCCAAGCACAGCAATTGAACATAATTTTATTTACTTAAATGAATTAGTGGCAATCCCTAACCTTGAAATAATCTAAATAAAGCCTACTACTATGTAATAGTACAGAGCTGGAAATATTTAGAAAGGATACATTTATGTAAACTTGGTCAACTGGTTTGATAAGGAATTGTGAAATGGAGATGTGAAATTGTGTACCAAATCTTGCCTGTTTTGTTGGGATTCCATTTTGTATGAAAATAGGAAAGTCTAACTTTATGAATAGAGATTTGAACAGGAATTTGTATATATTGTATATATGCTTCCTCATAAGATAGATAGATATACATATGTATCTATCTTATGAGGAAGCATATACATATGTATCTATCCTCAAGTCCTTGGAGAGGGGCAGCATAGAAATACAATAAATAAATAAATAAATAAATAAATAAATAAATATCCTTATCTGAATTGGCCCTGATTAATATTTGGATAAAAGACCACTGAGAATTCTAAAACCATAACCTAGACTGAGAAATCAGAAGTGTCGGGAAAACAATGGGAAATCTCTTCTCTTCTATGGTTGAGAAAATGGTATGAATGTCCATATAGTCACCAGGAATTGAGCTTTATTATTGGGCATCCTTACCTTTCTCTCCCCTATCCATATCTTGATCTACATAGACATGGTGTCCAAAAGAACACAATATTATGATCGTAGCAAAGGTGATAATCATTATGATGATGATCATTATCATCATTGTTATTATCATCATCATCATGTCAAATATAGATATTTATACCCAATAATTCAAACAAATCAAAATGGAACCCTATGGCCTCTTAGGTTTCTTGATCTTAAAGAGAAAAATAGCTTGATGGGAAATTGAATACGTACCTATCCTGTCTAATCTGTCAATGGCCACTGTTTCAAACGCTCGTCTCATCATTGGATATTCTTCCAAAACTTCATTGAAGTTGTCCACAGAGAGAGAATATAGGCGGCAATATGTATCTGCTCTCACGCTGGCAGTGCGGCGCCCCTTAGTCAAAAGGCAGATCTCTGTAAGAGGCAAATGGAACATATAGGAAGGAAGGCAGAGGAAATATGTCAGAACAAATTCAAATCCATTTGAAAAATAATATTTTCCAGTCTACTCAGTGTCAGTTCAGGATTCCTGGGAACCTTGGGATTAAAACCTGGGTGATAGAAGGAAATGAGCAAACCTCTTCAACATTTTTTAAAGTTTCCAGATTATGTTTATGTTGTTTATGTTTATTTAGATTTGTATGCCGCCCCTCTCCGCAGACTCGGGGCGGCTCACAACAAAGTGAAAAACAATTTACAACAAATCTAAATTTCTACTACTAGAAATATGCATTCTAGAACAAGAGCTCAGGGATATTCTTGTGCCATAAGAACAAAAGAATTGTTGAATCTTCTAGAGAGAGAGAAATTCAGATACTTAAAAATATATATACTTAGCTAATACCCAACAGTTTTCTCATCAAACCTTAATTTGAGATGTGATGTAAGAAAGGAGATTGATAAAGCATGTTTCTAGTAACTGAGAAGATTACAGAGATGTTCTGGAAACTGGATTACCAAAATTCAGAAATTGCATCGCTCTTACTATAAAGCTTTTTTTAAAAAAATAAAAAATATCTTACAGTAGAATATAGCTCTATGATCCCTTCTCTACCCTTCTGCAAAGAGTGAGTCTTTACAGAAGCCTATTTTTAGAACTTTCAATAACCAGATATAAGGAGCAATAAAAACAGAATGAACATTGGCATGACTATGTAACTTTGTTTCTTCCCTTGAAACTCAACAAAAAGGTAAAAACATATAGCTACATTCTGTTTATAATTATGCATCAATAGCATTCATATCTAGAGATTTATGTAATTACTTGTTCTTTCTGAAAAATTATTCCCTCTATGGTTTTTTGTAAAAGGAAGGCTAATTATCGTTGTAATGAGAGCGGCCAATCTAAAGTCACTCCAGAAATACTAAAATACTGTAAGCCAAGTTTCACAAAATAGACTTGGGAGATGAAGTTAAACGGAACAGGCTTGATTGGTGCCTCTCTTAAAATAGATGGCAATTATGAGATGTAGCATTTGGAAAGCAAATAATCATACACAGCCATTAAACTATTCATATTTGAGAAGATTCATATCATATTCATTCATATCTGCAGTCTTCTATAATTCACAAATGAAATTTTTTTGAAATGAGAAGCCAGGAAACATATAGGCTCTGTTCAAGTAAATAATCCAATAATCCAGACAGATTTAATGCGATTCAAATTCTACAACACTTCACAGAATTGCATGATTTCATGTGATCAATTTCCCATCATGCAAAATTCTGATTTACTTACTTATCCAATCAACAGTCAACAGCAAAATTCCACTGCCTGAGAAGCATCTTAAATTAATCTAAAAACTCTTCAGATAAGAATGATCAATACTTGGTTTGGCAAAATTTTGGGTAAATCTTTCAGTTAAAATAAATTTAAAATATTGACCCAGGGCCATCAGCAGCATACTTTGCCCAGGTTCGCCTGGTGCACCAGTTGCGGCCCTATCTGGACCGGGACTCACTGCTCACAGTCACTCATGCCCTCACACAGCGAGGCTCAACTACTGTAATGCTCTGTAAATGGGGCTACCTCTGAAAAGTGTTCAGAAACTTCAGATCATGCAGAATGCAGCTGCGAGAGCAATCATGGGCTTTCCCATTTATGCCCATGTTTCACCAACACTCCGCAGTCTGCATTGGTTGCTGATCAGTTTCTGGTCACAATTCAAAGTGTTGGTTATGACCTATAAAGCCCTTCATGGCATCGGACCAGAATATCTCCGGGACCGCCTTCTGCCGCACAAATCCCAGTGACCGGTTAGGTCCCACAGAGTTGGCCTTCTCCAGGTCCCGTCGACTAAACAATGTCATTTGGCGGGACCCAGGGGAAGAGCCTTCTCTGTGGCAGCCCTGGCCCTCTGGAACCAACTCCCCCAGAGATCAGAATTGCCCCCACCCTCCTTGTCTTTCGTAAACTTCTCAAAACCCACCTCTGGCATCAGGCATGTGGGAAATGAAATATCTTCCCCAGGCCTATATAATTTATGTATGGTGTGTTGTGTGCATGTTTTTTAAATTATAGGTTTTTAACTTCGTATTATTAGATTTGTATTGTACATTGTTTCTATCACTGCTGTGAGCCACCCCGAGTCTACGGAGAGGGGCGGCATACAAATTAGTTAATTAATTAATTAATTAATTAATTGATTGATTTGAATGAATGAATGAATGAATGAATGAATGAATGCATAAATAAATAAATAAATAAATAAATAAATAAATAAATAAATAAATAAATAAATAAATAAATAAATAAATAAATAAATAAATAAATAAATAAATAAATAAATAAATAAATAAATAAATAAATAAATAAATAAATAAATAAATAAATAAATAAATAAATAAATAAATAAATAAATAAATAAATAAATAAATAAATAAATACTATCTGTATGCAAACTTTTAACAGAATAGGCCATTTTGGACTTGGGACCAGAGATTGCGATTTGATTTGGAATAGTATATTGGTTTTTGTAATCCAATACTATCTCCTCCATCTGTTAGAAAAAAAATTTAGTTAGTGAGCTTGATTTCAGATTATTCATCTGAAATAAACTTTTCAGTAAAAATAGCTGTTATTTTTTAAACACTTTGAATTAATACAACTGGATAGTGAACCACAAGTCTTTTCTTGGGAGAGAAAAGGATACCATATTTCATTTCACAGCTGTGTCCTAAAAACCTAGATGGTTATATGCAAAAACTTCAGAAGAAAAGGATTTAGGGGTAATGATTTCTGACAGTCTCAAAATGGGTGAACACTGCAGTCAGGCGGTAGGGAAAGCAAGTAGGATGCTTGGCTGCATAGCTAGAGATATAACAAGCAGGAAGAGGGAGATTATGAGCCCGCTATATAGAGCGCTGGTGAGACCACATTTGGAATACTGTGTTCAGTTCTGGAGACCTCACCTACAAAAAGATATTGACAAAATTGAACGGGTCCAAAGACGGGCTACAAGAATGGTGGAAGGTCTTAAGCATAAAACGTATCAGGAAAGACTTAATGAACTCAATCTGTACAGTCTGGAGGACAGAAGGAAAAGGGGGAACATGATCGAAACATTTAAATATATTAAAGGGTTAAATAAGGTCCAGGAGGGAAGTGTTTTTAATAGGAAAGTGAACACAAGAACAAGGGGACACAATCTGAAATTAGTTGGGGGAAAGATCAAAAGCAACATGAGAAAATATTATTTTACTGAAAGAGTAGTAGATCCTTGGAACAAACTTCCAGCAGACATGGTAGATAAATCCACAGTAACTGAATTTAAAGATGCCTGGGATAAACATATATCCATCCTAAAATATAATGCAGGAAATAGTATAAGGGCAGACTAGATGGATCATGAGGTCTTTTTCTGCCGTCAGTCTTCTATGTTTCTATGTGCTTTTCTGATGCAATATTTTAAGTGAAATGATGAAACCATCCTAGATCAGATGAACAATTACATTCCTTTATTCCATTTATCATTTGTATTTCAGTTGAAGCAGATTTCAAAATGATGGCCATGCTACCCCAAAATACATTCATATAGCCAAGTCCAGAAATAGACACTGTGGCTCCCAGAAATATTCTTTAGTGTCTACCAGACTAAATGTTTTTTCTGAGTTCTTAAAATTTATAAAATATATAAAGAGGAACTTAGCATGCTGCAAAGTAAAGAATAAGGTTTGTGGGTTCATACATAAATACATATCATGGTCTTGCAAAAAATCCCATCTGAATGGTAAAGAATCTTTTATGGATGGGTACAGTTTATTTTAATAAATGAGTCTCTTTTGTCTGGCCAAGCTCACCATGGCAATTATTTTTCAACTAACCAAATCACTCTCAGCCACCATTTTGTAAAATACCTCCAGCCTGCTCTCAGAATTCCAATGTATACCTAAAAGGTTGTCTAGTCTTGAAATGAGTCAGCTGACACAATGTTAAGGAAATCAAAGAAGTAATTGTTAAGGAGTGTGTAGAATGACCCTTGAGTTATCAAGGTCATGCAGAGAGGAAACGTGGGATACAGAGGAAACAGATATCCAGGAGATATGAGTAATTATTCAGTCATACAAAAACAGATACATTAAATTGTATAAAATAGTGTCTACTTTTAGAAATAGCACAGTCAAGTTAAATAGTCCGGTCATATATATTCAAATCAGTCATCATCTCTCAATACAATATTACAAGCCTGTCTTTGTCTTACATATCAGACATACATTACAGCTTACAAATACGAGCAAACTATCTTAGAACACACAGAGCTTACTACATTAGTCACAGTGAATCAGCAGAAAGAACAGCGAGAGCAGAGAGAGAGAATCATGCGGTCTGGCTCCCTCTTATGGCCATTTGCCACACTACCTCTTAAAGCTTTAGTACTTCAATACAAACAAATATTCATTGTTAGCTTGTTTATATATTACAAACCCAACTTTTTTGTACAAAACACTATCAGAAATGAACTAAAAGAGTAATTAGAGTGTGAGGATAATGTAAAGGGACATTACCCTAAAAATTGCTTTATATTCTAAGGTGCCTTTTTCATTTTCAGATGGGATTTGAAATATCAGGGTCAGACTCTAAACAAATCCTAAATTTGTTATAATTTAATTGACTATATCTTTAAGTCGAATACATCTTTGATATGATTATTCCCCATGAATTCAATAATTTGTGGGTGTGGGTATTCAGATGCCACTTCTAATGTTTAGAGGGCTGCTTAGTGTGCTTCCTCAATATAAGATAAGGTTATAAATTGTCCTTGGAACCAGAAGTCTTACCTAACAAATAATTGCACATTATATTCCCCCTCCCAAACTGTTTTGAGATTCGTTCCCATCTATGTAAAGCATATTTAATTGAATTTGCTCCACAAAATGGAGTAAAATTTGACACAGTAATCTGAATCAGGTATGAGAGAATTCTTCCTTCATTCCCAATTGCTGTTGCTTTTCCAAGCTGAAATAAAAAATGTTCACCCCTAGAGCAACATAATGCCTAGCTGGCAATGCAACATTGATCCAATTGTTGCCAGATAATTGTCCACGTAATTGTCCTCACGATGTAACTAGTTATCGTGCAATGTCACATCAATATTTGATTAAAAATGGAAAATAAATGTTCAGTGAAGAAAGATGAAGTCATTTCAAGGCAATGATCTGCCAAACCTTCTGAGCCTTGGCAGATCTGTATTTCTCTGATCTGCTGATAACTGGCATCAAGCCTCCAAAGTAATAAAATTTCATTTCTCCACTATGAATGGGAAATGGATGTTGAGATAATATTATGGGCAAGTAGCAACATTTTTAGCATATCCCTTTCACCACCAATTAAACTCTTAACTTTTCATTGCATTAAAAGCCCAAGCTGCACTTGATTTCTTTTTAATGATATTTCTAAAATAAATTGTAGGTAATCAGTACAAATTCTAAAGGAGTATTCTAAATTACAAACTAATAAGCCTATAAAACTATTGAAGAACTGTTTGTAACTTTGGATACAGATCACATGTTTTTATTAAAGTTCGGGGGGGGGATATCTACTTTCAATCATTCCATTTTTATAGAAAGCTAATGAAGCTGTGTTGTAGCTTCTACAGGAAGCACCATATCTGATTCCATTTTTGAATGGAGATTACATTGATTTCAATTGATGGCTTCTAGGAGACCTGGGATTGGAGTAGTGTGAGTATCTTTGTTCCCCTTGATTTCTTGAGGACTTTCTATACTAACAATTTTTTGTCTGATTATAGAGATTGGGAATGGAGAATACAGTATTCTGGTGGCTCTATGGCTGGTTCCAGCATTATTGATAGAGGGGAAGAGATTAAAACATGTTAGCCACCCTGAGTCCTTTGGAATTGGGCGGCAAAGAAATAGAATAGAATAAAATAGAATAGAATAAAATAAAATAGAATAAAATAAATAAGAAAGAACCGGGGTGGCACAGTAGTTAGAGTGCAGTACTGCAGGCTACTTCAGTTAACTATAATTCAGCAGTTCAAATTTCACCACCGGCTCAAGGTTGACTCAGTCTTCCATCCTTCTGAGTGTTGTGGTTGGCTCTGGGCCAGCTCCTGCTCCAAAGACTGTGGGTGTTGGTTTGGGAGAATCCTCACGTTCTCAGAGACCAGTTTTACTGCCAACAGCTTCGGACAGTGAAGATTCTGTGTCCAGGGCACTCTGGGGGTGAAGCAGGATCGGATGATGAAGTAATTACAGGCAGCCCATTAGCTAATGACCTCATTAGTGAGTCATCATTATTAGACTCGGAGAAAGAGGGATTCATAGATGCTCGCAGGTGCAGGTTTATGACAAGAAGGGAACAACTGCGCAGGTATTATAGAAAATAAGGGAGAACACCTGTGGCTGGGGCAATTAGGCTAATGGGGCTGCTGATAAATTGCCAGCATTGCTGAGAGTGTGCGTGGGAGATTATCCATTTGGTGAGAGACGAATGTTGTTTGATTTTGGACTGCTCCAGGATTTACAAAGACTTTTTGAATATTTCACAGTTAAGTACAGTTTGTGGACTCTTAAAGGGGGATGGCTGTGACATTTTCACAGCTGCCTTTATCTGCCTCTGCTTTTGTTGTTGCTTTTCACAGCATTCCAGGCTTGTGGTTTGTGGGAGAGCACTTTGGCTGATTAAAGTGCGTGTGTACAATACTTTCTGTTTTGATAAATCAACTCTTTGTTTACTTTACAACAGTGTGTGTATTTGAATTTACACTTCGGACTTAATTGGGGCTCGTAATGTGAAGCCCGGCATAACACCAAGGTGGGTAAAATGAGGACCCAGATTGTTGGGGGCAATATGTTAATTTTGTAAACTGCTCAGAGAGGGCTATAAAAACACTATGATGTGGTATATAAGTCTAAATGCTATTATTATTGCTATTTAATAACTTTCCTTCTACTTAAGAGGACTTAGGAGTAGAAACTGCTCAACCATCTAAACATCAATTTGTAACATTTGTTATTTTAAAATATTAGAGAAATCATTTTGAAGAGTTAATAAAGTGCTGTCCCTTGACTTCTTTTTATTTTATTTACCCTTTTGAATAAGCACCTTATCAAATAAATTGATGGATGTTGTTGATCACTACTTCTAGTTTCTTGTTGCCTATCCAGAATGGGTAACTTATATGTAATCAGACTGATTCATATGTTATTATGATCATTTACTTACATTGTAATAGACCAAACTATTCCAAAATGAATTAGGTATAAGAGTTTTAGAATAAATGATTTGGAAGTTTGGACTGAGTCAAATCAATCTTCTGAACTGATTAAAATGTTTGAAATAAACTGGATCCATTTCTCAAATCAATTTGACTGCTCAGATTAAGCATGATACATACATACTGCCTCCAGCTATTTTTTTCTGGGTGGGAAAAATGCACAGATGTCTCTGTGTATGTGTGTGAGAGAATGAATTGACATAAAACACTCCTATTCCCTCTTTAAGATCCCATCCTTCAAGTTGGTCGGTTGAAAGATACATATGACTGAATGGCCTGTACAGTGGTACCTCTACCTAACAAACGCCTCTACTTACGAACTTTTCTAGATAAGAAACGGGTGTTCAAGTTTTTTTGCCTCTTCTCAAGAACCATTTTCCACTTACAAAACTGAGCCTCCAAAACTATAAACAGAAAAGGCAGAGAGAAGCCTGTGTGGGGCCTCTCTAGGAATCTCCTGGGAGGAAACAGGGATGGAAAAGGCAGGGAGAAGTCTCCGTGGGACTTTTCTAGGAATCTCCTGGGAGGAAACCGGGCCTCCACCCTCCCTGTGGTTTCTCCAGTTGCACACATTATTTGCTTTTACATTGATTCCTATGGGAATTCCTATGTTTCTTCTTACAAACTTTTCTACTAAGAACCTGGTCACAGAACGGATTAAGTTCGTGAGTAGAGGTACCACTGTACCTGTAAATACAACAGCAGGTAAGATCTTAGAAGAATTGCAGGCTGCATTTAAAGCAGGCTATATTCTGTAGTTGTAAAAATAGAACCTATTGCTTATTTGCCTATAAAAATGGCTATACTACAGAGTCCCAAATTAATGTGTTTAAAATTACATATATTTTAGTTAATAAACACAAGAGGATATCCTAAAATACAAATATCAGGAAATCAAACTAGCAGGAAGTAAATGGCTCTGATAAAGTATGAGAGGAATCAAACTGTGCTTCCATGGTGTTATTGTCACCATTTTCCTTGTACGTCCCCATTACTGTAATCTACTCTAATCCTGAAGGTCCTATAACTTTGCAGAGATATTGAGCATCCATGGGAGAAATGGAATTGCAGTTTCTTGTTTCACTAACTGAAGCAATTATTAGCAAAACAACTCACTTGAGTTCTACCACCTGGAGGGCTTTCTGTAACTGTTGGGCTGCTTTCCCCTAGACCAGGGATAGGCAATGTTGGCTCTTCTATGACATATGGACTTCAACTCCCAGAATTCCTGAGCTAGCAAGATTGGCTCAGGAATTCTGGCTGTTGAAATCCACAAGTCACAGAAGAGCCAATGTTGCCTACCCCTGCCTAGACCTGTCCATCATTAACACCCTCCGTTTCTGAGACAGGGTCCAACCAAGGGCCTCTCCACCAACACATCCTGCTGCCAGGTCCTATCAACAGTGATGTCCTGTGAGTCCTTGGACTTCCTCTCTAAGCATCCTCTGATTCACAGATTCCTCAAAGGGTTGGCCAATTCCCCATTGTACATAGGTACCCAGCTTGGGAATTATCAAAAGTGCTCAATGCATTCACAAAGGGATCTTTTGAACCTTTGCAATCTGTTTCCCTCTGTGATGTGACATAAAAGAGTCCAACTTTCATCCCTTGTCTTGAAGAGGGGATGCCATTTATACCTTTTCAGGCTCAGTCCTGAATGATTAGCAAGTCATTAAGGCGACTGATAGGATACAGATAAACCTCCCAGTGGCCTTAACAACCTGCTAAAAGATGCAAATGACCAGCTCTCTACAAGGAGTATAACTCCTTCCATTCTCCACCATCCAGCCAGACTGGAAGAAGCTCTTGGATAAGAAGCAAAACATCTTCCATCGTGGGGCTTCCCAGATTCACCCACGTTTCTACAACACTCTGTGGCCTGCACTGGCTGCCGATCAGTTTCCGGTCACAATTCAAAGTGTTGGTTATGACCTTTAAAGCCCTACATGGCATTGGACCAGAGTACCTCTGGAACCGCCTGCTACCGCACAAATCCCAGCGACCGATACGGTCCCACAGAATTGGCCTTCTCCGGGTCCCATCGACTAAACAATGTCATTTGTCCGGCCCCAGGGGAAGAGCCTTCTATGTGGCGGCCCCAGCTCTCTGGAATCAACTCCCCCCAGAGATTAGAACTGCCCCCGCCCTCCTTGTCTTTCATAAATTACTCAAGACCCACCTGTATCGCCAGGCATGGGGGAACTGAGACACCTCTCCCAGGCTTTTATATTTTATGTTTGGTATGTATGTGTTGTTTGGTTTTAAATGATGGGGTTTTATATGTTTTTTCTCTTTTAATATTAGATTTGTTCCACTGTAACATTGTTTTTATTATTGTTGTGAGCCGCCCCGAGTCTTCGGAGAGGGGCGGCGTACAAATCTAATAAATTATTATTATTATTATTATTATTATTATTATTATTATTATCATCATCATCATCATCATCATCATCATCATCATTATTATTAATCTTCAAAACAGCCCAGAAATTCCTGTTGCCTCTTGAAGAAGCATCTTTGGGACAACCATGTCAGTTAAAAGAACGTAGGTATGTATCCATATGCTTTTTAATGGCATTAGTTATATGCTTAGCTACAATTATCAACTGATGGGAACTCAAAGAATATGCATGCATAGATTATCTGATTCTAAGAAATTGACTGATTAGGAGCCAAGACAACATGAGACATGAATGGGAGCTGAGTGACAGATAATGAGATATTCCTGGTCATCAAAACAATATATCTGGCTGCACTGGCTACTGATTAGTCTCCGAACACAATTCAAGGTGTTGGTTATGACCTATAAAGCCCTACATGGCATGGGACCAGATTATTTCATTTAATTTAATTTCATTTTATTGGATTTGTATGCCGCCCCTCTCCGCAGACTATTTACGGGACTGTCTTCCCCCTCATACATCCCAGCGGCCAGTCAGGTCCCACAGAGTTGGTCTTCTCCTGGTCCCATCAGCCATGCAATGTCATCTGGTGGGGCCTAGAGGAAGAGCCTTCTCTGTGGCAGCACCGGCGCTATGGAATGAGCTCCTCTCAGAGGTCTGTACTTCCCCCATTCTCCCAGCCTCCTGTAAACCTTTAAAGACCCACCTTTGTTGGCAGGCCTAGAGCCATTGAAATTTTAACACCTTGCCCCATCCAATGAATGAATGGGTGATGGATGGATGGATGAATTGTTAAAAATTGTTAACTTTTAGTTATGGGGATTTTAATGTATGCCGCCCCGAGTCTTCGGAGAGGGGCGGCATACAAGTCCAACAAATAAATAAATAAATAAATAAATAAATGTAATGTTATTTAGATTTCTACATGTTGTGAGCAGCCCTGAGTCCCAGGAGAAGGGCGGCATAGAAATCAAATTAATAAAATAAAATAAAACTAAAAAATAAATAAATATCAAAGACTCACAGAAAACAACTGTTTATGATAAAAAAAAATTTAAAAAATTATCAAATGCTAAATTAGGGAAGGGTTAAATAAAAGGTTAAATAAAGTTCAGGAGGGAAGTGTTTTTAATAGGAAGGTGTACAGAAGAACAAAGAGGCACAATCTGAGATTAGTTGGGGGAAAGATCAGAAACAACCTGAGAAAATATTATTTACAAAAAGAGTAGTAGATGCTTGAAACAAACTTCCAGCAAACGTGCTTGGTAAATTCACATAACTGAATGTAAACATGGCTGGGATGAACATATATTCATCCTAAGATAAAATACAGGAAATAGTATAAAGGCAGACTAGATGGATCATGAGATCTTTTTCTGCCGTCAATCTTCTATGTTTCTATGTTTCTGTGTTTCAAATAGACATCTCATAGTATCTTCATAGCCTTTGTAAAGCAATTCAGGTTCAATAAACCTACATTCAGTCTCTGAATCTTTACCAATCCAAAACTTCCATTGTACTCACCTCCAAAGTAGGAGCCATCAGTCAACTTCATCTCTTTACTGGATTTAGTGATAACACCAGCGACCCCATGTTGAATGAAATACATCTTTTTCCCTACAGCCCCTTCTCGGATAATGTAATCTCCAGGTTGAAACACTTCAAAGCGCAACTTGCTTAGCATGGCTGTTACAAAATTCGGGTCAGCATTGGCGAACAGAGGCATGGTGGCAACAAGCTTACGACAGTTAAAGTTGACAATCTCCTAAAATGGAAAAAAAAAGATAATTGGTATGACAAAGGCATCTTGTCAGAATCTAGGGAAGGTAGAAATGAAATATTACTCTACTCATGGATGTGGATGACCTTGAGAAAGAGGGGGAAGATAATTACCTTAGAAACTCTTAGTATTTTTATTTGGTAATAAAAAAATATGTATTTCAGTTATAGATCAATGTTATTTATTTAATGGAAATATTTACTGAAATACTAATTCTAATAACTAAAAGAAGTAGCACTTAAATGTACAGTGATACCTTGTCTTACGAACCCCTCGTCATATGAACTTTTCGAGATACAAACCTGGGGTTTAAGATATTTTTGCCTCTTCTTCTGAACTATTTTCACCTTATGAACCTGGCGGTGCCGCTGGGATGCCCCGCCTCTGGACCTCCGTTGCCAGCCGAAGCGCCCATTTTCGCACTGGTGGGATTCCCCTGAGGCTCCCCTCCATGGGAAACCCCATCTCTAGATTTTGTGATGCTGCAGGGGAATCCCAGTAGGGGAATCCCACCAGCATGAAAATGGGTGCTATGGCTGGCAACGGATGTCCGGAGGTGGGGTTTCCCAGCGAGGGAAGCCTCAGCGAAATTGCAGCATCACAAATACTGCGATTTCACTGAGGCTTCCTTCACTGGGAATCCCCACCTTCGCACTTCCGTTGCCAGCTGAAGCGCCCGTTTTCGCACTGGTGGGATTCCCTGAGGCTCCCCTCCATGGGAAACCCCACTTCCAGATTTTGTGATGCTGCAGGGGAATCCCAGCAGGGGAATCCCACCAGTGCGAATATGGGTGCTACGGCTGACAACGGAGGTCTGGAGGTGGGGTTTCCCAGCAAGGGAAGCCTCAGCGAAATTGCAGCAAAACAAATGCTGCGATTTCACTGAGGCTTCCTTCGCTGGGAAACCCCACCTTCGCACTTCTGTTGCCAGCTGAAGCACCCGTTTTCATGCTAGTGGGATTCCCCTGCAGCATTGCAAAATCTGGAGGTGGGGTTTCCCATGGAGGGGAGCCTCAGGGGAATCCCACCAGTGCGAAAACGGGTGCTTCAGCTGGCAAAAGGGGTGAATTTTGGGCTTGCACGCATTAATCGCTTTTCCATTGATTCCTATGGGATACACTGTTTCATCTTACAAACTTTTCACCTTACGAACCTCGTCCTGGAACCAATTAAGTTCGTAAGACAAGCTATCACCGTAGTCCCAAATTTTTACCTTTGTAACAGTTGCAAAATAATGAATTTCTCACTATACCTGTACTTACCACTGTTCTTAAAGCAGTCTACCCCCAGAGCTACGTATTTGGGTGGGAGGGGAACACATATAATGTCAAGAGACTTAAAAAAAATATCAGATGAAGCATAAATGAATCTGGCTAATTTACATGCCAACAGTTTGACATGGATATAATGGAGCATCCCATTTCTGCTTTAATTGTTTCACTTTTTATTTAAAAAAAATGATTTAAAAACTATCTCTATGAGAAATAGACTCAAAGTCATAGCCCAAAAAGACCGTTGAACTTACCTGAACGGTCTTCTCGATGCACTGCAAGGAGAGTCCAAGATGGGTTATACTCCAGTCTGATTGGCTGGGACTGAGTTTTAATTTAAATAATTATTAGGCAGGCACCGCCTCCCCCCCTTAGCCCTCCAGTCTAAAGTAAGGCGAAGGAGCAGTAAAGCAAAACCATTTATTAAACAATTAACGTTCAAAACATCAAACCATGAAATTCAAACCTCCACAGAACCCTGGTCCCAACATCGGGAGGGTTTGGACTCTCCTTGCAGTGCATCGAGAAGACCGTTCAGGTAAGTTCAACGGTCTTTCTCCAATGCACTTGCAAGGAGAGTCCAAGATGGGATATGCCCAAGTTATGATCACAGGGAGGGACAGGACTGGACCAGGGGTTTCTCAAACGAACAGACCCCTTGCAGCACCCTTCTCCCAAATGCAGCTTCCTCTGAGGCAAAGGCATCAATCCTATAGTGTTTTATAAAGGTTGACGGCGCAGCCCATGTGGCCGCTCTACATATGTCCTCTAAAGATGCCTGGGTACGCCAGGCTGATGAAACAGCAGCACTTCGCGTCGAATGTCCTGTTATCCCCGGAGGAACTGGGGATCCCTCAGTTCGATATGCCTCTGCAATACATTCCCTCAACCATCTACTTATCGTTGTGGAAGACACCTTGGTACCTCCGCTTCTGGTGGAAAAGGACACAAACAGGGCTTCAGATGTTCTAACAGGCTGAGTCCGTCTAACATAAATTTTTAGGGCCCGCCTCACATCCAGTTTTTGCCATCTCAAAATAGATGGATGAGTTCCTTGAGTACAGAAGTCCGGCAGTATGATATCCTGACTCCTGTGAAAAGCGGTGTTTACCTTTGGAATAAACGCCGGATCTAGTCTGAGCACAACCCTGTTAGGTTCAAACTTACAAAGGTCCGGTCTTGTAGACAAGGCGGCAATCTCAGAGACCCTCCTGGCTGAAGTGATTGCAACCAGGAAGGCAGTTTTAAGAGTTAGTAATCTCATTGAGATCTGACGTATAGGCTCAAATGGAGGACCTGTCAAGGCGTGCAATACTAAAGGAAGATCCCACGAAGGAAATCGATGTATCACTGGTGGTTTGAGATTAGCCGCTCCCTTCAGAAAGTCTCTAATCCAGGGATGTCTGGTAAGTGACCTGAACCCATCTGTTGGAAGGATTGTGGCCAGCGCGGCGACATGACGGCGTAAGGTGCTAGGGGCAAGGCCCTTGTCTAGTCCTGTTTGCAGGAAAGTTAGCACCACCTGTGGTGATGCCATCTGAGGGTCTGACTGTCGCTGTTCACAGAAATCGTGGAAGGCCTTCCAGGTTGCCTGGTAAATGCGTCTTGTGGAAGGCCGCCGGGCCGCTTGTATGGTCTCAATGACCGTGTCAGGTAAAGCTTGTTGTTTTAGATACTCCCGCTCAAGCGCCACACGGTTAGCTGCCACCACTGTGGCTCCGGGTGTGAGAAGGACCCCTGCGTCAGAGAGATCCTCTGATCCGGTATTTTCCAGCTGGGCGCCTTTGATAGTTGTACTAGGTCCGCGAACCATATGCGGCGGGGCCAAAACGGAGCTATTAGTATCACTTCCGCTCTCTCCTCCAGAATCTTCCTTATCACTCTGGGGAGGATGGACACGGGTGGAAACGCGTATAGGAGACCCGGAGGCCATTGAAGAGTTAAGGCATCCACTCCCTCCGCGCCCGGATCCGGGTAACGAGAGAGGAAGCGGGGAAGTTGGGTGTTCAAGTTGGTAGCGAACAAGTCTATCACCGGTTCCCCGAATCTCCTTACCACTTCTTGGAAGATCCCGGGGTCCAGTCGCCATTCGCTCGGGTCGAGTGTCTGACGGCTGAGCCAGTCCGCCCACACATTCTCCACGCCCGAGATGTGTTCCGCCGATAGAGAAGCCAGGTTCATCTCTGCCCATCTGAGAAGTAATGTTGACTCCTTCATAAGTCGACGTGACCGTGTTCCCCCTTGTCGGTTGATGTGGGAACGTGTGGAGACGTTGTCGGTAAGGATGCGTACGTGGCAGCCCCGTACTAAGTGAGCTAGGCTGTGGAGGGCTAATGAAACAGCCTTCAATTCCAGGAAATTTATGTTGATTTCTATTAGGTCCTGAGGGTCCCAAAGTCCCTGCACCATATGTGAGGAGAGGTGAGCTCCCCACCCTGTCAAGCTGGCGTCCGTTGTTATAGTAACAAATTCCCTGTCCAAGAATGTGGAGCCCTTGGACAGTGACTGGGACCTCCACCATCGTAGAGAGTTGCGAACTCTGGGACTGAGGGAAACTCGCCTGTGAGAGTGACTGGTCTTGAGTCTCTGATATGGAAGCAGGAACCATTGGAGTGGGCGCAGATGGTGTCTCGCCCATGGTACTATATCGATACACGATACTAGTGTCCCTAGGATCTTTGATAGCAGGGCAAGAGTGGGATAACATTGAAGTCCCAGTTCCCCTAGCAGAGTTCTGATTGTCCTTTGTCTTTCCTGGGACAGGAAAACCATCCCCTTGACAGAGTCTATAGTGGTGCCCAAGTGGGCGAGGCGATGAGTCGGTGTTAGATGGCTCTTGGACCAGTTGACTGTAAAGCCATGGTCTTGTAATGTCTGGATTGTCAAAAGAGAGTCCCTTTCTGCTTGCTCTCTGGTCCTTGACAGAATGACGATATCGTCGAGATACGCCATCACCCGTACCGACTGACGTCTGAGACTTGCTGTGAGGACGTCCAATAATTTTGTGAACGACCTGGGGGCGGAAGAGAGTCCAAAGGGCATCGCCTTGTATTGGAAGTGCGTGCCGTTGAGGTAGAACCGTAGAAACTGTCTGTGATGTGGAAATATGGGTACATGAAGGTAGGCCTCCTTCAGGTCTATGGATGTCATCAGGTCGTTTTGCCTTATGGAGGCCAGAATGGACCTTAGTGAGTGCATCTTGAATCTCCTGTATTTCACATAGAGGTTCAACTGCCGGAGGTTGAGGATCATACGAACGCCTCCTGAGGCTTTCGGCACGAGGAAAATTGCTGAATAGAATCCCCTGCCTTGGTGATCCAAGGGTACCTCCTCTATGGCCCCTATCTCTCGGAGGTGAGACACCTCTTGAAGGAGGAGTCTCCGCTTTTGTGGATCTGACGGAATACGGCAAGGGAGGAAGCGATGTGGGGGGGGGTCGAATGAATTCGATCCGCAGACCCTGGGAGACCGTAGATGTCGCCCATGCGTCCGATGAGGTGGTCTCCCAGATGTCCGGAAAAAGCCGCAACTTGCCTCCTAGGGGGATCTCGCTTTGAGAGTCATTTGCTTTTTCTAAAACCTCTGTTGCCGCCTCTGAAGGAGCGACGACCGTGGAAGGATCTGCCCCTGTCGGACTGGTAGGGCCTGTCCGATCTGAAGGATCCCTGGTTGAAGGAGCCCTGGAAGTATGGCCTCGACGCCTGGGTGTTGGTCGAGGAGGGCTCCGTTCGAAAGGGCTGCCGGCGCTGATAGGGTGTGGAGCGCCTATCTTGTCGTCTGTTAGCCCTGGGCATCACCTTCTTCTTGTCCTTGTCCTCGACCAGTACATCGTCGAGGACCTCCCCGAACAGCTTTTTCCCTTTGAACGAGGATGAGGCGAGGCTCCACTTAGACTTGACGTCCGCTTGCCAATTGCGGAGCCAGATGAGCCTGCGTGAAGCCACTGAAGAGGCCATTGCTCGCGATGCAAATTTAGCGGCATTGACCGTGGCATCTGCTGAAAACTCAGTGGCCGCCAACAACTTGTTGAGGTCCTGACGCAGTCTGCCGTCCTCTGGGTCCGCTCTGTCCTGGATCTCCTTAATCCATAGGATCATGGCCCTGTTGAAAAACGAGGCCGCCGAGGCGGCTCGCACTGCCCAGGCCGCCATCTGGTGGGTCCTGCGAGCCACGTTCTCCGCTCGCTTGTCCTCCGCCTTCAGTCCCTCCTGAGACTCAGAGGGCACTAGGGCATTGGACACCAGGCTCGTTACGGGCTTGTCCACCGGTGGGAATTCCAACAGTTCCTCCATCTGGTGGTCGAAGGTGTAGAATCTGCGGTCCAGATTGGAAGGGCCCTGGGCCGCCGCCGGGTTTTCCCACGGGCGCTGAATGGTCTCCAGGAATAAATTGGAGGATGGGATGTTCACAGTCTCCTGCTTGGGAAACACGAACAGACCCCCTGTTGGCTGAGATGCTTCTGGTGGAGCTGCCTGACCGCTCTCGCCGGCCTGATCGATGGTCAGCTTGGCCTTATTTAGGATCACCTTGAATAGGGACGGTCTGAAGAGACCCGTGTAGGCGGGCTGTTCCGGGGGTTGATCATCCCCGGACAGGTCTTCCTCAGCCTCACTAAATTCCTCTCGGTAGGCCTCCTCCTCATCCATGGAATCTGTTACCGATTGCATGCCAGGAGCCGTCCAGATGTCCCTAGGTCTCATTGGGGGAGGTCCCCCGGAGACCTGTTGGTGTTGTTGTGCCCCCGTGACCAGGCCCTGGTTGTAAGTGGAGGTAATCAGTTCCTGCAGGGCCGGGGACATGTTCTGCCACGTATCCTGGGTATGGCGAAGGCCTGCCGCCGTGGGGGTGAAGGTGGCACTCTGTCCATATTGCAAAGGTTGAGTGGGGGGGTAGATGGAAGGCCACCCCACCGCATGCCTCCCCGGGCCATAATGTTCAGGCTTGGATGGTAGCCAGGCCTGGCTCCCTCTCTCTGGGGACCAATCCCTCTCTGAGGCAGATGTTGCCATCCCCTGGAATAACGTGGGGGAGGCACTGGGGGGATTGGCAGTAAATTGCTGGGTGGGGGGCAAAGCCGGGCCAGCCGCCTTCTGTGATGCCTCCAGCTGTTTTTCCAGCGCTCTGATGCGCTTCTCAGCCTCCCTTAATGAGGAGCTCTGAGATGACTTGGTCTTGGAGGACTTTTCCTTGGGGGTGCAAGGCTTGGGAACAGTAGCCTCCTCCCCAACAGGCGCTGCCTGGTCTGCCATGTCCCTGGTATTAACTCACGGTCTTCGCTGAGCCACAGAAACTAATTTGGTCAGCCACAGGGATCTTTGCAGCCGCTGGTCGCTACCGGGAAGGCGAAAGTGAAAATAGAACCAGCCTTTTCCTCACTGCGCCTGTGCAAACAGCCTCTTTCCACGAGGCTTGTGTCCCGGTGTATTTCCAAGCCGGCGACCTCACCAACATGGCCGCCGGCTGGTTGTCATGGCGACGGGGCCTGATTGGCCGAGAGTAGTCAGCCGGGCCTCCCTGGACCATCCCAAGATGGCCGCCGGAGGACGTCACGGCGACCTCCCCAAGATGGCCGCCGGCCGTATCCCTGGCAACCAAGGGATACATTGCCGGCGGGCGGGAAAGGCAGCGATTCCCGCCCTCCTTGCTTTTCGCCGGCGAATTTCTCTATCCAAGAGCCGATCCGCTGCTTTTCCCCCGTGCTCGGATCGGCTCACGCCTGCCTGTTTCCTCGGGGGTGGTTGGCGCAGGGAAACGTCCTCCCTCGCGGGCCGCCGTGAGCGGAGCTTCCTCCCGGCCCGGTGGTGTGTTCGCCGGGGGGGGGACGGACCCCCCGAGGCGTCAACCACTTCCTCGGCCTCCGGGTGCCACCTCGGGGGTAGGCAGCCCGGGCGCTCACTCCTGCACCCCCGACGTGGCCCAGCAGAGTCTCCTCTGCCTGGGTGGGTGCCAGTGTGGAGGAGCTGCAGGCACTGGGTAAACCCACTGGAGGTTAAGAACCCAGGCCCGCCCGAGGCGAAAAACCCCCATATACCTAAAGAAAGGAAGAGAAAAAAGGTTAGTAACATATATAAACACAAAATTGAAACAAATTACAATTATAATGTAAGAGCGATAACTCAGTAGTCCCTTTACTGCGACTGAGTTTTTTAGACTGGAGGGCTAAGGGGGGGAGGCGGTGCCTGCCTAATAATTATTTAAATTAAAACTCAGTCCCAGCCAATCAGACTGGAGTATAACCCATCTTGGACTCTCCTTGCAAGTGCATTGGAGAATGATATGAATTTTGAAGAAATGTCTCAATCACTGCTGCAATGAATATATTTCAGCCTTCTTGATTTGAAAGCTCTTAAGCAATTGCTGAGAGCAGCATACTGGGAATTATCCCTCTTAAATGTGTGTCTCAGATAATAATATGCTGAAGAAGAACTGAGCACATTTTGGACCCAGTAAGGAGGTTTATGGAGAACCTGAATAAGTTGCTGTTCAAAGCACTGATATTATCTGAAGATTGTGTGGACTTAGCAGTTCGTGGTCAAACAGATGTTCTATCCAAATAGAATCTTACAAAACAACAATAGCCCAGTGGTTAGCAGACAATGTGCCTACTTAGAGGCATTAGACTAACTTATTCAGCTTGTGCTGCAGATATCATGAATTTCAACTCTCAGAATCCCAAGCCAGCATTTGTGTTTAAATTCTGGGAACTTAAAGTAAGATAGCTGAAATATACACTTGTTAAAACAATCTGTTAAAACTGTACAATAGTAAGGGATTTGAGGGGGAAAACGTGAATTCAATGACTCCCAAACTTGTTAAGAAAAACCACATTTCAAAATTCCACCCCATTGATATGCTGTTGTATTGTAAGGGCCCACACAAAATATCTTTTGTAGAAATCTTTTTTTTTTGCAATGGTTTGAGAGCACAGTGGTTATATCCCAAATACCAATTATGTTCTCTGAAAATTAAGTGTCTCAATGTTCTATATTCTACAAGGAGACATGATCTGTATCTATTTTCAGCCAACCTCTTCTCACACTACTGTCTAAAAATAGATCAGTGCTGAACTTTAAATAATAGCTCAGAAAGGGTATTAACCTCTTTCTCAGAAGTTAGCTTTGCCGTAGTGCATAGTTCTCAGGACTGTAATCTGCACTCCAGGTCTGCTGGCTGAATTCTGTTTTTAAATGTCAACAAAATTATAATTTGTGTTAGATTGATCTACTTTACATATGTAGTCTGGAGCAGGATGTAAATGTCAACACAATGCACAGGTATCTTTTGCAATGCAAAATATTATGCTACATGTTAAACCTATCCAGGAAAATATTTTGTAGAGAATGTTAACACCTGTTTCCTGATGCTCTCCAGGGCAGGATACTGAATTACGTGCTTATTTTGCATCAAATTCTTTTTTAACATTAAGAAAAAAATAACAAATACAGGTGGTGCAGAAACTTTGAGGGAATAATAAATGAATTTGTTCAGTTCTGTTCACTGAATAGGTTCAACGTCTGGTGGAATAAAGTGTTGGTAATGACCTATAAAGCCCTACATGGCATTGGGCCAAATTACTTGCAGATCTGCCTTCTGCCATATGAATCCCAGCTACCGATTAGATCCCACAGAGTTGGCCTACTCCAGGTCCTGACAATTTTGCTTGATGGTGCCTAGGGGAAGAGCCTTCTCTGTGGGGCCCCCCGGCTCTCTGGAATAAGCTCCCCCTGGAGAGTCACACTACCCCCATCCTCCTTGCCTTCCGTAAGAGTCTTAAGACTCACCTATGTCGCCAGACTTGGGGCAATTAGGTCTCAGTCCCCTGGCCAACGAAATGAGATATATGTCATATGATTGAACTGGTATGACTGTTTTTAAATATTGGATTTTTAGATTGCAATTTTAAATTTAATTAGATTTGTACTGTATTGTTATATTATATGCTGTTAGCCGCCTCGAGTCCTTGGAGAAGGGTGGCATACAAATCAATCAACCAACCAACCAACCAAATCAATAAATACTGAAGGGGAGGGCTTCCCACCTCAAAGAGTAAAGCAACATTCTAGCTTAGAGTACATTTGGGGGAAGGAAATATCTGAGATCAAATCCTTAGGTTTCAGTTTCCCAAGAGAAGGCAGTTAGTCTGGAGGGATTCTTGTAAGATAAAATATCTCTTTGGGCCTGTCCATGAGAAGTTCTGATTGCTTGTGCCTGACACAGTCCAGTTACCTTTTGCTACCGGCGTGCATTGAGACCGTGCGTGCATAAGTACGACATGTGCATCCTTTCATTTCCTCTCGCATGATTTTGGCTCTCTGCACATGCACAGAGAGACAATTTTACTTTTGCGCATGCACAGAAAGCCAAAAAATGCATTTAAAAATAAAATAAAATATGGCAGCGCCCATGGCCTGGAAAAACCGTCTTGTGTGTGATTTTGCAATTGGCAGGCTCCTACCAGAACAGAGCAACAATACGGAATGGTGGGAACCTAGCACTGCTTTTGTCAGAGATGTTAAATGATGGGGTTCCTTTCATTGGAAGTGTTCCCAAATCTTTGTTTCAATTGCTTTTTAAAAATGAAAGAACAAACAAAACCCTGCTAGATCAAACGTAATCTTTTGCATGTCCATGCTTTCGTATCAGCATTACTCCATGCGGTTTTCTTGGTAAGAGCTTCAGAAGTAGTTTGATCTTGCACGGCTTACTAGGGTAGTAGAGAGAGAATGAGTGGCCCTGGGGGAGGGGGCTAAGGTGAGACTAGAATTCCTGCCCAAGGTGGGATTCGAATTCAGAGCCTTCTGATTACTATCCTGGTACTTTGTGCAACCTTGATGCATAAGGTAGAACTAGAATTCAGAGTCTTCTGGTTTCTAGCCTGGTATTTCAACCACTACACCAAACTGGCTCTTTCAGATGTAATTAGTCTAGTCATGTTTCTTCTTGGATGTTACAGACTAATTCCTTTTGATTGTTAAGAAAAAAATTATCAAAGAGCCACAAGGATGCAAAAGACATGCAAAGGGCTCCAAGGAGTATTCATAAGGCAACAGCTTTGCCCAAAGAAACCTAAATTGAGGTAAACTACCTTTGAACACTGTTATTTGAAAACATGAATAATGTTGCTAATATCTCTAGTTAAAAATAGATGGCACAAAATATCGTAACAAATATTTGGATAAGCTAATTGTAAATTTCATATTAAAATAATACTGGGAGTCTTTCTACCTTCTTTTCCTGGACAGAGCTTAAGTTTTTTTCTTTTAAAAGAGATAGAGAGAGCATAGCCTTTATGTAAGTTTCAAGGGAGGGGACTGGCATTCCCTTGAACATGGTGACTATAGAATTGCAGAACTGAGGACATTCATGTCTTCAAATCGAAAAATTCTGTTCAGTGCAAGAATCCAAATTAAGGTATTACTGAAAGATGGCTATCTAGCTTCCATTGGAACACTTCCAATGGAGGGAAGCCCATCTCTTATCTGAGCAATTGTTTCCACTGTCAAACTGCATTTATTATTAGGAAGTTTCTTCTAACTTTCAATTGGAATCTTATCTTCCTCTAACTGAGATCTACTATTCCAAGTCCTGCCCTCCAGGCTGAAATATCGGGTCTCTCTCTATATATATCTTTTACATGACATCCTTTCAGGCCTTTGCAAAAGCATCAGTTATCTTTTCTTTAAAGTAAACTTAACCAGTTGCTTAAAATACTTTGGTTTATTTTTATAAATATCTCAAGACAGTGATCAATGACCATACCTAATAATCCCTTGTCCCATTTCCCTACATCAACAACCCTGTGCGGTGAATTGAGGGCTGGGTTCTAACCTACCTCGCTGATAATTAACTTCCTCCTGCACCACGTAGCTAAGCCGTGTTGGTGCAGGCAGTTGCTTTGCGTATGCACACATGTGCAGTGCCAAAAAATCCCCCAAAATTCAAAAAAAGTGGTGAAAAAAAGATGGCAACACATGTGCAGTGCTGGAAACTCAGCTTGTGTGCATTTAAAAAAAATTAAAATGGGCAGAAATACACTGCTCAAAAAAATAAAGGGAACACTTAAACAACATAATATAACTCCAAGTAAATTGAACGTCTGTGAAATCAAACTGTCTACTTAGGAAGCAACACTGATTGACAGTCAATTTCACATGCTGTTGTGCACATTCAACTTTGTACAGAATAAAGTATTCAATGAGAATATTTCATTCATTCAGATCTAGGATGTGTTCTTTGAGTGTTCCCTTTATTTTTTGAGCAGTATACATAAATGGTTTGAAAAGATGATAGGAAAGCATGTAGATTTTAAACCTGAACTGTTTTTACTAGGTATAACATCAGAAAAACTTGATAAGCAAAGTATATATTTCATATTGCATGTCTTACCAGCAGCAAGGATTATATTTGCACAATATTGGAAAAATGAAAAAACACCGCGAGACAAAGAGATAATTAGGAAGATACTGGATTGTGCAGAAATGGACAGACTTGCGTTGAAAATTAAACAGATGTAGAACATTATAAAACATGAATGTATGTATGTTTGGTTTTTATATTAATGGGTTTTTAATCGTTTTTAGTATTGAATTACTATTGTACACTGTTTTATTGTTGCTGTTAGCCGCCCCGCATACAAATCCAATAAATAAATAAATAAATGAATGAATGAATGAATGAATGAATGAATGAATGTCCAGAAGAAAAATACCCAAATCCCCCCCCCAATTAAAAAATAAAAATAAAAAAATCCCCCCCAAAAGATGGCAACTGAACCAGTTCCGTAACATCATTGTGACATCACCAGCGATTTGCTATCATTTCTATAGAACTGGTGCAAATTGGGAGGAACACAACCTCTGGGTGAATTGGGCTGTGAGTGTGTGATTGGCCCAAAGTCATTCACGTTTAAGGCAGTAGTAGAACTTACTGTTTCCTGATTTCTAGCCTGGTGCCTAACCAACTGCCTCTCTTATTTGAACTATGCTTAATTACTACTTCAATCCTTTCCTGTCTTTCCACTGTTGATTTAATTTTATGAAAGTTGTGTGTCTTTGGTTTTATTATCGGTATGTATTTTTTCTTTTAAAGTTGTTTTAATGAATACTACCAACTGATTAATAAATATCAGTGCTCATGTTGTAATTTTTATCTGATTTTATATCAGACAAATATTAGACTGCATGTTGATTCAGCTGCCATTTCACACTTCACTGCAGCATGAAGCAAAATTGAGTAAAGATTTGCACTTGGATATTTTCAGAGATTTTACAAGGTAAAACAGCATTTCTTTTTATTCTTTCTTAAATCGCGAACAATATCTAAGACATCTTGTTTTGCAAAATCAGCAACATTGTTCCTTTGGCCTTTTTAAATGTAATAATAGCCAGTCTGACACCAAGACAGCTGAAAACATTGATTAATTGGACAATCGTCACAGGGTGCTTGAAACCCAAGCTGTGGAGGCCTTGCCCTTTCTAAAACAGGTCCTGTAAAATAAGTCTTTTGCAATAGCTCCAGGACTCAGATCAATATATTTCTGCTCCACAGGCAGGGGGAGGATATACAATAGTGTGTAATGAAAAGGTCAATGTTTTCTATAAGATTATTTTTTTCTAACGTGGAGACTGCAATTTAAGATTTGCATTGCAAAAACCCCCAGAATAAAATGGAATCTATTAGATAGTAAACAAAGGGGTGGATTTAGACTTCCAAACTGGCAAGTATATTTCAATCAATGGCACTAGCATGGAGCAAAGAAAGGATAGAACTAAGAAATAAGAGAATACTGCCAATAGAGGGACATGATCTTTAACTAGGATGGCATGCATTTATATGGGATGAGAAATATAAAGCTCACACATATTTCAACAGACATTTGCTTAGAAATACATTACTACCAATTTGGTTGAATATTAAAAAAAAACATCACTACTTAAAGATGCCATATTGGCTTTCTACAATTCAGGCAATAAAACATCAAAATCCTAAAACATTTGATAAAATTATATGATATAAAGACTTATTAAATGAAGAAGGTAATTTGAGAACTAGAGAAGATCTGACAGTACATTGGATTAGCTTTGATTTGTGAACCTATACAGAAGTCCAAACTAAATATCATAAAGATATAAAATTGTATGAAATCCAGAAAAAACCTAACAACCTTGATAGAATATTACTTAATATGGATGAAAAATTGATAGGAAATATCTATGTTTCTAATAAGATAAGAGATCTGTAAGGGGCATGCATAAACACGCCATCATGCCTAATGTCCCTGTCCGACTATCCTATTGTCCAAATTTATCTATATCTACTTGCTTTTGTTTATGTTTATACCATATCTATTATCTTGTACACATTTTGACAAATAAATAAATAATTAAAAATAAAATGGAAGAGGAGATAATTAAAGATACAATGATTAGATGGGCAAAAAGTTTTGTTCACAATTATTGATTTAGAGATATCAGAAAAAAATTGGACAACTAATTGGAAATTAACTATGTTGTCTATGTACAAGGAAAACCAATATAAGATATTCTATAAGTGGCATTACCACCTGTAAGAATTGTCAGGATGTTCTCAAATCCATCCTCAATATGCTGGAAATATAAGAAGGAAACTGGAACCTATTACCATTTGTATTGGAGTAAAATCAGATCCTGGATGATAGAGGTAATAAAAGAAGATAGAGACAGGAAGCCTGAATTGTTTTTATTGGGCATAATTGACAAAAAATATAAAAAGGAAATAAACTATTTGATTATACACATCACTACTGTGGCTAGAATAACATATGAGTAATTTTGGAAAAACGAGAAAACACCAAAAGATGAGGACATACATAGGAAAATATTGGATTGTGCTGAAATCTCCAATTAACGAGGAAAATAAAAGAAAAAGAAGACACTGAATACTACTCAGTATGGAATAAATTACATGAATGGATGAAAGAAAAAAGAATGGATAAAAGATGAACTAGAACTGTCAATACTTGAGAGAATAACAAAATCTTTATAGAACATTGTTTAGAATAATGTAGACGAAGAAAGAAGAGAGAAAGAACAATTGTGTGTGATTGGGGAAGCCACAGGGAGGGTGGAGGCCCTATTTCCTCTCAGGAGATTCCTAGAGAGGCCCCATGGAGGCTTCTCCCCACCTTTTCCGGCCATGTTTCCTCCCAGGAGATTCCTAGAGAGGCCCCCACGGAGACTTCTCCCTGCCTTTTCCGGCTTTGGTTTGTAAGTGGAAAATGGTTCTTGAGAAGAGGCCCAAAAAATCTCCAACATCCTTTCTTATCTAGAAAAGTTTGTAAGTAGAGGCGTTCTTAGGTAGAGGTACAACTGTATTTTGTGTAGTTTCCAGGATTCTGCTCAAATACTTCCTCCTTCTTCTCCTCCTCCTTTACCTCTTATATACCTCTTCTTGTATACTACTCCAGTGGCCCCCAACCTTTGCATCTTGGTGGCCTGGGGGAGGGGTTGGGAAAGGAGAACTGGGCAAATGAATGGCGGGCTAGCATATATGTGCATGTGCTCCCAGGTTGACTTGTGCAATTTGTACTGCTTCTGCATGTGCATGCATGCCAGCTTGCCTTTTCTCGCACAAATTGAGCTGTGAACAAATGTGTGTACACCAGCCTGCCACTCATGCAACCTGACCGCGAATAGGCCAAGCCCAGTAGTAGGTCATAGCTCTGGCATTGGGGATTCCTATACTATGCAACTCCCACCAAATCTAAGCTGTTTTCTAAAGCACTGTTTCCCAACCTTGGCAACTTGAAGATATTTGGACTTCAACTCCCAGAATTCCCCAGCCAGCATTTGCTGGCTGGGGAATTCTGGGAGTTGAAGTCCAAATATCTTCAAGTTGCCAAGGTTGGGAAACACTGTTCTAAAGGATTCAGTTCCATCTGAAGCTGGCTCCATCAAAAATATTTCCAATGGTTGGTTTTCTTTTTCTTCCCACACCCAATACTTTTTTCTTATTCCACAAAAGTCATAAATATGCAATAACATCTCCACTGAATGAAATATCTGATGAAGCCCAACTGAATTAATTTACTGAGTATACACATTTAGATCACTTGAAAACACAATTAACGAAAGAGTTGCAATGACCAGCTATAATTAATGGTGCATGATAATATCCACTCTTTTGCTAATATTTCCAGCTGCCCCTTTTTTTGTGAAAAGCATTTCATCATTTTCATGGTGTTTGTTTTTTAATGTTTTCTTCAGTAACTGTTAGCTCAGTGGCATTTTTCTAAGTGCAACTCTAATTAATTGAATCGCCCGCCCTTATCTGCAAGGGAAATAAAATTCATTATCTGATAAATAGAAAACGGAGTTTGAAAAGGTTAAAGATTGTGGAAGCTGTAACATTTGTCATTCTTTTATTAGAACTTTAAAATTAATGAGCATGGTATTTCAATAATGCTAATAGAAAATTATTCTTGCAAACAAAAAAGAAATTTCCTTAGCATTCAACATTAGTCAAGTGAGAAAAAAACCCTGAACTTGTCCAAGTTGCACAGTTCATCAGTTCTTAGATGAGTTAAGGTGGCCTAGTTTCACTTTATACTCTGTATTTAATGATTTCACAGGCTACTGCTTAGGTGACTGCAAGTCTAAATTCAAAGGTAGAACCTCTTTTTATGAGAAGCATGCTTTCCATTCTATATTATGAGTGAGCCTCTAAGGCAGTGTTTTTCAACCAGTGTGCCGCGGCACACTAGTGTGCCGTGAGACATGGTCAGGTGTGCCGCGAAGCTTAGAGAGAGAAAGAAAACAAGAGAGAGAAAGAAAGAGAAAGAGAGAGAGAGAAAGAAAGAGCAAGAGAGAGAGAAAAAACAAGAGAGAGAAAGAAAGAGAGAGAGAGAGAAAGAAAGAAAGCAAGAGAGAGAGAAAGAAAGCAAGAGAGAGAGAGACAAAGAGTGGAAGAGAAGGTGGGAAAGAGAAAGACATAGAGGGAGGGAGGGAGAGAGAAAGAGAGCAAAAAAGAGGAAAGAAGGAAGAGAGAAAGAAAGAGGGATGGAGAGAGAGAAAAAAAAAGAGGAAGGAAGAGAAAGGGAGGGAGGGAGAGAGAAATAGAGTGAAAGGGAGGAAGAGAGAGAGAGAGAGAATTTTTTTTGTCCAAACTTTTTTTAGCTGCCCCCCCCCCCAATGTGCCCCATGGTTTTGTAAATGAAAAAAATGTGCCGCAGCTCAAAAAAGGTTGGAAATCACTGCTCTAAGGTGCTTTCTACCATATTACCTAGAAAGAAGACGAGAAGGTTGAAATTGCCTGGATTACTATAGATTTTCTTCTTGGACACTGGAGCTACACCAATAATTTTCCAATTCAGTGGTTTAGTATATAATTTTATTGACCATAGCAATCTTTTTACTGAAGAAGCACCAAACTCCTTCCAAGCTTGTTAGTTCACAGCTAGGCTTAGTAGGTGATCTTGCTGGATGTAATACCTGCTGAATATTTTAAAATAATTGTTTCTCCACTGATGGTAGTGGCTGATAGAAATATGCTCACTCCAGAGTTAATATGGATGACTAACCTATGCTAGAATTATCAGGACCAAGGAAACAGCTCCTGTTTACTCTGCCCTGTTGTCTTTGGCTTATGAAGAAACTGACAAAAGGTCTCTACCAGCAATAGCAGAACCATTCCAAGGATGGTCTTCTTTATTGATCTCCAGTAAATAACACTGGAGTAGAATTTGAATGGTACTCTGAGAGCTGTAATTTAAATTCTTCTGCTATGGAGTTGTTGTTGTTTTTTTAAAATAAAACTAAGGCATATGAGAGAGCCACTTTGGTATGGTAATTAAGGCATCAGGCTAGAAACTAAGCAACTATGATTCTGCTAGATGGCCTTGGCCCAGTCACTCTTTCTTACTCCTAGTACAAAGACAATGGCAAATCTTGTCCAGAAACTGCAGTGATTTGTCCAGGTAGTCATTGGGAGTCAAAAATTGATTTGAAGATAAATGTGCACCAATGGTGCACCAATGGTGGGTTGCTACCTGTTCTTACCAGTTTAGTGACTGGAAGCAGCAGCAGCAGTGGCTTTGCCCACCTCCCTGGATGTCATCAAAACTGCTCTGCGCATGCGCAGAAGCATTGCGCATGTGCGAAGTGTGAGCGCCCGCCTGTCTGTTCCTGCTCCTGAACTGGTAGCAAAGGTAATTCAATTCAATTCAATTCAATTTATTGGATTTATATGCCGCCCCTCTCCGAAAACTCAGGGCGGCTAACAACAGTCATGAACAATATACATGAATAATATACAGTAAAAATCCAATACTAAAAACTAACTTAAAACCCCTTAATGTATAAAACCAGCATACGTACAAACATACCATACATACAGTTGTATCAGCCTAGGGGGAGAAGAAGTCTTAATTCCCCCATGCCTGGCGGCAGAGGTGGGTTTTGAGTAGCTTACGAAAGGCAAGGAGGGTAGGGGCAGTTCTAATCTCTGGGGGGAGTTGGTTCCAGAGGGCCGGGGCCGCCACAGAGAAGGCTCTTCTCCTGGGTCCCGCCAAGTGGCATTGTTTCGTTGACGGGACCCGGGGAAGACCCACTCTATGGGACCTAACTGGCCGCTGGGATTCGTGCGGCAGAAGGCGGTCTCGGAGATATTCTGGTCCGATGCCATGAAGGGCTTTAAAGGTCATAACCAACACTTTGAATTGTGACCGGAAACTGATCGGCAACCAATGCAGACTGCGGAGTGTTGGTGTGACATGGGCATATTTAGGAAAGCCCATGATTGCTCTCGCAGCTGCATTCTGCACAATCTGAAGTTTCCGAACACTTTTCAAAGGTAGCCCCATGTAGAGAGCGTTACAGTAGTCGAACCTCGAGGTGATGAGGGCATGAGTGACTGTGAGCAGTGACTCCCGGTCCAAATAGGGTCGCAACTGATGCACCAGGTGAACCTGGGCGAACGCCCCCCTCGCCACAGCTGAAAGATGTTTCTCTAATGTGAGCTGTGGATCGAGGAGGACGCCCAAGTTGCGAACCCTCTCTGAGGGGGTCAATGTTTCTCCCCCCAGGGTAATGGACGGACAGATGGAATTGTCCTTGGGAGGCAAGACCCACAGCCACTCCGTCTTGTCTGGATTGAGTTTGAGTTTGTTGATACCTCACCCCATGCCCTTGGATGATCTCACCCAGCGGTTTCATGTAGATGTTAAATAGCAGGGGGGAGAGGACCGACCCCTGATGCACCCCACAAGGGAGAAACCTAGAGGTCGACCTCTGACCCCCCACTAACACCGACTGCGACCAACTGGAGAGGTAGGAGGAGAACCATTGAAGGACAGTGCCCCTCACTCCCAACCCCTCCAACCGGCGCAGAAGGATACCATGGTCGATGGTATCGAAAGCCGCTGAGAGGTCAAGAAGCACCAGGACAGAGGACAAGCCCCTGTCCCGGGCCCACCAGAGATCATCCATCAACGCGATCAAAGCAGTTTCCGTGCTGTAGCCGGGCTTGAATCCAGACTGCTGAGGATCTAGATAATCGGCTTCTTCCAAGGACCGCTGGAGTTGGAGTGCCACCACCTTCTCAACAACCTTCCCCATAAAGGGAAGGTTGGAGACTGGACGGTAGTTATTAAGCACGGCTGGGTCTAGGGAAGGCTTCTTGAGGAGGGGGCGCACAAGTGCCTCCTTATAAAGGGCCGGAAAGGACCCCCTCCCCAAGGAGGCGTTGACAATCTCCTGGGCCCAGCTCCGTGTCACCTCTCGACTGGCCGAAACCAACCAAGAGGGACACGGATCCAGTGAACAGGTGGCGGAACTCACAGCTCCAATGGCCTTGTCCACTTCATCAGGTGTCACCAAGTCAAACTCCTCCCAGACAGATGGACAAAGACGTTTAGCCCCAGTCACCTTGACTGACTCGTTGTCAGTCGACTCTGTTTTACAATTGGAGTCGAGGTCCGCCCGGATCTGAGCGATTTTATCAGCGAAAAACGTGTTAAAGTCCTCGGCACTACTCTGTAAGGGCTCCCCAACTCCCCCCTGATTAAGAAGGGAGCGGGTTACCCTAAACAGAGCGGCCGGGCGGGATTCTGCTGATGCAATCAAGGCGGCATGATACACGCATCTTGCCACCTTGAGCGCCACTTTGTAAGTCTTAACATGTGCTCTTACAAGTGTTCGATCGGATTCGGACTTACTCTTCCTCCATCGCTTCTCTAGACGTCTCTTCTGGCGCTTCAATTCCTGGAGCTCCTCGTTGAACCATGGAGCTCTACAGGGTCTAGCGCCACGGAGAGGTCACAGCGGCGCAATTCGGTCAAGGGCCTCCGCTGCAGCCTTGTTCCAGGCCTCAGCCAGAGACTCTGCCGAACTGTGGACGAGTGTATCTGGAAGAACCCCAAGTGCCTTCTGAAAACCATCTGGATCCATCATGCGTCTGGGGTGGAACATCTTAATTGGTTCCGCCTCCCTGCGGGGGAGGATTGGAGCCAGGAAGTCGAGCCGCAGTAGAAAATGGTCTGACCATGACAAAGGCAACACTTCTAAGCCCCTTAGTCTCAGACCATTACTCAGTTGCTCAGAGAGGAATACCATGTCGGGTGAGTGCCCCCCTCATGAGTCGGACCCTGAACTACTTGGGTCAGGTCCATGGCTGCCATGGTGGCCATGAACTCCTGTGCCAGTCCAGAGGATTCGCCGAGTGACGGCAGGTTGAGGTCCCCCAAGACAATAAGTCTAGGGAACCCCACCGCCAGCCCGGCTACCTCCTCGAGCAGCACAGGCAGGGCTTGTGCCACACAGCTGGGAGGCAGGTACGTGAGAAACAAGCCCACCTGAACCCCTAAGTCCAACTTCACCAGGAGGGACTCGCAACCCGCAATCTCCGGAGCAACGAGTCTATGCAGGCAAAGGCTCTCCCTGGCTATAATAGCCACTCCTCCCCCCCTTCCCCGGGGTCAAGGTTGGTGCCATATCTGAAACCCGGCTGGGCAAATTTCAGAGAGAGGAACTCCTCCCTCTGGGCCCAGCCAGGTTTCAGTTACACATGCCAGGTCGGCCTCCTCATCCAGGATCAGGTCCCGGATGAGGAGAGTTTTATTTACCACCGACCTGGCATTCAGTAGCAGCAACCTGAGCCCAGGGCCAGACTTACACTCATCACCAGTATTCTGGGTTGAGCTCACGGAGCCGGAACAAGGGATCGTTATTAAGCAACGATCCCTCCTTCCCCTGGAATGGCTAGCTCCGTGGCTCCCGCCATATCTGCCTCTCCCCAGCAGCACTGAGATATACTGACCCTCTGTCACCCCAGAGATAGATACCCCTCCCACTCCTGCCTCTCCAGCGCCAGGTTGGCCAAGTGTATTATTTACATCACTCCCATTCATCTCACCCATACTATGACCCCACCCGTCCCATCCATACCAATCATTTGCTCCATATACCCTATGCCCACCCCAGTTATCCATCACTAAAAAAACCCCCCAATAATTTAGTTAAAATATGAATAATTTTATAATTAAAATACTGAAGGTTAAAATACTAATAAAAAGAAATAAATACAAATAGAAAATATAGAATATATAAAATATAGGTAATAGTGTAGCAATTCAGTTGATTAAAGTGAACCCAGTCAGCAGCAAATAACAACAGCACCAAGATCTCAGGTGGTAAAGTCACAGTTTGCTCAGAGTCAAGAGTCATTCTATATCTCCCCCACTCCTCAGAGAAGGGGCGGTAAAATGTCCTTATCCCGAGTATGCTGGTTATTAAATTAATTTCCCTGTCTCTCAGACTCCTTAGTGTCAATGATTTCAGATCTTCCTTCTCTCTTGTCCCATCCACTCTTACAGTGCCTCCAGACCGCACTGGTCGGCTCTCCGTTGATTCCCAGTAGTTTTGCAGCAGAGTCTCATTACTATAGATCTCATAAATTAACATGTCCAGTCTGTTGTGTTCCCAGCAATAGCCAAAATGGCATTCCAAACCTCCATGCAGCCACAGTATGCTCCTTTGATGGTCATAATGGTACTCTACTCCTTGGCCTCTTTGTTTTCCCATAGCCCTCTAGCCCTCTGTCTCCTCTCTCTTCTCCTCCTCCTGCAGTTCCCCACCTGGCTGATCTTTTGACGCCGAACACCCCCACCATTCGGTGTTCCCGCGTCTCAGGATCGTTTAGTGTGTCTGGTGGGTCTGGCTGTTTCAATTTGGCTAGCTCGATAGCTCAGCTCAGCCTCTCAGTCTCTGAAGCTCTCAGTCTCTGCAGGTCGTAACTCAGTGAGGAAAAGAGAGAAAGGGCTGCAGATAGTTTCGATCTAATTGGCGGCCACCATTTTCCGCGCCCCAGCTGATTCCTCAGCAAATTCCGGCGATGACAGTCTAAAGCAGACGCCGCGGAGCCGGGGGCAACGGGATCTTCCTAGGCAAGGCACAGGCTGGGCACAGGGTTCCTTCTGTGTAACCCACTACTGGTGTGCACAACTGGTGTGCACTACAGTAACCCACTACTGGTGTGCACAAACACAAACACACATGTGTATCATGGAGTTATCATTCCTGACTATTTTAGGATTTGTTTAAATAAAAGGTCCAATTTTATCTGGAAGTAGGAATTCATAGGAATGCAGTTGGTACAATTGGGTTAACCAAAAATAATAATACTTAAAATCTTAAACATCCATAACACAGTCAAATATATTATTATTTAGCAATCTTGTTACTTCTTGTTATTCTTTTTTTAAATACTAAATATAAGTGTGAAATTAACACTGTCAAGATTTTTATAAATAATATAGAAAATAATAGTTAGAAAGCTGTAATAGTAATAATAATAATTAATAATAATTTATTAGATTTGTTTGTAGGTTGGCAAACTTATAAATTGTTGAGTGTTTAAGTTAGTTTTACATTCATATAAGTTATGTTTTGTTTTTATTATTATTATTGTTGTTGTTATTATTATTATTATTATTATTATTATTATTATTATTATTATTTATTAGATTTGTGTGCCGCCCCTCTCTGCAGACACAGGGCGGCTATTGTTTTTAGCTTCTGTTTATGTCCTTATTGTGAATTCTTTTTGTTGTTTTGTATTTGTTTGGTTTTTTAATGTTAATAATTAATAAAGATTTTTATTTCTAAAAAAGGAATGCAGTTCTAGCTCTATGTTTCTGGAATCAAATAGAAAACATTCCACATGTTATTCAAATTTATAAGTAGTTTGATATAATAGTGGCACCCGGCTGCAAACCTAAGAGGATCCTTGAATTCTAGTTTGGCCTTAGGCACACAGCCAAGTGGATGGCATTAGAAAGAAGGCAGTGGTAATCTATGTCTAAAAATCTTGTCAAGAAACCTGCTCAAAGGCACAAAAAACAAAATAAAAGAAAAATCTTTAGAAAAGATGAACTTTCTGAATTATCTTGTTCAAATTGAGAAATAATTTTCTTTCCTAGAACATCATCAAAACCACTTTCTTACCTCCCGAAGAGGGTCATTGAGTTCATTAAGAATGCTGTCTTCATCAAAGATCTTTCCTTGGTAACGGTGCTCATAATAATCATGGATTTTTTGACGCATATCTGCAGGTAGCTTGTGAAAGGACATGTACTGTTCGACTTGTTTGTACTAAAAGAAGAAAAAGTACAAATAATTACTGCAAAGTGTCTCAGAATACTATGAAAAGCCATATATAATGCATTACTAATATTTTTAAATTATGGTTATTAAAAGAAAAATGAAAGCATAATAGCTTTAAAATTCAGAGTGCTTAGGATTGTGAATGGAAATGATTTTTCCTAACACACTGGGCTGGAAATATATTTATTTTGCTTTTATCACTTTCTAGTTTATGAAAGTTGAACTCAATCATGACATTTTTGCAGCCATGGATTGAGGGTTTTTTTTAGTTGAAAAATGTGTCGCTCTTTGATTTCTTTATTCTTATCAAACATATTTTTGATTGCCATGTTGATCCATGAGAAATAGCACTGCAATGGAGGGTTTCTAAGTACAATTTTGAAATAAGATATGTGGGACATATAATACCCATAATGGATTAAACCAAGTTCTATCTTAATCTACCATTTTGTTTCTAATGGTGACCAATCAGATAACTCTGAGGTACTAGCCAGTGGGAGATGTAGGCACAGTCGGGGGTTCTGACATGTTCTGGAAATTTTGAGTAGTTTGGAGAATTGACAAATACCACCTCTGGGTGGCCTTAGAATTGGGTGGGAATGGAGATTTTGCGATATCTTTCCTCTTGGAACGGAGTGGGAATGGCGATTTTGCCATATCCTTCACCTGCCACACCCACTTATCCACACCACGCCCACCAAGCCACACCCCCAGAACCAGTAGTAAAAAAAATGGATTTCATCACTCATACAGTCGCTTGTTGTAATTAGTGTTTGTAAGGCACCCTGTTTGCATCATGAAAATGACAATTAGTCAAGACATGATAAAACTGTCTTCCATGGCTTCATCCAAGCCGCTTTAAAAGCTATCCAAATTAATGGCTATCACTATCTCTTGTAGTAATGGATTCCATGAGTTAATTATATGCTGTCCGAAGAAGGATGTATGGGATTCTTGCTGAATCAGATCAGCAGAATGAACAATGAAGGCGTGAAGTAGTTTCCTGCAGCTGTATTTGCTACTGTAGAAAATTACTAGTGGACAACAAGCTATCTAGAAACATAGTAGCAGCAGCGCTTGAATTTCAAATGGCTGATTCATAGGAAGATAAGAATCCCTATCTTTCTTCTCAGACAGTTTTTATTGCATCTAATCAATCTTGCAATAAATGACTAAAAGCAACAATAATCTTCTGATACTTTCCATAATAGCTTGGGAAAGGTAAATTTATTTCATCACTTATTATTCTACATGGCTGATTTTTTTCATATTTATAATTATTGACAATATCATTGTTAAATGACAGCTACCACAAGGGAGCAACAATAAAGATACTACCGTGCTTAATTCATCATGCTGTTTCTGGTCTTTGCTCCTGATATTCTTGCCAGACTGGATTAATTTTATTCCTCAGCTCAGCACCAGATTCCAACACAATTACAGAACTATTTACTGTCAATTTTTGGTTTAAAATATCTTAACAAAATGTATCTTTTCTTTTACATATACTGAGAGCATATGCACCAATGACAAATTCCTTATGTGTCCAATCACTCTTGGCCAATAAAGAATTCTATTCTATTCTATTCTATTCTATTCTATCTAACACAATTTCAAAGAACCCCAGCATCTGGGATTCACTGTCCCCTCAACTCAGCGCCAGATTCCACTATAGCAACTCATATGTTGTTTTTTTATAATTTCATAAATATGTCCTTTTATGATTATAATAATTAATACAAAAATTCTTCAGAAATTAGGTCAAGTACTGAAATAGCAATGCTTTATTCTTCCACTTGCATCATGTCCACTTTCTGTTACAAATAGTTGCAAACACATAAAGATGGTACTTGAGTTATGACAATATGGGACCGGGATTACTTACTCTTAGTAAGTGATGCATTCCTAAACTGTTGTGTCAAGAGACCACACAATTTAATGTTGGCAGTCCAGGCAGTCTCAGTTGTGTCATAATGCCAAACATTCATTCATTCATTCATTCATTCATTCATTCATTCATTCATTCATTCATTCATTCATTTATTGGACTTGTATGCCACCCCTCTCAGGGCAGCTCACAACATATTAAAAAAAATATATACAATAACACATCTGAAATCCAATTAATATAAATAACTAATTTAGCTAAACTAAATGGGTGAACAGTGCAGTCAGGCGGTATGGAAAGCAAGTAGAATGCTTGGCTGAATAGCTAGAGGTATAACAAGTAGGAAGAAGGAGATTGTGATTCCACTGTATAGAGCAGTGTTTCCCAACCTTGGCAACTTGAAGATATTTGGACTTCAACTTCCAGAATTCCCCAGCCAGCAAATGCTGGCTGGGGAGTTCTGGGAGTTGAAGTCCAAATATCTTCAAGTTGCCAAGGTTGGGAAACACTGGAATAGAGCACTGGTGAGACCACATTTGGAATACTGTGCTCAGTTCTGGAGACCTCACCTACAAAAAGATATTGACAAAATTGAACGGGTCCAAAGACGGGCTACAAGAATGGTGGAAGGTCTTCAGCATAATATTTATCAGGAAAGACTTAATTAACTCAATCTATATAGTCTGGAGGACAGAAGGAAAAGGGGGGACATGATCGAAACATTTAAATATGTTAAAGGGTTAAATAAGGTTCAGGAGAGAAGTGTTTTTAATAGGAAAGTGAACACAAGAACAAGGGGACACAATCTGAGGTTAGTTGGGGGAAAGATCAAAAGCAACGTGAGAAAAATATTATTTTACTGAAAGAGTAGTAGATGCTTGGAGCAAACTTCCAGCAGACGTGGTTGGTAAATCCACAGTAATTGAATTTAAACATGAATAAAGGAAGGGAGACTATTATAGATCTATTTCGGGCTTATTTTCCTTCATCAGGTAGCCACACCCTTACTGGGATTTGAACCTTATTGGGATTTGAACCTTAGCCTTTAGGCTACAGGCTCATTTCCAGTATCAGCTTGTACCAGGGAAGGGTTATGTGTGATATTTTTGTTGAGTCACCCTGGTATATTCAAGGAACACGCACAGAGAGAGAGAGAGAGAGAGAGAGAAGGGGGAGGTGTATATACATATATGTTTTTAACAATTTTGGAAACTTTCAATTTTTCCGATTAAGGAATTTTTTTTATAGATGTTGGGGGGTATTTTCCCTTATAGTCAACAACCCACCAAAGCCAATGATGATGATGATCTTGTCAACCAGTTATGTCAATCCTGCTTGTACCCCTTAAAAAAACCCACAGTCATTGGAGGGAAATAAATATATCATCCCACTTTTGAAAATTAGAAATCAGTCTTTAATGACAAACCAGCCTGACATCCCAAAAAAGCAAATGGAAAAATAAAGTCCTTGTTTTTTAGAAGACCTTTTGAACAATTATTGCTTTTAAATTGGGGTAGACCCAATGCTATGCTGGTTAAACACAATTAGGTTTTCAGTTATATAAGTTGCAGGCTGTTGAGCTACTTGTCCTAAGCCTTGATCTCTACCTTAAAAAAAGGAAAGGCAGAGGAATACTTGAAAATGTTGCAGTGAAATCCTTTAAGTTATACAGCTAAAAGTAGACAGGGTTAATACCCTGCAAGGGATGTATTATCCCTACCAAAAAGATCCCATTTCTAAAAACCTTAATGCTTTCCGGTTCTAACCTATGGGCAGGTTTTTCTAATTGACTGTAAAATCTCAAAGAGGCTTGAACTGAAGGATTTGCCCAGGAATCTCAATCTGTAAAGTCCAATCGAATCATGCCAGCCCTGAATCTTGAATTTCCAATTCAAATAGATTCAGAGCTGATTAGCACACCGCTATTTTTATGGTTCGCCTATAGCTAACTGGAGCATGAAAGCGGTGACCTTCTCTTTTTATTGCCTCTGCAACTTATATGCACATTGGCTTTTTGTTGTATTACTTTCACTTTGTTTAATGTTATGTATGCTGCTCTGGGATCCTTTTATATTGCCAATGCAATATAAAACTCATATATACGACCTTATGTGGAAATTCTACTTAAGTATCAATCACTGATTGGTCCTTAAGTCACTGATGGTCACCTAAATATTCTGCTGCTTTCTGGAGTGGAGTTGGAATGTTTTCCTGATTTCTATGAGCATGGATTCTCACAGTGTTTACTATGCACAGAGCTGTATGCAATTAGTCAGGAAAAAAATAATCTTTTTCAATCTCTGAAATATTGGAATCCAGAGCTACAATAGTGTTCCAGATATGCTTGTGCAACATTTTCTGGTAGATCCTAGCCATCCCCTTCAAAATAACTTGAGTTCATTGTCAAACCATTCTAACCATCCAACCATGGTTGATTCCCCCATCCTATAATTTAAGTTTAGCATCTAGTTTGGCCTCTTCTTTTTAAAAAGGCATAATGGAATCTTTCCTTCCCTCTTAGTGTGATATGTATCCTTAACATGGTATTGAAAATGATAACTGTACTGGCATACTTAATTCAAGGCATTCCTACTCACCAAATAATGGAGAAATATAATCTCATGGTATCCCATAGCTGATTTGCAATGTTTAAAAATATGTTATAGTAAATTAATATGTTCAAGTTGATATTTTCAACTTTGTATAATGTGTATGTTTATGATTAATTCTGTGCAGAGTAGTTGGTGTGAGTTTATTATATACTTTGGTATGATATTTAATAAACCTCTATTAGGTGGATATTTCCACAAATGAAGCTGCATTTTACTCACCATCTCTCCGATAGTCATTAAAATGAAGGGAACACACAATAAAAGGTTTCTGAGATGAAGGGCGAAAAAAAGTCACTGGTGGTCAATGAAGAGTCAAATAAAGACCATGGACTAGATGAGGTAGACTTATAGAAACATAGAAGACTGACGGCAGAAAAAGACCTCATGGTCCATCTAGTCTGCCCTTATACTATTTCTTGTATTTTATCTTATAATGGATATATGTTTATCCCAGGCATGTTTAAATTCAGTTATTGTGGATTTACCAACCATGTCTGCTGGAAGTTTGTTCCAAGGATCTAGTACACTTTCAGTGAAATAATATTTTCTCACGTTGCTTTTGATCTTTCCCCAAACTAACTTCAGATTGTGTCCTCTTGTTCTTGTATTCATTTTCCTATTAAAAACACTTCCCTCCTGAACCTTATTTAACCCTTTAACATATTTAAATGTTTCGATCATGTCCCCCCTTTTCCTTCTGTCCTCCAGACTATACAGATTGAGTCAGATTAACTCTTCCCCATTCCTCAGGCCACCAAAAATGTCTGAGTTGGATCTCCTTACTACCAACAATTGGGAAAGAATTCCCATTATCTGGAGAGGGGTCTTTCTTTCTACTGTAAATAGCAACTATGAGTATTTTTAATTGTGGCAAAATTGCCCATATACAAAAATTTACACATGACATAATATTTGCAATGCTTCATTGGATTGTGTTTCTCCGTGGTTCAAACCAAGCACAGCACATTCATAGACATCCGTTGTTTACTAGAATGACGACAAGGAGATAAAATATGCAATGTCAGTGACATTACAATGCGAGCTCCACCCTTTCACACCATCACATCTTAAATCCATCAATAGCGGAGTTTGTGTTATTAAGTAGAGTTTTTTTAATTTGGTCTGTCTTTAACCTCTTCTGCAGACACCTAAGAGTAAGCCTTCAGATAACTACCAAGTAGCCTAATTTTTCTATTTTGCAAATTCTAAAGTATTTAATTTTTGCACTATTACAACTACTTCAGATTTTTATTATTATACGGCTAGATCTATACTCCTTGAAGCAGTGTAGCTCAACCTTAGCTGCTTGAAAATGTTTGTATTTCAACTGTCAGATTTTCCCAGCTATCATAGTTGATAACTTTAGCTTAGAATAAAATTGTAATAAAGTAAGTTGTATATGAGAACTTTGACTCATCTGTTTTTAAAAACTCTTCCCACGGAAGAGTTTGGCAATCTCGGATCTGTTTTGGTGAACTAACAAGGAAGATACTGCCACTATATAGCATGCGTTCCGTCCCGTCCTACAGTCTCTCATACATCTCATATATCATCTCTTCTATCCCTCTCACTTTTCTTCTATTCCCTCTTCTATTCCTATATTTTCTCTTCTATTCTTTCCTTGCTATATTTTACTTTGAGTGTATCCTCTATAACCTTCATTGTGTATTATTGTGTTTTTGGACAAAATAAATAAATAAAATAAAATGAATAAATTTTTGCTTCTCTTTTTTTTTTAGTTTTGTACCTAGTGTTGTTAATATTTTAACATCGATGATTTTAATTTGTAAAATGTAAGCCTCTCAAAGTTATTTTGCAGAGGGAGATGGACAGCATATAAATTTAATAAATAAATAGTAAAAAGGGGGGGTAGAGAGAGAAGAATTTGCTTCTACCTGAATTTTGGAAATTTGGAATTTTGGAAGTTTGTTTGAGCCACGGTTAGAGTCCAGCTACTGCTGCCTACAATTTGGCAGTTCAAATCTCACCAGGCTCCAGATTGACTCAGCCTCCCATCCTCAGGCTGAGAGGCTGAGTCAACCTTGAGCCTGGTGAGATTTGTGGGTAAAATGAGAACCCAAATTGTTGGGGGCAATATGCTGACTCTATAAACTGCTTAGACAGGGGCTGTAATGCACTGTAAAGCGGTATATAAGTCTAAGTGCTATTGCTAAGCCTAAATGCTAATTTTGCTGTTGTTAAATTAACGAAAGTAAAAGTCCCATAGAAGCATCCTTGGGTTATGAAAGAATGACAAATTTACCAATAAATCTTTTTTTTTTTTTTTTGTCTGCTGTCTGGGAAAAAAATGTATTCTGTAAACAGGCAAGAGCCATCTGCTGAGTCATCATTAATAAGACCTATTTTTGAAAGGGATTATAGGTTTTTATGGGGGAAGGTCACTGTTTAGTCTTCAATACCAGATGTTATAAAAGAGATGGATTTGCTGTGAGAGTATTGTGACTAATATTGCCCTAATTACTGGAGACTGAGCCAGCTGATCTTGATTTGTTCATAGGAGCCATGCTTGGAAAGAGAAAGATTCAGAGAGCTAAGCCCAGTTGCTCTGCAGAGTGCATTAGAAATATTACAAAAGTTATGTAATGGATACTGACATAAGGGAACTCATGTCACCTAACAGCCAGGCTTCGGAACATAACGTTTCCATTATAAAAATACATACCGTATCTCTTGAACAGCTCACAGTCTATAGATGTAGGGAACAAGATAGTAATTGATCTTTTTAAAACAGGCAAAGATTTAGTAGCCGGCAGATGGCTGGAGAGTTCTGATAAATGTTTTGCGTTAGAAAAATGTAAAATGAACAAACAGAAAACCCTCAACTCAAATTCACCTCAATGTGGGTCAGAAAGAGAGGGGAAAGGAGAGTAAGATTGCCAGCTCCCAAAACTGCAGCCTAGAATGAGTTAGATGAAATTTTACAGCTGTTTTTTTCCAAAACAGCCATGCATAGCCTCATCTGGGTATAAAAGGTCCACCTTCTTGTAGTAGGGATAATAGAGCAATCAGCGTATCACAGACTTTATTTTCCTGAATGAATTCTGAGTACAGTATTTCTTGCAGTAAATTAACTTGCAAGACCCATCTATAAGCATTGTAGATGAATGAAATATAGAGAAATTAACCAATATTTTTTTTTAAAGTAAGACATTCTGGGAGTTTAGTTTAATTAAACAGCAAATTGTAAATTATTAAAAACTTTAAAAATTATGATAAAATCTAGTCACGATCTACAATTCAATTAAAATATTAAAAATGCTACTCATATTAGTCTAACCAAGTATTCTATTATTCTAATTGACTTTCAACCTCATCCTACACCTACAAAAATCTTATCCTGCATATTGCAATATTCAATTTATAGGAAATCAGCAATAAAATTAAAATTGGTGGAAATAATTTCTTGATTTAAAACTCAATCCTTCCTTCCAATTTTTTTTTTCAAATTTTTTCAGAAAGAAATTACCCAATTTCATGTTGTGGTTAGCTCTGGCCCAGCTCCTGTCCCAAGGAATGAGCAGGTGGATGTGGGGAAAACATCCACATGCCGCAGGCCTGTTTTGCTCCCGATGGAATCTGCCGATGAAGCCTCCTCTGACCAAGGAAGCGTGAGTGGCAGGGAAGAGGAGAGTTTGGCAGACAGCCCAGGAGGAGATCAATCATCTGTATCACCCTTGTATGCTGAACAAGAATTAATGACACATCCATGCATGTGTAGAGTGATGCATAGGAGACAACAACTGAAGGATTATTACAAGAGAAAATGAGGCCACCTGTAGTTGGGTGGGGCTGCTGTAATTAGTGCTACAGATAAAAAGAACAGCGTGCTGGTTTAGCCTTGTGGCAGTTTATCTGATTCATTGTTTCGTCAAGATCGTGGTTTTTGTGCTGTTCAAGATTGTGTGTGGACTCTCTGGACTTTAGAATTGGACTCAATTTCCCAGTTATTGAGTGAGCAATTGGATTGCATTTAACCTGTGCCTTGTGTGTACCAGAAAATCCCTTTGACATTTAAAAAGGGAGCTGTTTCTGTTTTTCTGTTTATAAAAACTTTTGGGTTTTCCTTTTATCATGTGGTATGTGTCTTCCTGGACTAATTACCCTGTAATTACGGGCGGTTGAAACATGCCAGCAGAACAGTTCATAACACTTTCTAGAAAACAAAATAGTGGGCTTTGATGTCATTTTTGCAACTTCATTCATGCCTTTCTTAGCTCCTGTTACTCTATTTCTGGACTAACCTGGTAATGCTACTCAGTATTAAATATGAACACATAACAGGACAAGCAAAGGCAATAAAACTATCATTTTCATCTAGAAAATAGGTAGGCAGCCAGACAACAGAAACTTTATTTTGGTCATTGACCAGTAAAAAGTACATTGAATAAAACAAATAAAACCGTCTTCTAGTAACAAGACCTACTGGCAATTATTTGTTGGTAAAACGTACACATATTATAGCAAAATGTTGCTACTTTTAGAGAAATAAATTGATCTCAATTATTTATCAGGTAGTGCAAATAAAAATTATAGGCTATTGAGAAAATCTGAATAATAGCAGGATAATCAACTGATGGTGAATCATCCTACTGGCAATACAGAAGAACATGGGATGTTGATTTTACAATATTCCTAACACAGGGGCATTATTGGATTTCGTATGGGTTTTTCCTATGTTTCTCTTCCAGGATAGCTTTCTGGAGAGTAGACAATGGTTCAGAAAGAAAGAGGCATTGTTGGGGAAGATCTCTCCTATTCCGTAATGCCTTTTTGATATTAACAGCTAAAAACCTTGTTGTCCTCATTACTGTAAGATGAACTGATTTTTTATTCCTTTGAAATAAATGAAGTTATGCTCATTGTCCCGTTTAGAAGGAAAAAGATAATAAAAAGGAAAACAACTTTTTAGAAAGAGACCAAGACACTAGCTTTTCTTCAGAAGATTCACTCAGACTTAATTATTTCTCAAGTCACTGAATTGTAAAGGAAAGCTAAGAAAAACTTATGTATATTGATTATTGAAATGTAACTTTTCATTACCAAGCTGCAGTTAAATGACATTATGAAGAGTAATTATTGGGGAAGAAGTAGACTAGACATGACAGGAAGAAGATCGTGTACAGGCTTAAACATAATGATTGCATTTCTTTTCTAATGTAATGAAAGTAAGACGATCCAAGAATATTCGACAAAAGGAAACATTTATTATTAACTTGTCTTTTTCAAATGCACAGTCTTTCTGATAGAGAAAAGACTAAGTGAAGTGAAAAAAATAATCCAGCAACATGCTGCTCTGTGTAATTGGTTTACAAAGCAGCAGGTTAAAATTCTGCCTTGAGAGAGCCTTGAGCTCCTTCAAAATCTTTAGAATTAGTAAAAGGAAAAGTTTGCTCTTCTGTGATCCAGTTACAAAGCACTATAAAGTCTACCTCAGTCAACTAATCCTTTGAAGGCCATATAAATACCTGCAATGTTTAATGTTTTGGCTTTGTTCTTTCTGTGAAACAGAAAGTTAGACACTTTCAATTTTATGTTTGATTAAACACAGTTAATAATTATGAATTACTCAATTCAGTGTCCAAATCTGGATATTTAATTATGCTTTGGCTTAAAACAATTTATTTTCGAAATATTGATTCACAAAATCAGTGTAGTTTATAACCCATATTAAAATTAAATTAAGAAGATTGAAACGTAAATGTGTTAAATACATGAATGGTAAACATTAAATAAATTATGCCTTACTGAATTTGTTAACCAGTTTAGTCATCATTTTATTATTTATTATTTATTTATTTGTTTGTTTGATTTCTCCTGAGACTCAGGGTGGTTTACAACATATTGATACATAACAATGGAATAAATCGAAATAAAATAAAATAATACTATAAAACATCACTATAAAAAAACCCTTAACTTAAAATATCTCACAGAAAGCCCATCTCCTACCTCTGTCATATCTCCAGCAGTCAGACAATAATGGAGGCTGGCACAAAGCAACCAAGTTCAACAGCCCCACACCTGCCAGCATAGATGTGTTTTTAAGTTCTTCTGGAAGGCCGGGAGAGTGGGAATAGCACAGATCTCCGGGGGAAGTTGATTTCAGAGGGCAGGGGCAACCACAGAGGAGGCCCTTCCCCTAGGGCCTGCTAGCCGGCATTGTCTGGCTGACAGGACCTGGAGAAGGCAGACCCTGTGGGCCATAACTGGTCGATGGGATATATGAGGCAAGAGAGGGCCCCATAGGTAATCAGGTCCTAAGCCATGTATCCCTTGACTGTACACTAAGAATGCATGTCTGTTTATCTGTCTCTTTCATTCTTTCTCTCTCTCTCCACCCCTCATCCCTTTAACAAAGATACTTTCTCTTTTAGGAAACTCTGATTCTATTCTATAATCACACATGTGTACCATATTTGGTATTAAGTGTTCCTCTAATTTTGACTGTAAAAATATGACTTCAGTAACCGAGTTGTTGAAGTGTGGAACTCATTACTGGACTCCACAGTGTCATCCCCAAACCCCCAACACTTTACCCTTAGATTATCTACGGTTGACCTATCCAGATTCCTAAGAGGTCAGTAAGGGGAGAGTACAAGTGCACTAGAGTGCCTTCCGTCCCCTGTCCTATTGCTCTCCTATATCTCCTATACCTTTCTTCTATTCCTATATCTCTTCTTCTATTCTTTCATTGGTATGTTCTATTACTATACCTTCTTTTCTATTATTTCTTAGATATATTTTACTATGAGTATCTCCTCTATAACCTTCATCATGTATTTTACTATGTGTATATAGATATATACCCACTAAAACCCTCATTGTGTATTGGACAAAATAAATAAATAAAAAATATTTCTTAAGGAGACACTCTCCTTACAGTTGGGGATTTTACATAAGAACTGCCTGCAGTAATTTATCAAAATTAAGCTGACACAAAGAACTCATTTGCCTTTCACTGTCTCACCTTCCTTGTGTTTTCCCCTTGCATCCCATGTAATTAGAAAGTATTGTGCAGAGGTCCTTAAGTAATGGATTGCTTCCTATAGTCTTTGCTATGTGGTCATGTCAGCTAGCTTTGCAAGTCCCATCTGGGAGATTCCGCTCAAAAGTTCCTCTGTCTTTTTCGGTGTTTTACATTTGTCCTAATTCTGAACTGCTAATCACTTCTAGGTGCACCCACTAAATAATCGCTTTTATGCAAAATTCAAACCAAGGGATCTAATACTGTTAAAGATATGAGACATTACCTGCCACTAAAATTAATGGGACTGAAAGCAGCTTAAAAATCCACAACTTTTTGCTGGACAGTGCCCAACCAGGGCATGGCAATACAGTGGTACCTCGTGATAAGAACCCCTCATGATACGAACACTTTGAGATACGAACCCAGGGTTCAGAAAATTTTTGCCTCTTCTTACGAACTTTTTTTGCCTTATGAACCCACCGCAGATCGCAAAATGGTGCTCCGCTGGGCGCCGCCGCCCGGCTGTCACCTTTTAAAACAGCCGGGGGGGCTTCTTGGCGTTCTCCCGAACCCGAACCCAAACCCGTACTTTTCCGGTTCGGGAGGCTGCCGAGAAGTGCCGCCGCCCACCTGTCACCTTCTTAAACAGCAGGGGGGCTTCTCGGCGTTCTCCTGAACCAAAACCCAGAGGTTCAGGTTTGGGTTCAGGTTCCAGAGGCCGCCGAGAAGCGCCTGGCTGTTTCAGAAGGTTATAGCTGGGTGGCGCCGCTTGGCCGAGTGCCGTTTTTGTGATCGGCGGCAGTGTTTTCGGCCGATCTGGAGGCTGGAAAGAAGGTGGGGAATCCCAATAGGGAATTCCTTGGGCGGAGCTTTGACGTCACGAAGACGTCCTTCCTGGAGGCCACGTTTCGGCAGACCAGGAAGGATGTATTTGTGACATCAAAACTCCGCCCATGGAATTCCCCACCTCCTTTCCAGCCTCCAGATTGCCCAAAAACGCCGCCGCCAATCGCAAAAATGGCGCTCCGCCTAGCGACGGCACCCTGCTATAACCTTCTGAAACAGCCGGGCACTTCTCGGTGGCCTCTGGAACCCGAACCCGAACTCGAACCTCCAGGTTCGGGTTCGGGAGAACGCCGAGAAGCCCTCCTGCTGTTTAAGAAGGTAACAGGCGGGCGGCGGCGCTTCTCGGCGGCCTCCCAACCCGAACCTTACGAACCTCCTTCCAGAACCAATTAGGTTCGTAAGATGAGGTATTGCTGTATTATAAACAGCTTACATAACATAATCTTATACTATAAGACTCACTGCAGGGAATAGGGAGGAGATCCAAAGCAGTGACTAAATTTGGGGTGCTTTCATCGTATGCCATGGAAATATAGGCCACATGAGTCCCAGCAACTGGTCAGATCCGACAGATCCCTCCAGGTCCGGTCAGCAAGACAATGTCGCCTGGCAGGGCCTAAGGGAAGAGCCTTCTCTGTGGGGGCCCTGACCCTCTGGAACCAGCTCCCCACAGAGATTCATACTGCCCCCACCCTCTCCGCCTTCCCCAAGAGCCTAAAGGCCTATCTGTACCAACAGGCTTGGGGCCATTAGACATTAGCCCCTGGCCGATGAATGGAATGTATGTCTGACTATATGAACGAAAGGATTTGGGGTTTTAGATTAGTTAGATTAATTTTAATTTGGGATTTAGGATGCTATCTATCTATCTATCTATCTATCTATCTATCTATCTATCTATCTATCTATCTATCTATCTATCTATCTATCTATTGGATTTGTATGCTGCCCCTGTCCGTAGACTCGGGGCGGCTAACAACAGTAATAAAAACAGCATATAACAATCCAATATTAAAATAATTAAAAACCCTTATTATAAAACCAAACATACATACAGACATACCATGCATAAAATTGTAAAGCCTAGGGGGAAAGAGCAGAGGTGGGTTTTAAGAAGCTTACGAAAGGCAAGGAGGGTGGGGGCAATTCTAATCTCTGGGGGGAGTTGGTTCCAGAGGGCTGGGGCTGCCACAGAGAAGGCTCTTCTCCTGGGTCCTGCCAAGTGACATTGTTTAGTTGACGGGACCCGGAGAAGACCCACTCTGTGAGATCTAACTGGTTGCTGGGATTCCTGCAGCAGAAGGCGGTCTCGGAGATAATCTGGTCCTATTGTTCTTTTATACATTGGAACACCCCCCTCACCCGAGTCTTCGGAGAGGGACGGCATATAAGTTTAAAAATGAATGAATGAATGAATAAATAAATAAATAAATTTATTAGAAAAGTAAGTGTAATCATTAAAACTACTCAGAGGAAGGGTGGGAGAATAAGAGAGAATGTAAAGGTAAATAACTAAAGTTGACTCTTTTCAGTTGAAGAATTCACTTTGGTGAATTAAGTCATAGAAGCTTGTCAAGCAAGCTCACCCAAGAAGAGAGGAGAGCTGGGCTCAATGCTGCCATGAAATTTGTCACGAGACCTCGGGGAGGATAGATATGTCTTCACGGTCCTCTATTTTTTTCCCCACATCAACCTGTTGAAAATTCCCATGGCAATTTTGTGTGTTTCTTTTCTAATTGCTATTTTATTGTTGTTGGACTCCTTCAGATACCTTGCTGGGAAAAATCTTGCACTTTCAAGAGGAAGGTGAAAGTGAGAGAAGCAATCTGTTTTGATTTTATACAAAGAAAAAAAGAAAGAAGGAAAATGGCTGGAAGCTGACCAAGGAGAGATTCAACCTGGAAATAAGGAAGAACTTCCTGATGATCAGAACGATCAACCAGTGGAACAACCTACCAGCGGACATTGTGAACTCCAATACTCTGGACATTTTTAAGAGGAAATTGGACTGCCATTTGACTGGGATGCTATAGGGTTCCTGCTTAGGCAGGGGGTTGGACCTGATGACCCGCATGGTCCCTTCCAACTCTAACAATAAATAAAATAAATAAAAATAAAAATAAAAGAAAAAATAAAAGAAAATGACAAATCAACTTATAAACTTAAACAACATAAAAGGTGTTCAGTTTCAGTGGTGTTCAATAGATGTGCATAGATAGTTTTGCTTACATTTTTAAAGAGCCACGCTTTGGAAATGTTTGAGTAACATCTAAAGATCTGGAAGGACAGAAATGAGTCAATGCACCTCAGCGGCAGGTTGCTCTTATCTGCAAACCAGTGTGTTGCATGTGCATCCTCTTTATTTGAGTGCGCCCGTGTCCCTCACGCAATTTTGCTTTGGTGCATGTGCAAGGAGCAAAAATGTGCCGAAATCTCACAAATGGGATGCTGAAATCACATGCAGAAAGCTAAAAAGCTAAAAAAATGCAATAAAAAAGATGGCGCCACCCAACGGACCGGCACCAGAGCAGTCAGACCTAAATTGCACAATCTGGCAGCCGCTACTGGTGCAGAGACATCTTCCACACCGGTAGGAACCCACCACTGATCCACCTCTCTCAGGAATAAGTTCCTGAGGAGCCAACCCCCACTTTTAAGGCTGGAAAGATTCTTTAGCTGAACAACCCTGTAATTTAAAAAATTAGCACATTTCAGTGTCCTGCCAAGAGCTGTACTTGAGAGCAAATGCAAACACATTATTTATGAGCTAAAGCTATGTCCTTGTAAAGTGACCACTGAATCCATAACCTGGTACATTGTGCCTTCTAATATGATGCTTTATAATTACCTATTTAGTGAAGCATCCCAACAATTAACTCAATTTTTATGTTTGGATCATTTATTAGATCAGCATATTATGTTTCTTCGAATGTAGATACTCTTCCGTTATATTGCCTGTGAAATACATCCCGAAGTTGGGGGAGAGTTTTGCGCACATGGAAGGTAACCCCACCAACTAGCCAGAGTTCACAACTAAATCTAATTGAAGTCTTCAATGAAAAACAGCAACAGGCTTTCTTGCAAAAATATATTTTACTTTTCTTCTTAGCAAAATGTGGGGAAACTGCAGTGAAGTTTCTCTAAATAAATTATCACAATACTATCATACACTATTACATCCACCACTGCAACCACCAAGCACTAAACCACTGCAACAAACCACCAACTCACAAAACCACTCTATATAACAAACCACCCAGCACAAACCATACCCATGCAAGGGTGTTACTCCTTATATATAGGTTACAGCCAATCAGGTTGCAGCACATTTAACAAAGCCATGATTATATGCTGATTATGGCTTACATTAGCTGCATTGTAATATTAACTCAGAAATAAATTTATTTCTGACAGCTGACTTATTTTGTATTTATTTAATTTGAAAAGTGACTTTTTAATTATTTGGTTAACTCATAAAGTTATGGACAGTGATCATCATAAAGATTATAACTACGTGGACCAATCTGATGTTCACATGAATCAAACTTAATGAAACTTGGATTTTTAAATTTTTATATTGAATTTAATTTTCACAAAATGAATGAAAGCTCTACTTAGATGACAAAGAAAGAGCTGCATTAGCATATTAGATTTGATTTTAAAAAATACAGTGGTACCTCATGTTACGAACTTAATTGGTTCCAGGAGGAGGTTCGTAAGGTGAAAAGTTCGTAAGACAAAACAATGTTTCCCATAGGAATCAATGTAAAAGCAAATGATGCGTGCAAATCCTTTAGGAAAATCCCAAACTTTAGAAGGGAGGCGAACAGAGGGCAGGGAGGAGCAGCTAAAGGGGGCGGGTGGAAGAAGCAAGGCTAGGCTAAAGGGTGAGTGGGAAGGAAGAAAGGCAAGGAGGGCGCCCTTCCCTTTTCTTTCTTCAAAAGACACCCTTTCAGTGCCTCTGCAAGCACACTGTTCTCTGCAAAGTCTTTCCCCCTCCAAGCCGCCCCTCCCTTTTCTTTCTTCAAAAGACATCCTTTCAGTGCCTCTGCAAGCACACTGTTCTCTGCAAAGTCTTTCCCCCTCCAAGCCGCCCCTCCCTTTTCTTTCTTCAAAAGACACCCTTTCAGTGCCTCTGCAAGCACGCTGTTCTCTGCAAAGTCTTTCCCCCTCCAAGCCGCCCCTCCCTTTTCTTTGTTCAAAAGACACTCTTTCAGTGCCTCTGCAAGCACGCTGTTCTCTGCAAAGTCTTTCCCCCTCCAAGCAGCCCCTCCCTTTTCTTTCTTCAAAAGACACCCTTTCAGTGCCTCTGCAAGCATGCTGTTCTCCTACTTTTGTTAATGCAAAGTCTTTCCCCTCCAAGCCGCCCCTCCCTTTTCTTTCTTCACAAAAGGGGGAAAAAAGAAACCCCTTCATCCCAGCAGCAGCGGCTTGGGTTTGTAAGGTGAAAATAGTTCGGAAGAAGAGGCAAAAAAATCTTAAACACCGAGTTCGTATCTTGAAAAATTCGTTAGAAGAGGCGTTCGTAAGATGAGGTACCACTGTACTTTGAAATACATGGGTATGTGAATATAGCATTGGTCTGCAGCCTTCAAATCAGCTGCATATGACAATATTCAATATTTTACAATATTGTGAAAACTGGTGCTGTGTAAAATCTGCTTCACAATTTCTTCCAAAAAATTTCATTGACAAAATTTTCTAAGCGATTGCCTTATTGGCACCATGTTTGACAATTTCTTCCAAATTTTTGTTGGTAGCATTTCAGAGTTTACATATTGTTCAAGGTAGAACTGCCAACTATGTTTTTACACAGGAAATGTCCTATTTCCCAATCTGGTGGATGGAAAATAACATGGGAAAAAATCCTTCCTGATGCTTTGGGAACCCTATGAAGCTCTAGAGCAGTTTGTGTATGTAACTAAAATAAATACAAAATAAAAATCTAAATAAATTATAGAAGGAAGTTCTCTTTCAATTTAAATTGAATGAGAGCTGATGAAAAAACAGCTTTTTTAAAAAAAAAAGTCTATTTAAATGCTTGCTAATTATTCTGTGCTGTCTGAAACTATTCAAATTACATATTTATATCAAGAGGTAACAGTAAGCAAATTCAGCAGTTACTACTCCTCTGCTTTTATCTGAAATATAAATTAAAATATTAGAATATCAACTAGCATAATAGGTATTGAAACGTGTGAAACATCAAACGTCAATTAGTTTTTGCCTAGAATCTGACTGTATAATGAGCCATGATATTAGGCACCAGAAGATTTAAATTTTCATAAAACTTCTTACCTATAGATTTTATTTTGTTTTGAAAGAAAGCACACTGGCCATGAACATAGCATGCATTTTTCTATAGAAAACTATGAGAAAATTAATTTATAAAGCAAGCAGACAGGGTATTTGAGTTTAAAAAGGAACAGTTCGCTAATGCCTCTATAACCAGGGTACGAAAGATCAGATTCCAATAAGATTTAATTTAACTGAAAACCATAATTCAACTGCATATTGCACAAAGATCCACGTTCTTTAAAGCTTTTATATTAATTTGCAGAAAGTTTCTATTCAGGAAAATGCTAATCTTTCTCTTTGGGTACCTAGAAATCCAGATTAGAATAGTTATCACTTATCAACTGCATTTGAGACTACAACTCCCATAATTGCCTTCCAATGTAGGTGATGGGACTGTTGGCCCTTAGAGAGCATAACTCCAAGGCACAAGAAAGGTAACAAGCTGAAGACTGTAAAACTAAAAGCAGTCTGCATAAAAGAAGGGCATTTTGCTAGATGATAAAATATATACTTTACACGCAAATAATTCTAGATACAATACCATTGTCTGTTATAAAGATTAATAGCACCCACGCATGACTAGTGTAATGCATTCTATGTATTACTTTCTGACTGGTCTTGAATTTCAATTAGGACAGACTTCAGTATGAGGCAGTCTAAGGAAGGATCAGAAAAGACCATATATGCATTCTCTTAGCTGCTGGTATTTCTCTGGCTAAAGCATATAATATTGACTTTGAAGTCCTAAATGGTATGACTGCAGGCTACTTCAGGCTTTTTCTTCATGATTACTCCTGCCCACTCACCCAAGTCCAATTGCCAAGGTTCACTGAGGTCATCTAAGGAGGTTCAGCAACAGGAACTTGTCTCTGGTGAGATCTTGGGGTCAAGCTTTCCCTGTAGCTGTCCCAATTTTTAAAAGGCAATCTTAGCTGAATTGAAAAGACTGACCTCATTCGTGGTTTTCCAAAAACTCTACAAAGCACCTCTTTTGGAACGTATTTTTTTTACTTGTGAAGATTTTAATTCTTTTTAAATGTTCTTCATTTAATTTGGCTTTATGGGTTTGTTTGTTTGTTTTTGTTAGTGGCTGTAAAAAGCTAATACAGTGGTACCTCTACCTACGAATGCCTCTACTTGAGAACTTTTCTAGATAAGAACTGGGTGTTCCAAGATTTTTTTTTGCCTCTTCTCAAGAACCATTTTCCACTTACAAACCTGAGCCCGAGAAAAGGCAGGGAGAAGCCTCCATGGGGCCTCTCTAGGAATCTCCTGGGAGGAAACAAGGCCAGAAAAGGTGGAGAGAAGCCTCCATGGGGCCTCTTTAGGAATTCCTGAGAGGAAACAGGGCCTCCACCCTACCTGTGGTTTCCCCAATTGCACACATTATTTGCTTTTACATTGATTCCTATGCGAAAAATTGCTTCTTCTTACAAACTTTTCTACTTAAGAACTTGGTCACGGAACGAATTAAGTTCGTAAGTAGAGGTATCACTCTATGACAAAACCCAAAATGTCTAAGTGAGTAAGCAAATAAATATATAAAGAAGCAATGAAATAGAACCTGTTAAGTCCTTACAGTTATGACTGTGCAGGCTGCTAGTTGAACCTGATTGGCTCTGACACAAGCAGCAGCAAACAGGAAATTGGAGCCTTGTCATTGGTTGGGAGTTTGACAGCTCCAGTATAAAAGGAGTTTGTCATTGGTTGGGAGTTTGACAGCTCCAGTATAAAAGGAGCTGTCAAGATGCCTGTTCTCTGTTCTGTTTCTGTGGTGCTGAAATAAAGGTTGCTGTTTGCTGTTCACTTCTAAAGTCTGCCTCCGTTCCTGTCAGCTTCACCCACTGATTTAATAGAACCTACAACTTCTATTGCAATAATAACAATTTCATTATTTCAACCATTTTAATAAATTTGACATTCAGTTTCTAACTGGTGACTGTCTCTTGAAGACCCTATACACCACAGCAACCAGCCCCCCCTCTTCCTGGGGGTCTACAGGAGTCCCCCCCCCCCAAAAAAAACACCAAACAGTGGAAGTGAGTAATTTTATTTAGGACAGTGCTTTGGGAAAGTTTGTCTCCCTAAATTTTGTGGTCCAATTTTGATTCCTTGCTGGACAACTATTTAACAAACTACAAAGCAAAATATATCACATTTTCAATTCAAATCTGCTTAAAGAAAGCAATGCTTTCTACAGCAGAAGTGTTTTTGTGAATAATCACAGGAAATATGTTTTTTTTTAAATGGCACAATTATGAAAACTGTGAACAACAATATAAATAGTTGATGCGGATGCTATTTTCTGTCACACAAAATCTGTTTTTCCCTAGTTGGCAAGATACTCAAAAGATACAAAATGTTGTTCATTTATGGAACAGAGAAATAAATAAATACCAATTTTGTTATTTAACTTATTTTTCAAAAATGACAATTGAACTGTGGATTAATATACTATTTCATTCCTCCTGACTTGTGAGTTCTAAAAATTGGCCGTATTTCTGTTTGCCTTTTCAATCTAGCTATTGTCTAGCTAAATACACAGTTATTGGGTATTATTTTGCCAAGAATGCTCCTAGACCTAGGTTGCCCACAGAAGTATTATTGGAAATGTATGTTAGAGACAGATATTTTGCCTATAGTCATGTTTCCATTTGTTAATTTATAACTAAAATAATCTTTGTAATTATGGTAAAGACAGGTGGCAGACACGAAGAGGAACAAGTTCTATTAAAATCCCTAAGTACCCAATTTGTTTGTTGAATTTATAAGCTGTTTTAATTGTTGCTAATTCTTAATTGTTGCTAATAAGAAAAGAATTAAATACTTATAACAACCGAAACAAATCACAGCTACACTACACACCCATATCTTATAATTTATTAGCCAAGGAACAATAACAGTGCATTAATGACAAACATATAACCACTTAAAAAAAGTTTTTCAAAAATATTAATTAAAAAATATTTTGCGGTTTTTACTCCTATACCACGGTTTTTCCTGCCCGATGACGTTATATGTCATTGCCAAACTTTCGTCTGCCTTTAGAAAACATTTTTTTAAAATAAACTTTAATAAATAAACATAGTGAGTAATAATCTAAATGGTTGCTAAGGCAATGGGAAATTGTAATTTAGGGATTTAAAGTGCTAAGAGAAGGCTTGGGATACTGTTCATAACCAAAAATAGTGTATTTGCTTCCGCATCTCTACTTCGCGGAAATTCAACTTTCGCAGGCGGTCTCGGAACGCATCCCCCGCGAAAATCGAGGGAACACTGTATTTCAAATTCAAAGTGAATTTTAGTGCTCAGTTAAGAAAGGAAAAGAAAAATCTGAAAAGGAATTATTTTTTTTCATTTTCAGTTTTATCATTTGATGGATGCCCTCATTTATCAGCAATATTCACTACTCCAAACAACTACTTTTTAGTCATCTTGTCCCAACAGAATATACAAGACTAGTTTTATTTTCAGTGACAAGCACCAAAACTAGCAAGATTTGAAACCAAAAGAGTTGCTAAAAATTACCTTCTCTTGATACTGACGTCGGGATGAATCCAAAGACTGAATCAGGGCTGTGGCATGTCCAACAAACATGGCGTAACAGGTGGCCCCCACAATCATGCTCAGCATGGTTATCCAAAGATCTGACATGCTCACAGGGGCTCTGGCTCCATATCCAATGCAGAGCATATGGCTCATAGCTTTGAAGAGTGCATAGGAATACTGCTTCCCCCAGGAATTATTCTGTAAAAGAGGAAGGGAAGGGTGAACATACAGAAATGCTTAAGAACACCGAACAAAGGAAACTAGATTTAGTAGGGTAACAGGCTTCTTATTCAAAAGCAGCATCCCTGTATTACAGCCTTCATAAATAAATAAAGATCTTGGAGAAGTGGGTTGAGATTCATAGGATCATAAATCAGGCATTTACACACCATGAACATTCCTCCTTCCAAAGGACAGCAAGTATTCAAGGCTCTCGGAATTTATAATGCATTTTCGTATAGGAAAGATAAATGCTACATACTGTATGCATTAGAAAATACAGTGGTACCTCAAGATACGAACCCCTCGTCTTACGAACAACCCGAGATACAAACCCGGGGTTCAGAAAATTTTTGCCTCTTCTTATGAACTTTTTTCGTCTTACGAACGCCAAACCCGAACTTCCGGGTTCGGCATTCAGGAGGCTGCTGGGAAGCGCCGCAGCCCAGCTGTCATCTTTTAAAACAGCCGGGGGGCTTCCCGGAAGCCGAAGCCGGAAGTTTGGGTTTGGCGTTCGGCTTCGGGAAGCTGCTGGGAAGCCCCCTGGCTGTTTTAAAGGTGACAGCCGGGCGGCGGGGCTTCTCGGCGGCGGCGGCAGGTTCATAAGATGGAAAACGTTCGGGAGGCCGCTTTGGGTTTTTGGCTGGGAGGGAGGGCAGGAGGTCGAGCGCTGGGGGAGGGAATCAGGAAGATCCTCCTGCTCCCCCCTCCCAGTGAAAAACACAAAGACGGTCTGCCGCCGGAGACCCCTTTATGTTTTTGGCTGGGGGGGAAGCAGAAGGCGCAGGATCGGGCCGGCGGCGGGCGTGGGAAAAGGCATGTATGTGGGTATATTTATGTATGTATATGTGTGTGTGTGTGTGTGTGTGTGTGTGTGTGTATAAACACAGAAAATCAGATGCTCACTAAAGTATTATTTTTTTAGATAGAGTTGACTATACATATAATTAGAACAACTACCTGTAGCCTCCTCTATTTCTATCCTGCTTTTGGAATCTAATTTGATGGACACATTACAATTATCCTGAATTCTTTCACAACGGACACAAATACCTATGAAGTAAAATTAGATAGCCTAACTTTATCCCAATCGCACACATTATTTGCTTTTACACTGTTTCCTACAGGAAAAATTGCTTCTTCTTACAAACTTTTCTACTTAGGAACCAGGTCACGGAACGAATTAAGTTCATAAGTAGAGGTACCACTGTATATTTCATTCCAGTGCTGTTAATTCTTGGGGTAGGGAGGGGACTGCAGAGCCTGCATTAAAGCACGCCATATCACAAATGTATTTTCTTGGGGAAGGGGTTGATGGGGGTGTGATAGACATCCCTGTGTCATTCTTAATGTGGTAGCATTTTGAAGTCCACTCTACATCATTAAAGACCTCCTTATCTTTTATGGATTGTTGCAAAGGCTAAACTATAATTTGGCAATGGATATAGAAATCTATGCATTTAATTGAGGTAGTTTGGAAGAGGTTTTTCTTCACACTGGCAGCAATGACATTGGTTGACTACATAGAAACATAGATATTTATTTGCTATTTTCCTTCTTCTTTCTCCCTCAAGATCAATCATGAGAATTTAAACGCCTAGGACCATTGTTCATTCCAGTTACTGAAATCAGTAAAGTCTAAACTAGAAATACATATTTCCAGTTGCTTACCGCCTCTTTCAATAATAGTTCAAAAAATGATAGAAAGCGCTCAAGCGGTAATAGTCCTAGGCTGGAAGGATACGACAAAATGGACAATACAAAATTGTTAGCGGTACATGGTGTTCTGGTTTCTGGTAGAACTTTAGCTATTGAAAATAATTCTTACTAAATGCAGTATTTCATAAACAAAGAAACTCCATCTTTATTCTCTTCACTTCCGTATTCAAAATGCAGTTCATACTAGCACATTCCTTTTCTCCCGTTATCTCTCTTAATTACATTCCACATGCATTCCTCCCAGCCTTCTCCGTCTACCAAGATTTATGTACTCACAGTATAATTCAAAAACAGCAGAAATGACTGTAAAATAACACAGAATGAACTTGCTCGCTCGGGGAGCTGAACGAAAACACATTTCATTTTAGCACTACTAGCATTGAAACTCCACCCTTCTTCCCCACTGGCCCCCTGACGTACCAAATACATCACTCCAGTATTCAACCCATTCCTCCCCTTAATATCTTCTTCCAAACACCTGTTCCTTATGTTTTTGGACCCTTCTGAATTTAGGATTGACCCAGCGAACGTCTGTTTCTTCCTCACTAGATTCTGGACTCAGCAACATTCTGTGGCTGGCCTCCCACCTGTTCTACTACTTGTAACCCGGGGTCTACCACTAATCCATAAACACTATCTGTATCAGAGTCCTCAAGTTCTTCATCATCCTCCAACTGACCAGGAGTATGTACAACACATGGTGGACAGAACAGAATGGAACAGAACAGAATATAATTCTTTATTGGCCAAGAGTGATTGGACACACAAGGAATTTGTCTTGGTGCATATTGAATTTGAGATTATGGATAAGAGGATGAATTCAGTCAATGAAACTAATCTGCAGGAACTGATGGGACAAGGTAAGAGGATATATGATTAGTAGAACAAGGTATAAAGAATAAATATTATAAATATATAAATATATCTATTTTAAATATCTACCGTATTTTTCGCTCTATTAGACGCACCTGCTGATAAGACGCACCTAGATTTTAGAGGAGGAAAATAGAACAAAAATATTTTGAGCCAAAAAGTAGCTATCACACATGAGCAAGTTCTTGCATCCATAATTCTATCCTTTCTATGTCTTCCTCCCTCTTTCCTCCCTCCCACTTTCCTTTCTATCTCTCCCTCCCTCTTTTCTTTCTATCTTTCCCTCCCTCTTTCCTTTCTATCTCTCCCTCCCTCTTTCCTTTCTATCTCTCCCTCCCTCTTTCCTTTCTATCTTTCTTTCCCCCTGCCTTTCTCCAAGCCCTTCCTTTTCCCTCTCCCTAACTACCCCCTTCTCCCTCCTTTCTATCTCTCCCTCCCCCTTTCTCTCTCCCTTCCTTCATCTTTCATTCCCTCTCTCTCCATCCCTCTTCCTTTCTCTCTTCCTTCCTCCCTCTTTTTTGTTCTTTCTCTCTCACTCCTTCCCTCCCTCTATGTCTTTCCCTCCCCCTTCTTCCCCCCTCTCTTTCTCTTTCTCTTGCTTTCATTCCCTGTCTTTCTCTCTTGCTTACTTTCTCACTTTCTTTCTCATTCTTTCTCCCCTCCTTTCTTTCTCTCTCTCTTTCTCTCTCGTTCACCACGCCGGCAACAGAGAGAAAAAGAGAGAGACAGAGAGGGAGAGAGAGTGGAGGGCACCGTTGTCTTCGCCTCTTCCCGACAGCTCTGCAGCGAAGAGGAAACAGTCGCGCACCGCCTCCCGGGAGCCCAGCCGATTTTTGGAGCCGTTTTGTTTTCAGCTGGGCTCCCGGGAGGCGGAGCGTGGCCGGGTACCGTGTCTTCGCCTCCGCGCGCTGCCTCCGCCCGGCCGAAAACAAAACGGCTCCAAAAGTCGGCCGGGCTCCCGGGAGGTGGTGCGCGACTGTTTCCTCTTCGCTGCAGAGCCACACGGAGGCGAAGACACGGTGCCCGGCCACGCTCCGCCTCCCGGGAGCCCAGCTGAAAACAAAACGGCTCCAAAAATCGGCTGGGCTCCCGGGAGGCGGAGCGTGGCCGGGCACCGTGTCTTCGCCTCCGTGTGGCTCTGCAGCGAAGAGGAAACAGTTGCGCACCGCCTCCCAGGAGCCCGGCCGACTTTTGGAGCCGTTTTGTTTTCGGCCGGGTGGAGGCGGCGCGCGGAGGCGAATACACGGTGAACTGTGCTTCGAGACCTCCCCGCCTCCTGAAGCGATTCCCGTAGCCTTCCCAAAGGCTCAGAACCGCCAACGCTCCTCCGGTGCCGCTCCGCCTCCTAAACCTGCGCGGTGGAGGCGTCACCCGGCCCAGCACTCCCGGAGGCCGAAAGGCGCGGCTCTCTTCAGGGTTGGGAAGAGGAGAGGCGGCGACAGAGGCGGGACACTTTTGGTGAGTATATCGCCGCCCCCCTCTGCTCCAGCGCCTCCCCCCCCTCCCTGCCTGCAGCTTCGCTCCATAAGACGCCGCTGATTTTTCATCCTACTTTGGGAGGAAAAAAACTGCGTCTTATGGAGCGAAAAATACGGTATTTATAATATGTAAATAGATATATTTCTCTTGAGTTAAAATGGTATATACAAAATATGCCCCCATTTTGGTGGAGGGCTATGAATGTTGTCTGGTGGTGGGCACTTAACACTGAGCACACTGTGTTGTGTGAATGTTTATTGTCATCATAAAAATCAATGAAAATTTTTATATTAAAAAAAATAGTTCATAAAGAAAGAATTGGGTTTGGTTTTTTTAAGAAAATGAGGTCATTACAACCAAATTGATATTTGATTGCACGGGTTCAAACATGAACATAAGAGCTAAGCATAAAAAATATTCTGTATTGGGCTGCATGCAATATATTATGTCTATTTTCATAACCAGATTGTAGGACATTTTTCTTAGCATTAATAACTTTTAAAAACTTCTAAAACATTGATACTTTTTTTAAAAAAAATACTGTCTGTTACTCAAAATCTTACTTTTTTCTTCTTATAGGAGAAAAACAATATACTATAAATGCCATAAAGAAGGCATTTTATTTTTTTACCTTACAGTTATCACTGCCTTCAGATTAGTAGTAATCCATTTTAACTGAATTAAACAGAAAAACATTAATCCAAGGAGGAAAATAAACTATTAAAGACAGTAATTGTGACAAATACCAGAGCTGTTTATCCGAGGATTGATTATATAATCAAGCCTGAGGGTACCAGAAAATCTTCACATTTGTAAAAATCAGTGATCAGTGATTATTTGCAATTAGTCTACCAAGTCTAAGCCTTAATTTAGAAGTCTTCTTCAGCACACACTATTTAAATACAGCCCTGCTCTATGTTTAAAGGTCTGTTGTACTCTTCTTAATCAGGAAGATACTTCTTCCTAAATATTGGCCTCATGCAGCTAAGGAACAACTAAGAGAACAATCCTACTTTTGCTGGAAAATCATCTGTGGGAATATAAAATATCCACCACCAGCAGAGAAAGAACTATATCTATTTCAAAATAACGTCTACTGAAGTATTTGTTCATAAAAGTCTTGATGTCCAGAAGTTTAGCAGTTGTAAACTCCAAGACTCAGTCCATTTGTTCTTCTAAAGCTGTCCTGAAATAATGACAGCTATGGGATGAGTACTGTTAACATTTTTCCTTTGAATCTAATGGGAGAAAATATATGATGATATTATGCCCAATTTTTGCTAAGTCGGCAAACCTGCAGACCAAGAATATAACACTTCCATTATCATGCAGTCTCTGCTGTCATCACTACATAATGCAGGTTTGAAAATAAGATTTTTTTTTTACTGCTAAATCCTACTGGCTCTTCTGACACTTCAGTTCAAGGCATCTTACTATGATGAAGTTCAGTTAATTCAAGGGCTCAGCAAATACAGTGGTACCTCTATTGAAGAACGCCGCTACTTAACAATTTTTCTAGATAAGAACTGGGTGTTCAAGGTTTTTTTGCCTCTTTCAAAGAACCATTTTCTACTTAAGAACTCGAGCCTGTAAAAATTTCCCAGGAAATTTGAGAGCGGCACGAAGGCCCGGCCCATTTCCTGCCATTTCCCCTTTAATCCTGGCCATCTTGGGCTTTTCTGGGCTGCTAGAGGAGCCTCTCATTGATGCTTAAGGAGGCTTTGGCAGTCCAGAGCGAACAAAGCATTTCCCTTTCTCTGGGTGCTTGGAGAGTGAATAAACTACTTCGCTGTGGGGACTCTCTCGCGTTGCCTCCCACACACCTAGCGGGAGGTTGCCTCCTGGAGTGTCTGGGCACAGAAAGGCAAAAGGGCTATCTATCTATCTATCTATCTATCTATCTATCCATCCATCCATCCATCCATCCACCATCCATCCATCCATCCATCTATCTATCTATCTATCTATCTATCTATCTATCTATCTATCTATCTTCTATCAGATTTCTATGCTGCACTTCTGAAACTCAGCTATTGCTATTGCTATTGGATTCGTGACAGTAAGATTATGTCAGCAACAGATCACTAACAGTTCAGGCACTCTAGTTCAAACCGGGATGAACCCATCCCTGCTTCTGGGTGGCCAAGTGAGGCTGGACAGAGCTTTGGGCAAGGCGGGGGAGAGTAGAGATAGCGGGGGAAATATGTAGCCAAAATAACATTTTTTCTCCTGAGAGCCAAGGATAGCCAAGAGCCGAGGTGGCTCAGCAGGTAGAGTGCAGTACTGCAGGCCACTAAAGCTGACCGTAGATCTGCAGGTCAGTGGTTCAAATCTCATCAGCATCTCAAGGTTAAGTCAGCCTTCCGTCCTTCTGGATTGGGTAAAATGAGGACCTGGATTGTGGGGGCAATATGCTGGCTCTTAAAAAAGTGCTATTGCTAACATGTTGCAAGCCACCCTGAGTCTAAGGAGAAGGGCAGTATAAAACATGAAAGGAAGGAAGGAAGGAAGGAAAAAAGAAGGAAAGAAGGAAGAAAGAAAGAAAGAAAGAAAGAAAGAAAGAAAGAAAGAAAGAAAGAAAGAAAGAAAGAACTAGTCTCACCAGCACCTAGCGGGGTGTGGAAGTGAGTCATCTGGGACTGGGACCAGACTGGGACATATGATGGTTGTGTGTAGTGGGGGGAAGAACTTTGGGCTTTCAAAACTTTGGGTTTTGAGTGAGGAAAACCCAGAGAGCTTGACAATCAGGTTTTCACCAGCTGTGGCAATATGACATACCTAATAAATCTATACTTTGAGGAAAACTCTGGCCTTGGAGTTTTGATTTCATCTGGGCTGTTACTTGGAATCCTAAGATTTAGGTTCTTTCTTCCTAAAAGGAGGGGGGGGAATCTGCACATGTACTCTGTACTACATGACAACATGATAACAGCATCTCTTATAAAACTTTTATTGAGTTGGGTGGGGCTACTCCTAGTCTCCTGTTGTTAAGCAGATCAGTTCTATTGCCACATGGTAGCTTTATTCATTATAACCATTCATCCATACTTTGACATTCAAAGACAAATTGATTTTCAAGGTTGAAGATTGTTGCCTAACTGAAGCTATCCTTTCTTGCCTTCCGCTCTTTGTTACAGCTGGATAGCTCCAGCTGCTACAATCTGGTAGCAAAGAGCTGCAGAATTGCTACTGCTTCAAAGCAGATGCCTCGGCTATGCTGAAAAGAGAAAGCAGATTTATAGCAGTTTCTTCGGATATTTTGAGCCTAAATATTTAGACTGTTCATTTGTTGTACACTGGTCTCTTCACTGGGAATTAGCAGCATTAGTGAACAAAATGAACTTTTACAAGGTTAGCTCAAAACCACCAAAAACTAGCTGCAAGGGATGGAAAGATATTTCTGGCTCCTGTATTTCAAACGCTATGTAATTATTTAGCATATTGAGCTATAAAAATATATATTTCTAATTATCATATTTAATTCATGTATTAAGTTATATGACTGTAAACATATTTTTTCTTCTTCTTTCTCAAGAATTAAGTATGCACTTAACTGTAAGCATAAAAACTAGCTGGGTAACCTTGAACGAATCATTTTTTTAAAAACCTAACCTATTAACATGGTTGTTATTGTGGGGAAATTGCAGGGGGAAAGAGTATGTTTGTTCCTTGAATTATTTATAAAAATAATAAAGGAAGTATAAAAATTATTTGTTGATTAGTTAATTAATTAATATTGGCAAATAAAAAGTAGACACATTAATATTCTGAATTTTTTTTTCTACTTTCCAATCTAAACTATAATCCTGGTGATTTCCCATGTAAATACTAACCAGGTTTGAGCCTCCTTAATTTTTTAAATAATTTTTATTTTCACATTAATCCAAAGTTATTAGATATATCTACCTAGCTAGACATTAATTAAAACAGACAAACAGACAAATAAATTGGCATAAAAACCATAATGTAAGGAAAATAGCATATCCAAAAAACAATTAAAATGATGAACAACATCCTTTGCATAACATTAATCTTTATAGAATTTAAAATATAAATTTCACCCCACACGCCCTAGGAATTTATTGCAATAAGATTTTAGCTTTAAATATCAAAGTTTGAACTAGTGGATCAAACAATCATACTGATGATGTCAAATAGGTCTAATGAAACTACTCAGAAAGACATAAATTAAACACGAATAAGTACATTACACATGTTTTGATTCTATATTCATTTTACTGTTTAAGTGTTAAGGGAGAAGAGAGCAAAAGAAGATCAAGAGACGAAGAAAAAAGAGGAAACATCTATGCAGATGGATTTGATCTAAAGATGGATTTGATCTAATTCCACAACCAATGTTATATGAAAAATTAGATCCCCATGGGAAACGTGTGTGTAAGACATTAACATTATAAACCTCTCTTGCTATTATTATATTAAAAATTGTTCCACAATGAAATGGGAAATATACATTAAAATACATTGGATGGGATTGGCAGGCATAGAAGTCAAGGGAGAGAGAGAGAGAGAGAGAGAGAGAGAGAGAGAAAGAAAGAAAGAAAGAGAAAGAAAGAAAGTACCATGACCAATAGCCACTGATAGAATATATAGAATAGAATAGAATAGAATAGAATTGAATTTTATTGGCCAAGTGTGATTGAACACACAAGGAATTTGTCTATTTTACTGATTTGTTTAATCCTCATCAAAAGCTGTTGGTGAAAATAAATATTTCTAGTCCATCATCTTGTCTATTTCCCTTCATTAGCTAAATGCAGGCTCTAGTGACATGAGGGAGGGAGAAAAGCTGCACATAGCTGCATAAACCCATTTTAATGCTCTTACTGATATACTATGAAGAAAATGCACAGTAAAAGGCCTAAATGTGTGGGTACTTATACAAAAACATATCCTACTTTTCTTGAATTTATAGTAAAAAGAGATAATAACTATGATGATTAAAGAACCAGTAAAATAGAGGCACCAAAAAGAAACGCTGCTAAGACAGTTATAAAAGCCAGGGTGGTGCAGTGGTTAGAGTGTAGCACTGCAGGCTACTTCTGCTAACTGCTAGCTGTAGTTCAGCAGTTCAAATCTCATCACCGGCTCAAGGTTGACTCAGCCTTCCAAGGTGGGTAAAATGAGGACTCAGATTGTTAGGGGAAATATGTTGATTCTGTAAACAGCTTAGAGAGAGATGAAAAGCACTATGAAGCAGTATATAACTCTAAAT